>NC_091308.1:44840025-44930892 GCF_038502225.1 Cherax quadricarinatus | reverse complement strand
AGATACTGAAGGTTCAATGAAATTTAGTTTTAATAATTTGTCTACCTCTCGGTCAAATGCATCCCTAAGGTGAACTGGAACTGGGTATAATTTCCGTTTGATAGGATTGTCTGTGACTAATTCAATCTTGTGGACTACCGTGGAGGTAACACCTGGAATATCAGTAAAGACGTCTGAGAAGTTACTCACACATTGAAGTACTTCATGTCTCTTATGGTCATCCAAAGATTCATTAATATTTATGTTTGTTGCACCCGAGTGGTCAAGAGTCACCAAGTCATGTTCTCCATCATAGTCTAAGTTAGAGGTGTCAATAACACACACCTTACATTCTTCAGTTGTCTTATCAAGTTCGTGTTGAAAAACTAAGTCAAAGTTATTAAGGTAGTTGACCGAATTTCTTTGGTAATATTTCTTAAGGATGTTGATATGATAAAGCTTAGGTCTCCCCTTGACTTCTATGAGGTAGTCAACTTTCCCACAAATTTTTAATACTTTATATGGACCTTTCCATGCTACTAATAATTTATTTGACTTGATAGGCAAAAGTACCAGAACTTCATCCCCTACTTTAAAACTTCTCCTCTGACTTTTGGAATCAAAATAGGTTTTGTACTGGTCCATTGACAAGCTTAGGTTTTTCAAAACTATGTCAGAGGTCTCCTCAAGTTTGGATCTAAGGTCAAGGAGAAACTGGTAAGAAGACTGAACCTCAGCACTCACCTCCTCATTAGTCCTTAAGTCATGAAGGATGGACAATGGGCCTCTGGCCTGTCTACCATAGAGACGTTCAAAAGGTGAAAACCCCAAAGAGTCACTGGGAACCTCCCTAATGGCAAAGCACAGGGTAGGTAACGATGCCACTCCTTAGGTTTAAGGGAGCAAAGTTTCCTTAAAATGGACTTGAGAATCGAATGCTGCCGCTCAATCCTCCCATTACAGCTGGGATGATAGGGTGTTGTGAAGAGAGGCTTCACTCCCAGAAGTTGGTATAGATGTTGCATTAAGTCAGATGCGAATTGTGTCCCACGGTCAGACAATTTCTCTAGGGATGCCAACTCTGGAGAAGATGGACAAAAGGGCTTCAGCCACCTCTGTAGTAGTTATGGTCTTTAAGGGAACGGCTTCAGGGAAACTCGAAGCATAATCAACTAATGTTAATATATATCTGTTCCCCAGATGAAAGTGGAGATAAAGGACCAACGATGTCAGTAGCTACTCTATCAAACGGTACCGTAAAGATAGGCATTTTGACCATAGGTACTCGCCTGGTACCTCGGGAGGATGACAGTTAGCAAACTTTACACGATCTCCAATAGGTAGTGACATCTGAGGACATTTTTGACCAAAAATAGGTTTCCCTAATTTTATTTAAGGTTTTACGATGCGAGAAATGTCCGGCCACTGGCAGGTCATGAGCCATTTTAAGAACAGTCTCTCTGCATTGACTTGGAACAACTAAGATGGAATAGTCTATCTCATCTGAATTTAATTTGAATACTGAATTATACAAGATACTTTTTATATATTCAAATTTATATGAAAAGTTTTTCCTTTGGATAACTTGATTTTGTTTAGCGGCATTATGGCAATTCTGAAGAGAAGGGCAATTACGTTGTAAATTGACAGAGGAGTCCTTCGATACATCTAAAGGCTTAAAGTCAGGGAAAATCAAAGGATGGACAGTAGGAGAAGCCTGGGCTTCGGTCTGAGCCCTAGTCAAGACATTTATGGTATCGGAGGTGATTACTTTCATCTAACAAGTGAGCCGGTGATCCTACTACCTCGCTTTCCAGAGTAGCATCAATGGTTTTTAATCCCACATGAATCTCACGAGACATTGTCTCATCTGAACTTTCGAGGGGCTTCTCCGACTCTACAGGAAGAGGATCTGAAACACTTATGTCCATCTTTGGTGATGAAAGGTCAATCTCAGAAGGAAGAATGGCACCTTTTACATTACCTATTAGCACGGAGCAAGAAGTGATGGGAGCTAGTACGGCTTCAGACCAACCTGTGAACCATTTAGACCTAATGTAACAACGGATGGTAGGAAAAGTGTCCGTACGGCCCAAGTAGTCTGAAAGTATAGCAGAGGAATGAGTTTCTTTAAGGTTAGGGAACAGCTTATCAGAAATGACTATACATGTGCATCCAGTGTCTCGTAAAATGATAGATACATTAAGTCTATTAACTGTTCCCGAACAGAAGGATGCCTGGTCATTACAGTCTTTAAAACACCAACCAACTTTTTGCACCTTCTTAGAAGGACAATCGGGACGTTTATGTCCCTTAACACCACTTAAATGACAAACCAGAATAAAAGACGTAAGTTTACTTTCCACTAGAGGCTTTGATTTCTTAAGATCTGGTGAACCCTTGCCCTTAGGGTTCGATCTTTTTAGGTCTTTATAGGAATTGTGAGCCTCAGCATACAAGCCAGCGGCCTCGGCAACTTCCTCGGCTTTAATCAGGTTACGTTCTCTAATGAATGTTCGTCTCTGGTGGGGAAGAGCTGTCAGGAACTGGTCAGCAACTATGAAGTCTCTAAGAGATTCATAACTGTGATCAATTCCTGAGCTCTCTATCCAAAATGAAAGTGTTACCTGTAACTGCTGAAAGTTTTGGCCATGCTGTAAGGTGGCATACCTGAAATCTTTCCTATATGAATTTGTGGTCATTTGGTATGCGTTAAGGATTGCCTTCTTAAGTAGGTTATAATTGCATATGATATCCTGCGACAAAGTTGCATAGATATTCAAAGCTGTACCGGAAAATAACATACCTAACCTGGTAGCCCAGGTGTCAACTGGCATTCACAGAGGGTAGTGGTATTTTCAAACCTAATAATGTTTGAAATTATGTCTTCACCCTCTGTGAAGGGAGGTAAATTAGGTGTTGGAATATGTGCACTAGCTGCATGATGTTAAATTACTCCTTCCTCCAATTTCTGTTGTGTAAAAGTTTACTTTTTATTTTCTAATTCAAGGCATGCCTTCTCTACCTCACAGTCTTTCTCTCACAACTCATTCTCTCTAGCGTTTTCCTCAAGTTCTCTATCTTTTCCTCTTTCCTCAAGTTCTCTTAATTTAGCTTGTTCCTCACGTATTTTAGCTTGCTCCTCACAGACTTTAACTCTCTCCTCATGATCAAGTCTATCACGCTCCTTTTTCTCCTCTGTTTCCCTTTCTAACTGTCTTGATTTTCTCTTTCAATTCGATCTCCTTTTTCTCCTCTCGATTCTCTATCTCTCTCTTTCCTTTTTCTCTTCTCTATCAAGTCTGTCTCTCCTTTTTCTCCTCTCTTTCTGTCTTGGTTCTCTCTCTATTCTATCTCCTTTTTCTCCTCTTTCTATTTCTGTCTTTCTTGGTTTTCTCTCTCTACTGTCTCTCTCCCTATTCTCTTCTCTTTCTCTTTCCAATTGTCTCTCTTCTCTCTCGATTCTTTCTCTTTCAATTCTTTCCTGGATCTTAGCAAGAATGAAAGATTCTAAATTTTTCCCCGTTATTCCTAACTTACTCCCAGCGTTCATCCAGAACTGGTGTTCCTCCATATTTGCAAGAATAACTTAAATTACAAGGGGAAAATGAAACAGGTATCAAAGAAAACGGAGGGTTCAGTTCCTGCTCTGCTCAAATTGTAAATCGAAGGGTTCGATCTCTGCTTTGATTATGCAGTATGTATGAATGAAAACGGAGGGTTCTATGCCGGCTCCGAGCAAACAGTAAGTAAAATGGGGTCTCTTGACCATCCAATCTTCTCACCAACAAATCAAGTGTGTCCTATGACAGTTCCTTTGATATAATAAATAGAACTCAATGAAACAACTTGTCACTGGAAAATCTCGGGTCCCTAGAGTCTGTTCCTCCAAATCGTTTCAAGCTCAAAAATCAAGGTGGCAGAATTAACTTGTATATCCTGCCTTGACTTGACTTACAATAAATTGAGACTATAACAATCACCAAATCTTTTAAATACCTGTACTGTAGAGAATAGAGAATTACCCATCGCTGGTGGTAACAGTCTGTGGTATGCGGCGTCGAAGTTCCAATGGTAGATTCGAGATGGAGTCGAATCTTGATTCGGTCGAGTGATCCTGGCAAGGTCGCCACTTGTGAAGGCTTACTCAACCCTGTAAGATCTTAAGTAGGTGTTACCAAGGCTGGCTCTTCCTTAGGAAAATTAATGAGCAGAAAAAGAATAATAACATACAAATATAAACACTTTATTGTTAAAATTGAAAATATAAAACATTTAATATGACATCCTACGTGAAATAAAAATTAAAAATGAAATATAAAAATGATACTTGAATTCATCGCTAATATGTACAGTTAGGCTGGGGTGTCTGGTTGATGTTGACACTGTGTCTTGTAGAAATTGTAGCCGTTGCTGATGATGTGGAAGGGGGTCACAGCTGTTGAGTGACAACACAACTACTAGTTCTTCACAGTGTATCTAGCCTTGAATAATCCATCAAAATGATAGGAACGCAGGCTCTTCACCACTGCAAAGATGAGGGGTAGTTGCCTGGGGTTGGCTACACTCATAAGAACATAACATAAAGAATGAACACTGCAACAGGCCTACTGACCCATGCGAAGCAGGTCCATGCCACCCCCCGGCCTTTAGGAGAAAAAGGAGATCGAAAGAGAAAATCAAGACAGAAAGAGAAAGAGAGGAGAAAAAGGAGCGTAATAGACTTGATCGTGAGGAGAGAGTTAGTCTGTGAAGAGCAAGCTAAAATACGTTAGGAACAAGCTAAATTAAGAGAACTTGAGGAAAGAAGAAAAGATAGAGAACTTGAGGAAAACGCTAGAGAGAATGAGTCGTGAGAGAGACAAAGATTGTGAGTTAGAGAAGGCATGCCTTGAATTAGAAAATAAAAAGTTAACATTTACACAACAGAAATTGGAGGAAGGAGTAATGGAACATCATGAAGCTAGTGCACATATTCCAACACCTAATTTACCTCCCTTCACAGAGGGTGAAGACATAATTTCAAACATTATTAGGTTTGAAAATACCACTACCCTCTGTGAATGCCAGCTGACACCTGGGCTACCAGGTTAGGTATGTTATTTTCCGGTACAGCTTTGAATATCTATGCAACTTTGTCGCAGGATATCATATGTAATTATAACCTACTTAAGAAGGCAATCCTTAACGCATACCAAAAGACCACAAATTCTTATAGGAAAGATTTCAGGTATGCCACCTTACAGCCAGGCCAAAACTTTCAGCAGTTACAGGTAACACTCTTTCATTTGTTCGACTTTTGGATAGAGAGTTCAGGAATTGATCACAGTTATGAATCTCTTAGAGACTTCATGGTTGCTGACCAGTTCCTGACAGCTCATCCTCACCAGATACGAACATTCATTAGAGAACGTAACCTGATTAAAGCTGAGGAAGTTGCTGAGGCCGCTGACTTGCATGCTGAGGCTCACAATTCCTATAAAGACCTAAAAAGATCGAACCCTAAGGGCAAGGGTTCACCAGATCTTAAGAAATCAAAGCCTCTAGTGGAAAGTAAACTGACGTCTTTTATTCTGGTTTGTCATTTATGTGGTGTTAAGGGACATAAACGTCCCGATTGTCCTTCTAAGAAGGTGCAAAAAGTTGGAAGATGTTTTAAAGACTGTAATGACCAGGCACCCTTCTGTTCAGGAACAGTTAATGGACTTAATGTATCTACCATTTTACGAGACACTGGATGCACGTGTAGTCATATCTGATAAGCTGTTCCCTAACCTTAAAGAAACTCATGCCTCTGCTGTCTTTTCAGACTTCTTGGGCCGTACAGACATTTTTCCTACTATCCGTTGTTACATTAGGTCTAAATGGTTCACAGGTTGGTCTGAAGCCGTACTAGCCATTCTTGCTTCTGAGGTTGACCTTTCATCACCAAAGATGGACGTAAGTTTTTCAGCTCCTCTTCCTGTAAAGTCAGAAAAGCCCCTCGACAGTTCAGATGAGGCATTGTCTCTTGATAATCATGTGGGGTTAGAAACCAGTGATACTACTCTCGAAAGCGAGGTAGTAGGATCACCGGTTCACTTGTTAGATGAAAGTGAAGATATCGCCTCTGATACTATAAATGTTTTGACTAGGGCTCAGACCAAAGTCCAGGGTTCTCCTACTGTCCATCCTTTGATTTTCCCCTGACTTTAAGCCTTTAGATATATCTATAGACTCCTTTGTCAATTTACAACGTAATTGCCCTTCTCTTCAGAATTGCCGCAATGAAGGTAGCAAAAATCAAGTTATCCAAAGGAAAAACTTTTCATAAAAATTTGAATATATAAGAAGTATCTTGTATAAATTGATTTTCAAATTAAATTCAGACGAGACAGACTATTCCATCTTAGTTGTTCCAAGTCAGTGCAGAGAGACTGTTCTTAAATGGCTCATGACCTGCCAGTGGCCGGACATTTCTCGCATCGTAAAACCTTGAATAGAATTAGGGAAACCTATTTTTGGCCCAAAATGTCCTCAGATATCACTTCATATTGCAGATCGTGTAAAGTTTGCCAACTGTCATCCTCCCGAGGTACCAGGCGAGTGCCTATGGTCAAAATGCTCATCTTTACGGTACCGTTTGAAAGAGTAGCTATTGACATCGTTGGTCCTTTATCACCACTTTCATCTGGGGGACATAGATATATTTTAACTTTAGTTGATTATGCCTCAAGTTTTCCTGAAGCTGTACCCCTAAAGTCCTTAACTACTACAGAGGTGTCTGAAGCACTTCTGTCCATCTTCTCCAGAGTTGGCATCCATAGAGAAATTTTGTCAGACCGTGGAACACAATTCACATCTGAAATAATGCAACATCTCTACCAACTTCTGTGAGTGAAACCTCTTTTCACAACACCATATCATCCCAGCTGTAATGGGAGGATTGAGTGCCAGCATTGAATTCTCAAGTCCATTTTAAGGAAACATTCCTCCCTTAAACCTAAGGAGTGGCATCGTTACCTACCCTGTGCTTTGTTTGCCATGAGAGAAGTTCCCAGTGACTTTGGGGTTTTCACCTTTTAAACTTCTGTGGTAGACAGGCCAGAGGTCCATTGTCTATCCTTCATGACTTATGGACTAATGAGGAGGTAAATGCTGAGGTTCAGTCTTCTTATCAGTTTCTCCTTGACCTTAGATCCAAAGTTGAAGAGACCTCTGACATAGTTTCGAAAAACTTAAGTTTATCAATGGACCAGTACAAAACCTATATTGATACCAAAAGTCAGAGGAGAAGTTTTGAAGTATAGGATGAAGTTCTGGTACTCTTACCAATAAAGTCAAATAAATTATTAGTAGCATAGAAAGGTCCGTATAAGGTAGTGAAAATTTGTGGGAAGGTTGATTATCTCATAGAAGTCAAGGGGAAACCTAAGCTTTATCATATCAACATCCATAAGAAACATTACTGAAGAAAATCCGTTAACTGTTTGAATGAGTTTGATTTAGTTTTGTCCTCACGAATCTGATAAGACAACTTAGGAGTGTAAGGTGTGCATAATTGACACCTCTAATGTAGACTGTGACAGTGAGCTACATGACTTGGTGACTCTTGATCACTCAGGTGCGACAAACATTAATATCAATGAGTCTTTGGATGACCATAAGAAACATGAGCTACTTCAATGTGTGGGTAACTTCTCAGATGTTTTTATGGATATTCCAGGTGTCACCTCCACGGTAGTCCATAAGATTGACTTAGTCACGGACAATCCTATCAAACGGAAATTATACCCAGTTTCAGTTCACCTTAGGGATGCGTTTGACCGAGAGGTAGACATATTATTAAAATTAAAGATCATTGAACCTTCAGTATCTGCATATTGCTCACCAGTAGTTACGGTTAAGAAGGAAGACAATTCATACAGACTAGCTATTGACTTCAGAGGACTTAATGCTATAACTCGGTGGGATGCTGAGCCTATGCCCTTAATAGATAGCGATCTACACAAATTTTATGACTCTTCTTTCTTTTCAGAGATTGATATTGCGCAAGCACAACAAGTAATGTTAGATCCTTCTTCTAATCTAAGCAGTACACCGCTTTTACTACACACCAAGGACTAATGCAATACAGAACTATGCCCTTCGGTTTGGTAAGTGCCTGTGTTACCTACGTGAGACTGATGAGGAAGGTCTTGGGTAATATGCCAAATGTTTCAGTTTATTTAGATAACATTTACCTAATGATATCCTAACATTAACATCAGTTTTGCGTAGGTTACACTCACATGGCCTCACTGCCAAGCCGAAGAAAGGCTTCCTTGGGTTTAACAAAATTAGATATCTCAGATTCTTTCTAATAACTCTTTGCAGCCTCTCCCCAGTAAGATCAAAGCTTTATTAGAGTTTAAATTCCCCAAAACCAAGAAGCTCATGCGTAGTTTTCTTGGTTCTGTAAATTTTTATGCACAGTTTATCCCCAACATTACCAATCTTACAGGCATCTTATCCGATTACCTTAAAAAGTCTGTGAATGAACCTCTTGAACTTTCTGACGTAGCTCGAGAAAAGTTTAATGAGATTAAGAACATCTTCTCTAAAGACCCTATACTTAAGATTCCAGATATTAATAAGCCATTTTGTTTAAGAACTGATGCCTGCAATACCAGCCTAGGTGCAGTGTTACTACAGTATCATGATGGTACATCCTTTCCTGTATGCTTCCTAAGCTGGAAACTTCTTTCTGCAGAAACGAGATACTCCACCATAGGAAAGGAATGTTTGGCCCTTGTGTGGGGTATCTCCAAACTTAAATTTTATTTACTGGGGAAAGAATTCATTTTAGAGGCGGATCACAAACCTTTGATATACCTAGAAACTTTTAAAGGAACCAGCAGTCGCCTTTTGAGGTGGATGTTAGCACTCCAAGCTTTTAAGTTTCATATTGTGTATATCAATGGTTCATCCAATTATTTCTCTGACTGGTTAAGTCGTGACAGTCAGTCAGAAGATTTTGGTACCTTACACGACTTTTCCGGTTTAGAACTTTTTCTTCGCTTATTCTTCTTATACTCCTTGACTATAAGTCTTGGTATTGGGGAGTTCGAGGGAAAAGTTCAACAGATAGGAGTAGCCAGCGAATATATGGTGGCGATAGTTTGATTGCCAGTCTGCTTGTTAAGGTAGGGTCAGTGTCTAGCTCCCGCTATCCCCCCTCCCTTTTGCCACCCACCCAGAAAGGTGACGTGTGGGGCCCTGCCAAATGGATAATGACTTGACTCGCAGCTCCCAGCACAACTATTGGAATGTCAGCTTGGGTCATCTGGCAACCCAATAAACAGTGCTGAAGGAGACGAACTTCACATGAGTTCTGGGATGTCACCTTTTGATCTACATACCTGATGAGTGTAGCTAACCCCAGGCAACTACCCCTCATCTTTGCAGTGGTGAAGGACCTGCGTTCCTATCATCTTGACGGATTATTCAAGGCTAGATACACTGTGATGAACTAGTTGTTGGATTGTCACTCAACAGCTGTGATCCCCCCCCCCCCACATCAGCAACGGCTACAATTTCTACAAGGCGCGGTGTCAACATCAACCAGACACCCCAGTCTAACTGTACATATTAACGTTGAATTCAAATATTATTTTTACATTTCATTTTTCATTTCTCTTTCACGTAGGATAAAAGTTCATACTTAAATGTTTTATATTTTTTCAATTCTAACAATAAAGTGTTTATATTTGTATGTTATTATTCTTTTTCTATTCATTAATTTTCCTAAGGAGGAGCCAGCCTTGGTAAGACATACTTGAGATCTTACAGGGTTGAGTAAGCCTTCACGGTGAAATTTATAAGTTGATGGGATGTCTAGTAAATAGACGTTTTCGATATTTATAGAGAGAGAATACCCTCTCCACCAGTCCATTTAGTTTTCCTAAGGGCCGCTCCACTATTAACTCCTTTCTTCACTTAGATACCTATGTAATGAATTTGCTAGTAACCACTCAGTTATTGCAGTCTTTCTTTGATCTTGAAAAGGCATACAAGACTACTTGGAGATGTAACATCTTAGCCCAATCTCATTCCCTAGGCCTCCGAGGCAATCTACCACTTTTCCTTAAAAACGTATCTCAGACACATTTTCGTGTTCGGGTTAATAATTTGATTTCCCCGGACTTGTTCAAGCTGAACGTGTTCCTCAGGGATGTGTTCATGGCACCACTCTTTCTACTTGCTATAAATGATCTGGCCTCTGTTCCCCCATCTACTTGGTCACCACTTTGTTAATGACTTTGCTACAGCTTGTGCAGGCGCTGACTGTCTCTTAGTACCAGCCTCACTCTAGAATGCTATCAACCGTGTTTCTCATCGGACCATTACTCATGGGTTTAAATTTTCTGGTGCTAAAACTAGCCAAATTACTTTGACCAGACGTTCTGTTCTTTCTGGTACTCCATTTTACCTGTATGGTTCCCATATCCCCGAACATGATATGGTCAGATTTCACGGCGTTTGTTTGATCGCCGGCTGTTCTGGAAACCTTACATTACATCCCTGAAAAACTACTTGCCATAGCCGGCTGAACCTCCTTAAAACCCTTGCTTATGTTTCGTGGGGTTGGGAAATCGTCGAACTCTCATTCAACTGCATTCAGCCCTAATTTTATCGAAACTAGATTGTGACTGCCTCTCTTGCAACTCTTTCTGAACTTGATCCCATCCATCATTAGAGATTACGTTATGTCTAGGTATTTCTCGCTCCTCCCCTATCGATAGCCTCTTTGCAAAAGGAAATGTTCCATCCCTGAACGATCGCCGTGATGGCCATTGCCTCCTCTGTTTTGTCCGCTCTCATGACCTTCATGACCTTTCTACATACAGGAAAGTTACGAACATTAGTAGAGGTCCATTATTTATTCGCCGCCCCTGTTTACTCCGTCCCTTTTCTCTTCGTCTTTACTTGCTATTGACTTTTCTTCAGTTGTTCCCTTTATATGTACATCTGACATTTAACTTTTCACTTACCCCTTGAAAGGTTCCAACAGTTCCTGTCTGTTCTTCCTCAGTGCTGTGTGCGAAAACTCAAATATCTACAGTGGCTTCTCGCTCCCTCCCTTTTTTTTAACCACTTCCGGTCTCATTATCGTGCCTTTACAGTTTACACTAATGATTCTCAATCCCCTGACGGTGTCGGATTTGCAGCAAAGTTCCCGGACAGTGTTGTACGAGGTCATTTATATGACTGAACTAACATTGTCACACCTAAACTGTATGCAATTCTCATACGGATTATCAGTAGTGTGTCCAGGCCTACCTCAACGTCTGTGGTAGTCTCGGATTCCTTTAGTGCTTTTCAAGCTATCAAAAAATTTAATTCGCTTCAACCCCTAGTTCTTCATATACATGTTTGGTTGCGCCTCATTTGTAGCAAAAACAAAGAAATCGTTTTCTGCTGGGTCCTTAGTCATGCATTAATAATAATTATCAAGTTCCCTTACTGTTTACTCAGTCACCGCTACATATGTCAGATTATCTGGAGACTGGTGATCAAACTGTTCTTTGATCAAGTTCTTGTGACTGAGATCTTTAACTTCAGAAGAGTCCTGAGTAGATTCGTATTTATGTAGGAGGAATTTGACAATGATGTTGGGTGAATAACTAAGCTAGACAGCATATTCAGACACAAATCACCCTTAGTGTCAAGTAACTCTGCAGGTGGCACGGGTAGTTGCTAAACTCTTGACATAACTCTAGTGATAACAATTTACAGGGAATAAAGTAGGATATTCTCCGCAAGCTTCGTCCATGTAGGTCACGTCAGAGGTATTATTAATCACCTGTGGTTCCTTACATGTTCTACCTCTAGCACATCATTACCGATCAGCAGAGCAGCTGACTTAATGGGGAACTCAGGAGAAATACCAACTGAAATAAAACCAGAACAATAGCTAGATTCCGTGTCCACTCTTATGGAGAGGTGTTTTTGCACAGCTTTACCATGAGCAAGTTTAAGGACATCTATTTTGGTATGGGAGATATCAGAGATTAGCAGTATATCTCCCCCCTTAACAGAGTAACATAGCTCCCTATGTCACAGAATGTTATTACATCTTAAAGATCTAATTCGTTCAGTCTTACCTTTCTTTAGAAGAGTAATGACTCTGCTGCACGAAATCTATGTGATGTTTCCTTTGTATTTTGTCATCTGGGGGTGCCATGGCTCACGTGTCCATCTTGCATAGATAGTTGCCAAGGCTCACGTGTCCTTCTTGCATGGATAGTTGCCAAACTCACATGTCCCTCTTGCATGGATAGTTGTCAAGGCTCTCGTGTCACTCTTGCATGGATAGTTGCCAAGGCTCACGTGTCACTCTTGCATGGATAGTTGCCAAGGCTCACATGTCCCTCTTGCATGGATAGTTGCCAAGGCTCACGTGTCACTCTTGCATGGATAGTTGCCAAGGCTCACGTGTCACTCTTCCATGGATAGTTGCCAAGGCTCACGTGTCACTCTTGCATGGATAGTTGCCAAGGCTCACGTGTCACTCTTGCATGGATAGTTGCCAAGGCTCACGTGTCACTCTTGCATGGATAGTTGCCAAGGCTCACGTGTCCCTCTTGCATGGATAGTTGCCAAGGCTCACGTGTCACTCTTGCATGGATAGTTGCCAAGTCTCACGTGTCCCTCTTGCATGGATAGTTGCCAAGGCTCACGTGTCCCTTGCATGGATAGTTGCCAAGGCTCACGTGTCACTCTTGCATGGATAATTGCCAAGGCTCACGTGTCACTCTTGCATGGGTAGTTGCCAAGGCTCACGTGTCACTCTTGCATGGGTAGTTGCCAAGGCTCACGTGTCACTCTTGCATGGGTAGTTGCCAAGGCTCACGTGTCCCTCTTGCATGGATAGTTGCCAAGGCTCACGTGTCCCTTGCATGGATAGTTGCCAAGTCTCACGTGTCCCTCTTGCATGGATAGTTGCCAAGGCTCACGTGTCCCTCTTGCATGGATAGTTGCCAAGGCTCACGTGTCCCTTGCATGGATAGTTGCCAAGGCTCACGTGTCCCTTGCATGGATAGTTGCCAAGGCTCACGTGTCCCTTGCATGGATAGTTGCCAAGGCTTACATGTCCCTCTTGCATGGATAGTTGCCAAGGCTCACGTGTCCCTCTTGCATGGGTAGTTGCCAAGGCTCACGTGTCACTCTTGCATGGATAGCTGCCAAGACTCACGTGTCCCTCTTGCATGGAGAGTTGCCAAGTCTCACGTGTCACTCTTGCATGGGTAGTTGCCAAGGCTCACGTGTCACTTTTGCATGGGTAGTTGCCAAGGCTCACGTGTCACTTTTGCATGGATAGCTGCCAAGACTCACGTGTCCCTCTTGCATGGGTAGTTGCCAAGGCTCACGTGTCACTTTTGCATGGGTAGTTGCCAAGGCTCACGTGTCCCTCTTGCATGGAGAGTTGCCAAGTCTCACGTGTCATTCTTGCATGGGTAGTTGCCAAGGCTCACGTGTCCCTCTTGCATGGAGAGTTGCCAAGGCTCACGTGTCCCTCTTGCATGGGTAGTTGCCAAGGCTCACGTGTCACTCTTGCATGGAGAGTTGCCAAGTCTCACGTGTCATTCTTGCATGGGTAGTTGCCAAGGCTCACGTGTCATTCTTGCATGGGTAGTTGCCAAGGCTCACGTGTCCCTCTTGCATGGAGAGTTGCCAAGTCTCACGTGTCACTCTTGCATGGAGAGTTGCCAAGTCTCACGTGTCCCTCTTGCATGGGTAGTTGCCAAGGCTCACGTGTCACTTTTGCATGGGTAGTTGCCAAGGCTCACGTGTCCCTCTGGCATGGAACGTTAAAGTATAGGTTAATGAAGTATGTTAGCCTCGTCTTCTTATCTCTCTCTCTCTCTCTCTCTCTCTCTCTCTCTCCAAAATGTAGCAATGTTCCCATGTACGATCTTTTTCTTTACAATAGATACATTTTACTTTTAGCTTCTCTTCATCACACTTGTCTTCCTCCTGAGATATTAGACGCTGTTTTAGGTGGCCAATTTCTACCAGACTATTACTTAGTGTTTTTGCATTTTCTTCTCCTGTGTTGTGGAACGCCAACAATTTACTGAGTTATTTCATACTTATCAACCAGAGCTGCTGTTGTATATATATATATATATATATATATATATATATATATATATATATATATATATATATATATATATATATATATATATATATATGTATGTATATATATATATATATATGTATATATATATATATATATATATATATATATATGTATATATATATATATATGTATATATATATATATATATATATATATATATATATATATATATATATTATATATATACATATATTACATTGATAAAATAATAAATGGAAAAATCGTGAAAATTTCATGTGCTTTCTTGATTTTCAACATAAAAAATAGTAAAAAATTGACGACAGAAGGCTTATAAAGCTCGGGTATTACCTGACATATAAACATAAGACGTTATTCACTGAGCGTGAGAGTGTAGTGAAGATTTAGAAGATTTTGCAATTCTGTTCGCACAGCTTTAATTATTTCCTGGTTTGTCGAGATGATTTCATATTTCGAAAGGTTGAGAAAGAGACCCAAAACAACTTCTTGTGACTTCAAAAATCAATGGTCCGCTACCACTGGGATTCCTCCGTACCTACCAGAGTCCATCCACGTACTAGGTATCGAGTTCGCTCTTCAAGCTGGATTTGAGTTCTCTTACCACTATGCAGAAGAGAAATGAAGGAAGTGGATCTTCCTCTTGAACAACCTCTGATGAGGTGATTTCATGCTCGTTGATTAAAAGAGTTGATTTTTGCCGTAGGCAGCTTAAAGAGAAATAGACTAGGGAACTACTCTCGAACGGCTTCCAAGAACACGTCACTCTTCACTAGGTTAAAAACATTCCTGAAATCTAGTTTGATTAAGGTCTTGTCCTCTAGTAAGTCCCGATGTAAGCCCTTGCTGCAAGAGCTGCCTTGTGAGACCCCAGAGCCAAGTTAAATTGGATGAAGAAAGCAGGTGGCTTCTGAGCTAATTTTTTCACTGCCGCCTGGGCAACGAGACAGTGATGGGGGTTATCATTACAATGAGTCAGTGAAAGAAAGATTTTGTTCTGATCACTGACCCGGAGGTTGAATAACCCAGTGAAATCTGTCAATTACCGGGGTGGGTGTAGCAGAAATAGGTGAGAATGGATTGACTTCCACAACTGGCATAGACGTAGGTGAATGTAACAGGCAAGACATAAAGTGCAGAGGAACAGTAGGTTGGTAGGGAGTTACGATCTTTTTGATTTGGGTGCAAGAGTTAAGGACCCCGTCGACAAAGGCTGCATGGGCGGAGAAACATGGGAAACGAAAGAGGGTGAAGTAGTAAGAATTTGAGAAGGCGAAGAAGCAACATCAGAGGTGAGGGGTTCGTAAAGGTTGAGCACAGGGGTAACTGTGGGAGAGGAGGCAGTACGAGCCTCAAAATGTTGAGCTACTCTGGAGTAGAAGAGTCGTGGAAATATTCCTTGGAGACATAGGTGAACCACTGCCATAACCTATGGGAGGGTTTCTTTTCCCTTGACACTACGGATTTCACTTTCTCATACGAAAACAGGGTAACAGCGGGAATATGCAGGTTGTCTACACATTTACGGCAAATAGGAAGCTGGTCACAGGCTAGATTATTACGATCAGCTGCACAGTAGAACAAGCTTTCTGCCGGTGATCTACAATATCTAGCGGGTAAGATAGGATTTGTTTGGATTTTTAACCTGGAGGTATACCAGCTTAATCCAATAAAGTCATTGCGCCATCGAAGACTGTCTTTCTTATTTCCATTAGGGCTCTTTTAATCTTATCCACCAGGATGCTACTTGCAACAGTCGACTAACACCCAGGTATCTATTTACTGCTAGATGAACTAGGACAGCAAGTGTTAGGAAAATACTCAGCTTTTTCACCCATGCCGAAGATCGAACCATAGACATTCAGTATGTGAGCTGAGTGCGCTATCAGCTGAGCCAGTAATGTCTATATTTATGAGACGTAGGAAGCAATTTCCATACCTTTAAGCGCTGACCCGTTTCAGAATCTTAGACTGGAAGCTCCTTACACTTGAAGGTCAGTTTGGCAATGTTGCTTGAATAACCCCATCGACTTCGGGTAGGAAGTACACAAGTTTCCGCTTTGGTGGCTGGGAGGTTCTGGAACTCAAGCTGCTCCTGAATATTCGAGCCACATTGTGTAAATTCTTGTTGGACAATATATAGTGTGCGAATGAGATCAATATTGTAGCTAAAACTGAGAAAGGAATGTTTAAGTATAGTGACAGAGATGTCATCAACAGAGCAGAGAAGGGAAATATTGCCAACTTGCTAAGCATCCTACAGTAGCAATTCTCATCCCCCCTCATAAGGGCATAGAAGAAATTATTTTGACCAACATGCCTCATGAGGGCTTTGCTAACTAACGCTATTGTCAGCTAGGTAAGTAGTAGGTGTAGTCAGTTTAACTGAAAAGAATTTCGACAAAGACGGCATTTGAAACACTGCTTGGAGGGAATGAAGTTTCCAGGTAACGTGTTTCTTAAGACAGAAGATAGGAGTACGAAGGATATTAGTCTGACGAAAAACAAGTTTGATATCTAAAGGCCAAAAGGGATTAAGATTTTGAAGACTGGAAATGTAGGGGAGGCAAAGAACAGGAAATTTCGCAGAAGTGTGTCTTCTAGAGAAAAAAGTCGGTTATCCATGAGAGTAGGCAGATTGTAATAAAGTTGGTAGAATTACCGACAATATGTAAAGTAAAAGGACACAAGTGCAACTAATGTGATATTTATTGTGGCAACGTTTCGCTCTCCAGGAGCTTTATCAAGCCATTACAAACAATACATGGACACAGAGGGTATATAAAGGCTCAGAGTGAGGTGTATTACACCTCACAGCTTGATAAAGCTCCTGGAGAGCGAAACGTTGCCACAATAAATGTCACATTAGTTGCACTTGTGTCCTTTTACTTTACAGAGTAGGCAGAGTTAATGAAATAGGAAGGATAGCCAAAAGAAGAAAAAAAGCTTCGAAGAATGGAAATTGCGGAGTCAAGAAACTGAGGGTCACAGATGCGGATGGCACCAAGGAAAAAAGAAAAAAGAGCATTCTTCTTGACAGAAGGAGCATGAGAAAAGCATTGAACGTATATCCCACTTTGCATTGACTTGCAGTAGACGGAAAACGAAAATCCTGTCAAAGCGATGAACATGAGCGTCAAAGAAAGGAAGCAAAGAACTCTATTCTTATTCAGCGTTAAACTTGATAGAGTAAAATTGTTGGGGGTATCAAAAAAAATTGGAAAATACTAGTAAAGTGGCTATAGAGCAAAGACATCATCTACCTAGTGAAGCCAGAGAGAGGTCGTATCTTAATATTAGGAAGAAGAACCGTTTCGAAATGCTCCCTATAAAGGACAGAGACACAGAGGAGAGTCCATAGGCCTCCAGAAACATGAAAAAGTTGATGAATTAGCTAAACCAAGCACTTAATCAAAGCAACGTAGCGTTTAAGAAACATTTTCAGAAAGAGACTAACGAACGAACTTAAAGAAAGGAGAACAGGAAAGACAGGAATTAGCAGATCAATTATCCATCATAATGAAATGTGTCAAGTTAAACATTATGGAAAAAGTAACAAAATCAGTATATTGCAAGATATGTTTCTACTAAAGTCGGGCCATAAGATGTCAGTGACATACAGTACAAAGTATGTAAACAGAGCATTATAACACTGGGGTATTATAACGTATAAATAAAGTATTATTAAAAGTACATGATATAACTTATTCAGACGTAGCCGACATCAGTGACATGCGGTATAGAAAACCCCTGGTTATGAAGAGCATTTCGGGCAATTAGGTTAAATTTGTCCCCAGGATGCGACCCGCACCAGTCGGTTAACACCCAGGTATTTATTAACTGCTAGGCGAACAGGGGACAGCAAGGTATCTTAAGGAAGTGCCCAATGTTTCCAATGGTACCAGGTATCGAACCGAGTACTTCAATGTGGGAGGTGAGTGCTCTACCAACCCTTCTACGGGAACCCGAAGTATCCAAACGTCCGATTTTTCCGAGATGCCTCTCTGCAAATGTTACAGGACAAGGCAAAACATCATACTTACGATATCTGAAATTTTGAGATTGTATCCTGGTTTCACATCAACTAGATGAACGAAATGTTTTTATAGAAACTGCAACCCTATTATGACCAAAGTTTTTATAGTAATAAGGTATGTTTATATTTAGATTGTATTCTGTATTGTATTATATACATTAACATAGTCATACTAACCGAAAAGGGTGAGGGAGCTAATATAAATAGACGAGGGAGGGACAGGGATGGGACAGAGAGAGGAAGAAAAAGTAGCAGTGGTAGTAATTAGACATATGTGCAACATGTCTAATTATCACCACGTGTCTAATTATCTAATTATTGGAAGATGAGGTACAGTCTGAGGGACTGTACCTCATCTTTTGTATATAGTTCTTCTCTTTGTCTCGTCCCTTTCCCCCATCGCCTATATATTCTGGCTTTCTCACCCCTTTTGGGTTAATATGACTTTGTATTCTATATTGTATTATGTACATTAACAATCTCGCTATAAACATTATACCTTATTACCATAAAAACTTTGGTCATAGTTGAGTTGCAGTCTCCTCTATAAAAACATTAATATTTTTCCCGTTTCATTATTTTTCCTTTATTCCTAAACGTGTTTTAAGGACCCCTTGTGGGTCTTTAGCTTTCCTGCAGCGCTCCTTTGTATCCTTACTCCACTTTTACCACCATCTCTCCATTACTACTAATATTGCTACTTCCACTACTAATGCTTCCCTTCACTCCCCTTTCCTCTCTTGTGCCCCTAAAACTGCTATTCCTACTACCACTACTACTTCCACTACCAGCATTACTACTACTGTCACCTGAATGGTAAACAGTGCCGCCGAGAAGAAAATTAGATACATGCGCAACATCTGGGTGTCTGTATTGCAGACGTTTCGCCATCCAGTGGCTTTATCAATACAAATTCTAGTACATAATTTGAAGACAGTAGAACTATATACAAAAGATGAGGTAATCAGTCCCTCAGCCTTGGAGTTGGTGTGAAGAGCACCGTAGTCCTGAAGATTCTGGAGCACAGGCAAGAAGGCTGGCGCTTATATACTAACGTCAGGTGGAAAGGAACGGGTAGCAGATAAGGGAATAGTCGCTGGGAGGCGGGATTTCCTAGTGGAAGTAGGTCGTACCCGAGGGACGCCAGTATATAAGCGCCAGCCTTCATTCCTGTGCTCCAGAATCTTCACGACTACGGTGTTCTTCACACCAACTCCAAGGCTGATTACCTCATCTTCTGTATATAGGTCTTCTGTCTTCAAATTACGTCCTAGAGTTTGTATTGATAAAGCCACTGGATGGCGAAACGTCTACATTAAAGATACCCAGATGTTGTATATGTCCAATTTTCATATTGTTGGTATTGTATTGGTACAGTTATAAAACTGAACTTCTCCAGCAACTCTGTTTTCCAAGTTTAGAGGACGAGCAGGGGCATTATACATAAATAAAAGGTCCCTGAGTAGCAATTGTTTTTTTAATGAGATAATTTTTGACAGTGGGAGCAAAGACCTCAAGAACCCACTCAATGAAAACTTGTCTAATTACCGAAGCCTTCGTGTTGGCCCTCCACATCACAGCTACTTTGTTTTCCATAACATTGTTTTTCTTGCATTACCATACAGTAACAGATTAAGCCTGTCTTTCATTGGTTTATGACCCACGCTGTCGACTCATTATCAGAGTAGGAGGAGGTTGAAATTAATCCTTGAGCATACATCTGCCACAAGTGTCCTCGCAACATGAAGCAAACCTAGTTCGCTAGGGTCATGTTGTTTGTAGGATCGATGGCTCAGATGATAGGGTGACATGTATATTGCGTGGCCTCTTGAGGCGAGACAATGCATCGTGGGGTTGAATACTGGCTTGCCGTAGTTTGGTAAATGATATATATATATATATATATATATATATATATATATATATATATATATATATATATATATATATATATATATATATATATATATACACACACACACACAGCGAAGTTGGACTGAGGGTTCGAACTGTTGTCCCGAGAATAACAGTTCAAGCGTCTTACCGTTGTGCTACCGGGCTTCTAATAGGAAAGTTCCACAGAAGGCACTACTGTGTCCTGTCAGTGGCTACTGTTTAAGAAAGCAGGCAGATAATAAGAAGTTGTATACAGCTACACTCAGTGGCCACTTTATTAGTATTGCAAATACAGGTGTAGACCATTTGGCCTTCACAACTTCCTGTGATACCATAACACTTAGGAACAAGCATAAACGTAACAGAAAGAGTAAATGATTGTATTTCCTTCACCAGAACAAGCTGGTATTTACAGAATATATATAGCCTACTTACAGTACTTATAGCTCAGTACAATGAGGCGCATGCGAGCCCAAGACAAAGCGAGAATCATAGTGACCAACCGTGAAGGCAAGTCTACCAAAGCTGCTTCACGAGTGAGTGTATCACATCGCTTCACAGCTTTGGTGGGCTTTTCTCGATTGTGTGGTTGAACCAAGGTATTGGTAGAACGATGGAGCCCTTAGTCATTGAACCCTCAGCGCCAGATTTGCTGGTCAGGAGGTATGAGTGTATGTGTGACATACGCCAGATAAAACATAACATACTCCCAGCATGCCACAAACAGCTCGATTTATGACTGCTTACAATGTTGCTTCAGAACGAATTGCAAAATATAGGCGCATTAAGTGTTCGGAATATTTACTGAACTGTATATTCCTCCACATGTACAGTACATGTCGCGATGTATTCAAAAACTGGGGAAATATATATAAGAATATAAACAAATTATATTTTATTCATTGAAGTGAAAATGTAATAAATTCATAGTTATTTTGTTTGGATAAAAGAATCATATGCAGTTGCCACACATTCCATAATACGTTTTAACATTATTGTTAATTTTTAGACCATAACACTTTCCTTCTTAAATAATTATACGTAATATATTAAATGTTAATGCCATTTATTACTCAGTGGCGGCGGTGGCAGTCTGCACTCCCAGTGGCAGTAACAGCAGCCTCGTTAATTTAGTGGCAGCAAAAGCAATCAGGCTTTCCTAGTGGCAGCAGTAGCAGCTTCCACTTTCCCAGTAGTAGCCCCAGTATTCACCAACCTAGTGGCAGCTGCATCCTCCACTTCCCTCAAGTGGTGGCAGCAGCCTCCACTTCCCTCCAGTGGTGGCAGCAGCCTCCACTTCCCTCCAGTGGTGGCAGCAGCCTCCACTTCCCTCAAGTGGTGGCAGCAGCCTCCACTTCCCTCCAGTGGTGGCAGCAGCCTCCACTTCCCTCAAGTGGTGGCAGCAGCCTCCACTTCCCTCAAGTGGTGGCAGCAGCCTCCACTTCCCTCAAGTGGTGGCAGCAGCCTCCACTTCCCTCCAGTGGTGGCAGCAGCCTCCACTTCCCTCAAGTGGTGGCAGCAGCCTCCACTTCCCTCAAGTGGTGGCAGCAGCCTCCACTTCCCTCCAGTGGTGGCAGCAGCCTCCACTTCCCTCCAGTGGTGGCAGCAGCCTCCACTTCCCTCAAGTGGTGGCAGCAGCCTCCACTTCCCTCCAGTGGTGGCAGCAGCCTCCACTTCCCTCAAGTGGTGGCAGCAGCCTCCACTTCCCTCCAGTGGTGGCAGCAGCCTCCACTTCCCTCCAGTGGTGGCAGCAGCCTCCACTTGCTCGATGCCAGCAGCAGCAGTCCGCACCCTCCCAGTAGTAACAGCAGCAGCTTGCACTCTCCCAGTAGCAACAACAGCAGCTTGCACTCTCCCAGTAGCAACAGCAGCAGCTTGCACTCTCCCAGTAGCAACAGCAGCAGCTTGCACTCTCCCAGCAGCAACAGCAGCAGCTTGCACTCTCCCAGTAGCAACAACAGCAGCTTGCACTCTCCCAGTAGCAACAGCAGCAGCCTGCACTCTCCCAGTAGCAATAGCAGCAGCTTGCACTTTCCCAGCAGCAACAGCAGCAGCTTGCACTCTCCCAGCAGCAACAGCAGCAGCTTGCACTCTCCCAGTAGCAACAGCAGCAGCTTGCACTCTCCCAGTAGCAACAGCAGCAGCTTGCACTCTCCCAGCAGCAACAGCAGCAGCTTGCACTCTCCCAGCAGCAACAGCAGCAGCTTCCGCTCTCCCAGTAGCAACAGCAACAGCTTCCGCTCTCCCAGTAGTAACAACAGCAGCTTGCACTCTCCCAGCAGCAAAAGCAGCAGCCTGCACTCTCCCAGTAGCAACAGCAGCAGCTTGCACTCTCCCAGTAGCAACAGCAGCAGCTTGCACTCTCCCAGCAGTAACAGCAGCAGCTTCCGCTCTCCCAGTAGCAACAGCAGCAGCTTGCACTCTCCCAGGAGTAACAGCAGCAGCTTGCACTCCCAGCAGCAGCAGCTTGCACTCTCCCAGTAGTAACAGCAGCAACAGCAGCAGCTTGCACTCTCCCAGTAGTAACAGCAGCAGCTTGCACACTCCCAGCAGCAACAGCAGCAGCTTGCACTCTCCCAGTAGCAACAGCAGCATCTTGCACTCTCCCAGTAGTAACAGCAGCAGCTTGCACTCTCCCAGTAGTAACAGCAGCAGCTTGCACTCTCCCAGTAGCAACAGCAGCAGCTTGCACTCTCCCAGCAGCAACAGCAGCAGCTTGCGCTCTCCCAGCAGCAACAGCAGCAGCTTCCGCTCTCCCAGCAGCAACAGCAGCAGCTTGCACTCTCCCAGTAGCAACAGCAGCAGCTTGCACTCTCCCAGTAGCAACAGCAGCAGCTTGCACTCTCCCAGTAGCAACAGCAGCAGCTTGCACTCTCCCATTAGCAACAGCAGCAGCTTGCACTCTCCCATTAGCAACAGCAGCAGCTTGCACTCTCCCATTAGCAACAGCAGCAGCTTGCACTCTCCCAGTAGCAACAGCAGCAGCTTCCGCTCTCCAGCAGCAACAGCAGCAGCTTGCACTCTCACAGTAGTAACAGCAGCAGCTTGCACTCTCCCAGCAGCAACAGCAGCAGCTTGCACTCTCCCAGCAGCAACAGCAGCAGCTTCCGCTCTCCCAGCAGCAACAGCAGCAGCTTCCGCTCTCCCAGCAGCAACAGCAGCAGCTTGCACTCTCCCAGTAGCAATAGCAGCAGCTTCCGCTCTCCCAGCAGCAACAGCAGCAGCTTCCGCTCTCCAGCAGCAACAGCAGCAGCTTGCACTCTCAAATCAGAAACAGCAGCAGCTTGCACTCTCCCATCAGCAACAACAGCAGCTTGCGCACTCCCAGTAGCAACAGCAGCAGCTTGCACTCTCCCAGTGGCAACAGCAGCAGCTTGCACTCTCCCAGTGGCAACAGCAGCAGCTTGCACTCTCCCAGTGGCAACAGCAGCAGCTTGCACTCTCCCAGTGGCAACAGCAGCAGCTTGCACTCTCCCAGTAGCAACAGCAGCAGCTTGCACTCTCCCAGTAGCAACAGCAGCAGCTTGCACTCTCCCAGTAGCAACAGCAGCAGCTTGCACTCTCCCAGTAGCAACAGCAGCAGCTTGCACTCTCCCAGCAGCTTCCGCTCTCCCAGCAGCAACAGCAGCAGCTTCCGCTCTCCCAGCAGCAACAGCAGCAGCTTCCGCTCTCCCAGCAGCAACAGCAGCAGCTTCCGCTCTCCCAGCAGCAACAGCAGCAGCTTCCGCTCTCCCAGCAGCAACAGCAGCAGCTTCCGCTCTCCCAGCAGCAACAGCAGCAGCTTCCGCTCTCCCAGCAGCAACAGCAGCAGCTTGCGCTCTCCCAGCAGCAACAGCAGCAGCTTGCGCTCTCCCAGCAGCAACAGCAGCAGCTTGCGCTCTTCCAGTAGCAACAGCAGCAGCTTGCACTCTCCCAGTAGCAACAGCAGCAGCTTGCACTCTCCCAGTAGCAACAGCAGCAGCTTGCACTCTCCCAGTAGCAACAGCAGCAGCTTGCACTCTCCCAGTAGCAACAGCAGCAGCTTGCACTCTCCCAGTAGCAACAGCAGCAGCTTGCACTCTCCCAGTAGCAACAGCAGCAGCTTGCACTCTCCCAGTAGCAACAGCAGCAGCTTGCACTCAATAGCAACAGCAGCAGCTTCCGCTCTCCCAGCAGCAACAGCAGCAGCTTGCACTCTCCCAGCAGCAGCTTGCACTCTCCCAGCAGCAACAGCAGCAGCTTGCACTCTCCCAGTAGCAACAGCAGCAGCTTGCACTCAGTAGCAACAGCAGCAGCTTCCGCTCTCCCAGCAGCAACAGCAGCAGCTTGCACTCTCCCAGCAGCAGCTTGCACTCTCCCAGCAGCAACAGCAGCAGCTTGCACTCTCCCAGCAGCAACAGCAGCAGCTTGCACTCTCCCAGCAGCAACAGCAGCAGCTTGCACTCTCCCAGTAGCAACAGCAGCAGCCTCCACTCTCCCAGTAGCAACAGCAGCAGCCTGCACTCTCCCAGTAGCAACAGCAGCAGCTTGCACTCTCCCAGCAGCAACAGCAGCAGCTTGCACTCTCCCAGTAGCAACAGCAGCAGCTTGCGCTCTCCCAGTTGCAGCAGCTTGCACTCTCCCTGCAGCAACAGCAGCAGCTTGCACTCTCCCAGTAGCAACAGCAGGAGCCTGCACTCTCCCAGTAGCAACAGCAGCAGCTTCCGCTCTCCCAGCAGCAACAGCAGCAGCTTCCGCTCTCCCAGTAGCAACAGCAGCAGCTTGCACTCTCCCAGTAGCAACAGCAGCAGCTTGCACTCCCCCATTAGCAACAGCAGCAGCTTGCACTCTCCCAGCAGCAACAGCAGCAGCTTGCACTCTCCCAGTAGCAACAGCAGCAGCTTCCGCTCTCCCAGCAGCAACAGCAGCAGCTTCCGCTCTCCAGCAGCAACAGCAGCAGCTTGCACTCTCCCAGTAGCAACAGCAGCAGCTTGCACTCTCCCAGTAGCAACAGCAGCAGCTTGCACTCTCCCAGTGGCAACAGCAGCAGCAGCAGCTTGCACTCTCCCAGTGGCAACAGCAGCAGCTTGCACTCTCCCAGTAGCAACAGCAGCAACTTGCACTCTCCCAGTAGCAACAGCAGCAGCTTGCACTCTCCCAGTAGCAACAGCAGCAGCTTGCGCTCTCCCAGTAGCAGCAGCTTGCACTCTCCCTGCAGCAACAGCAGCAGCTTCCGCTCTCCCAGCAGCAACAGCAGCAGCTTCCGCTCTCCCAGTAGCAACAGCAGCAGCTTCCGCTCTCCCAGCAGCAACAGCAGCAGCTTCCGCTCTCCCAGTAGCAACAGCAGCAGCCTCCACTCTCCCAGTAGCAACAGCAGCAGCTTGCACTCTCCCTGCAGCAACAGCAGCAGCTTGCACTCTCCCTGCAGCAACAGCAGCAGCCTCCACTCTCCCAGCAGCAACAGCAGCAGCCTCCACTCTCCCAGTAGCAACAGCAGCAGCTTGCACTCTCCCAGTAGCAACAGCAGCAGCTTCCGCTCTCCCAGCAGCAACAGCAGCAGCTTCCGCTCTCCCAGTAGCAACAGCAGCAGCTTGCACTCTCCCAGTAGCAACAGCAGCAGCTTCCGCTCTCCCAGCAGCAACAGCAGCAGCTTCCGCTCTCCCAGTAGCAACAGCAACAGCTTGCACTCTCCCAGTAGCAACAGCAGCAGCTTGCACTCTCCCAGTAGCAACAGCAGCCGCTTGCACTCTCCCAGTAGCAACAGCAGCAGCTTGCACTCTCCCAGTAGCAACAGCAGCAGCTTGCACTCTCCCAGTAGCAACAGCAGCAGCTTGCACTCTCCCAGTAGCAACAGCAGCAGCTTGCACTCTCCCAGTAGCAACAGCAACAGCCTGCACTTCCCTAGTGGCACGGCTGCTCGCGGTATCGCCAGAGCATCAAGGTGGCGGTAATGGAACACCGATGACACAGGAAACGCTGCTATGGTCGCCTGGTGGGTCTTGCCTGTGAAGACCTCCAAGGGGCCGGGCCACTACCACACCACTAGTAAGACCACCACATAAACTATTAGCCTATTATGACTATTACCTATACCTTAGTTACTGCTGATAGTAAGGATGTTGCTGCTGCTACTACAACTGCATCTATCACCATTACTACTACTACTGTATCTGCCACCATTGCTACTACTACTGTATCTACCACCATTACTACTGCATCTACCACTATTGCTGCTACTGTATCTATCACCATTACTACTACCAAAACCACCATCATCATTACTACTACTGCTACCACCACCACCATCATTACTACTAATACTACCACCACCAGCACTACTACTACTATTACAACCATTACTACTACTACTACCACCACCATTACTACTACCAACACCACCACTGTTACTACTACTGCCACCATTACTAATACTACTACCACCACCACCATTATTTACTACTACCACCACCACCACCATTATTACTACTACTACCACCAACATTACTACTGCTATTATTTCTTGTATTACTACTACTGCTACTGTTGCTAATACTCGAAATATGTTGTTATTAATACTGCTACTGTGACTGATAATTAAACTGAGAGTATTACTATTATTACAGCTAAATTAGTTAATTTCACGGTACCATTTTAAGTAGCATTAATTAGTAGTAGCAATACTAATAGTACAAATATTACTACGACTACTGGCAGTAGTATTAATACTCATAGTATTACTAATATTACTACAAGTATTAGTAGCACTAATTATTATTATAACCAGTAGGACTACTACTACTACTACTAGTACGGCACTAGTGTTGCTACTACTATTACTAGTATGGCACTAGTGTTGCTACTACTACTAGTACGGCACCAGTGTTGCTACTACTACTAGTACGGCACCAGTGTTGCTACTACTACTACTAGTACGGCACTAGTGTTGCTACTACTACTACTAGTACGGCACTAGTGTTGCTACTACTACTACTAGTACGGCACTAGTGTTGCTACTACTATTACTAGTATGGCACTAGTGTTGCTACTACTACTAGTACGGCACCAGTGTTGCTACTACTACTAGTACGGCACCAGTGTTGCTACTACTACTAGTACGGCACTAGTGTTGCTACTACTACTACTAGTACGGCACTAGTGTTGCTACTACTACTACTAGTACGGCACTAGTGTTGCTACTACTATTACTAGTATGGCACTAGTGTTGCTACTACTACTAGTACGGCACTAGTGTTGCTACTATTACTAGTATGGCACTAGTGTTGCTACTACTACTAGTACGGCACTAGTGTTGCTACTACTATTACTAGTATGGCACTAGTGTTGCTACTACTACTAGTACGGCACTAGTGTTGCTACTACTATTACTAGTATGGCACTAGTGTTGCTACTACTACTAGTACGGCACCAGTGTTGCTACTACTACTAGTACGGCACCAGTGTTGCTACTACTACTACTAGTACGGCACTAGTGTTGCTACTACTACTACTAGTACGGCACTAGTGTTGCTACTACTACTACTAGTACGGCACTAGTGTTGCTACTACTATTACTAGTATGGCACTAGTGTTGCTACTACTACTAGTACGGCACTAGTGTTGCTACTACTATTACTAGTATGGCACTAGTGTTGCTACTACTACTAGTACGGCACTAGTGTTGCTACTACTAGTACGGCACTAGTGTTGCTACTACTACTAGTACGGCACTAGTGTTGCTACTACTATTACTAGTATGGCACTAGTGTTGCTACTACTATTACTAGTATGGCACTAGTGTTGCTACTACTACTAGTACGGCACTAGTGTTGCTACTACTATTACTAGTATGGCACTAGTGTTGCTACTACTATTACTAGTATGGCACTAGTGTTGCTACTACTACTAGTACGGCACTAGTGTTGCTACTACTATTACTAGTATGGCACTAGTGTTGCTACTACTACTAGTACGGCACTAGTGTTGCTACTACTACTAGTACGGCACCAGTGTTGCTACTACTACTAGTACGGCACTAGTGTTGCTACTACTATTACTAGTATGGCACTAGTGTTGCTACTACTACTAGTACGGCACTAGTGTTGCTACTACTATTACTAGTATGGCACTAGTGTTGCTACTACTACTAGTACGGCACTAGTGTTGCTACTACTACTAGTACGGCACCAGTGTTGCTACTACTACTAGTACGGCACCAGTGTTGCTACTACTACTAGTACGGCACGTTGCTACTACTACTACTAGTACGGCACTAGTGTTGCTACTACTACTACTAGTACGGCACTAGTGTTGCTACTACTACTACTAGTACGGCACTAGTGTTGCTACTACTACTACGGCACTAGTGTTGCTACTACTACTAGTACGGCACTAGTGTTGCTACTACTACTACTAGTACGGCACTAGTGTTGCTACTACTACTACGGCACTAGTGTTGCTACTACTACTACGGCACTAGTGTTGCTACTACTACTACTACGGCACTAGTGTTGCTACTACTACTACGGCACTAGTGTTGCTACTACTACTACTACGGCACTAGTGTTGCTACTACTACTAGTACGGCACTAGTGTTGATACTACTACTAGTACGGCACTAGTGTTGATACTACTACTAGTACGGCACTAGTGTTGATACTACTACTAGTACGGCACTAGTGTTGCTACTACTACTAGTACGGCACTAGTGTTGCTACTACTACTAGTACGGCACTAGTGTTGCTACTACTACTAGTACGGCACTAGTGTTGCTACTACTACTAGTACGGCACTAGTGTTGCTACTACTACTAGTACGGCACTAGTGTTGCTACTACTACTAGTACGGCACTAGTGTTGCTACTACTACTAGTACGGCACTAGTGTTGCTACTACTACTAGTACGGCACTAGTGTTGCTACTACTACTAGTACGGCACTAGTGTTGCTACTACTACTAGTACGGCACTAGTGTTGCTACTACTAGTACGGCACTAGTGTTGCTACTACTAGTACGGCACTAGTGTTGCTACTACTACTAGTACGGCACTAGTGTTGCTACTACTACTAGTACGGCACTAGTGTTGCTACTACTACTAGTACGGCACTAGTGTTGCTACTACTAGTACGGCACTAGTGTTGCTACTACTACTAGTACGGCACTACTACTACTACTAGTACGGCACTAGTGTTGCTACTACTACTACGGCACTAGTGTTGCTACTACTAGTACGTTGCTACTACTACTACTACGGCACTAGTGTTGCTACTACTACGGCACTAGTGTTGCTACTACTACTACGGCACTAGTGTTGCTACTACTACTACGGCACTAGTGTTGCTACTACTAGTACGGCACTAGTGTTGCTACTACTACTACTACTACTACGGCCCTAGTGTTGCTACTACTACTACGGCACTAGTGTTGCTACTACTACAACGGCACTAGTGTTGCTACTACTACTAGTACGGCACTAGTGGCTACTACTAGTACGGCACTAGTGTTGCTACTACTAGTACGGCACTAGTGTTGCTACTACTACTAGTACGGCACTAGTGTTGCTACTACTACTAGTACGGCACTAGTGTTGCTACTACTACTAGTACGGCACTAGTGTTGCTACTACTAGTACGGCACTAGTGTTGCTACTACTAGTACGGCACTAGTGTTGCTACTACTAGTACGGCACTAGTGTTGCTACTACTACTACTAGTACGGCACTAGTGTTGCTACTACTACGGCACTAGTGTTGCTACTACTACTAGTACGGCCCTAGTGTTGCTACTACTACTACGGCACTAGTGTTGCTACTAGGTACTAGTGTTGCTACTAGGTACTAGTGTTGCTACTAGGTACTAGTGTTGCTACTAGGTACTAGTGTTGCTACTAGGTACTAGTGTTGCTACTACTACTACTACTACTACGGCCCTAGTGTTGCTACTACTACTACGGCACTAGTGTTGCTACTACTACTACGGCACTAGTGTTGCTACTACTAGTACGGCACTAGTGTTGCTACTACTACTACTACAACAGCACTGCTGTTGCTACTACTACTACTACGGCACTAGTGTTACTACTACTACGGCCCTAGTGTTGCTACTACTACTACGGCCCTAGTGTTGCTACTACTACTACGGCCCTAGTGTTGCTGCTACTACTACGGCACTAGTGTTGCTACTACTACTACGGCACTAGTGTTGCTACTACTACGGCACTAGTGTTGCTACTACTACTACGGCACTAGTGTTGCTACTACTACTACAGCACTAGTGTTGCTACTACTACTACTACGGCACTAGTGTTGCTACTACTACTACTAGTGTTGCTACTACTACTACTAGTGTTACTACTACTACTAGTGTTGCTACTACTACTACGGCACTAGTGTTACTACTACTACGGCACTAGTGTTGCTACTACTACTACGGCACTAGTGTTGCTACTACTACTACGGCACTAGTGCTACTACTTACGGCACTACTACTACTACGGCACTAGTGTTGCTACTACTACTACTAGTGTTGGCACTAGTGTTGCTACTACTACTACGGCACTAGTGTTGCTACTACTACTACGGCACTAGTGTTGCTACTACTACTACGGCACTAGTGTTGCTACTACTACTACGGCACTAGTGTTGCTACTACTACTACGGCCCTAGTGTTGCTACTACTACTACGGCACTAGTGTTGCTACTACTACTACGGCACTAGTGTTGCTACTACTACTACGGCACTAGTGTTGCTACTACTACTACAACAGCACTGCTGTTGCTACTGCTACTACTACTACGGCACTAGTATTGCTACTACTACTACGGCCCTAGTGTTGCTACTACTACTACGGCACTAGTGTTGCTACTACTACTACGGCACTAGTGTTGCTACTACTACTACGGCCCTAGTGTTGCTACTACTACTACGGCACTAGTGTTGCTACTACTACTACGGCACTAGTGTTGCTACTACTACTACGGCACTAGTGTTGCTACTACTACTACGGCACTAGTGTTGCTACTACTACTACGGCACTAGTGTTGCTACTACTACTACGGCACTAGTGTTGCTACTACTACTACTACTACTACGGCCCTAGTGTTGCTACTACTACTACGGCACTAGTGTTGCTACTACTACTACGGCACTAGTGTTGCTACTACTACTACGGCACTAGTGTTGCTACTACTACTACGGCACTAGTGTTGCTACTACTACTACGGCACTAGTGTTGCTACTACTACTACGGCACTAGTGTTGCTACTACTACTACGGCACTAGTGTTGCTACTACTACTACGGCACTAGTGTTGCTACTACTACTACGGCACTAGTGTTGCTACTACTACTACGGCACTAGTGTTGCTACTACTACTACGGCACTAGTGTTGCTACTACTACTACGGCACTAGTGTTGCTACTACTACTACGGCACTAGTGTTGCTACTACTACTACGGCACTAGTGTTGCTACTACTACTACGGCACTAGTGTTGCTACTACTACTACGGCCCTAGTGTTACTACTACTACGGCACTAGTGTTGCTACTACTACTACGGCACTAGTGTTGCTACTACTACTACGGCACTAGTGTTGCTACTACTACTACGGCACTAGTGTTGCTACTACTACTACGGCACTAGTGTTGCTACTACTACTACGGCACTAGTGTTGCTACTACTACTACGGCACTAGTGTTGCTACTACTACTACGGCACTAGTGTTACTACTACTACTACAACAGCACTACTGTTGCTACTACTACTACGGCACTAGTATTGCTACTACTACTACGGCACTAGTGTTGCTACTACTACTACGGCACTAGTGTTGCTACTACTACTACGGCACTAGTGTTACTACTACTACTACAACAGCACTACTGTTGCTACTACTACTACTACTACTACGGCACTAGTATTGCTACTACTACTACGGCACTAGTGTTGCTACTACTACTACGGCACTACTGTTGCTACTACTACTACAACAGCACTACTGTTGCTGCTACTACAAGAGCACTACTGTTGCTACTACTACTACTACAACAGCACTACTGTTGCTACTACTACTACTACAACAGCACTACTGTTGCTGCTACTACCGCTGGTGCTGTTTCAACCAGTAATTTGATTATACTGTCACTGTGTTTTATTTTGTTACTGCGAATGCTGGTGCCACTAAATGTAGTATAATTGCTGCTAATGCTGTTATTACTGCTGCTGCTGCTGCTGCTGCTGCTGCTCCTCCTCCTCCTCCTCCTCCTCCTAATATTGCTACTGCTGCTTGTAATACTTTTAATTCTGTTGCATCTTGTGCTGCTGATGCTGTCACTTAGACTTCTGCAAAATTGTTGGTCCTGCTGCCTCTTATATTTCTGATGCAGCTGCTGCTGCTGCTACTATAGTTATTGATAATACTGTTAATCCTGCTGCAGCTGCTTCTGGTTCCTTTAATACTGTTACTGCTGCTTCCACTACTGCTGATACTTTTACTACTACTACTGTTACTGCTTCTCCTGCAATACTGCTGCTTCTGCTGCAAGTACTAATATTTTTGTTGTTGCTGCTGTTACATGACTACCGCAAATATCACTGTCGCATGCTCCAGGTACTGCTAATGGTAATTATGTCGTTGTTGCTGTGACTGATGCTGCAACTACAACTGTTTCCACTCCTTCAATTAGTATTGCTGCACTTTGTCTTTTATTTTATATTCCAACAAAATTTGCTGTTACTGTAAATACTAATATTTCTGCTACAGCTATTGTTGTTACTGCTCTTATTATTAACGTGTTGTTTATATATATATATATATATATATATATATATATATATATATATATATATATATATATATATATATATATATATATATATTTAGTTTGGTCCACCTCTGGTGTAAATTGTGGGACCCACAGCCTCGGAGAAGTGGATAAAAAGGCTTCAAGGAAGAATATTTGGATTTCTTCCTGAAGCCATTTGAATATTCCACTTCCCTTAATACCCCATCTTTTTATTCTTTTTTACCAATAGGTATATTTTATTACATAATATGGTATAAAAAGGTTTAAGATACATTGTTGATATAAAGATGGCATATACAGTACATGAGATGTGAGAGATACATGTCTAGTACATATTGTTATGTGTTTGTCACTGATTATGCTAAAATCTCATCTAGTTCTTCAGAAGTGGGGCGTGTGCCCAAAATACAGCAGGAATTACCCCTTTGAACAGCAGCGCTGAGTCGCTGGAACAGAAAACTAGCTGCCCTGGGATCTCTAGTACGCTGATGAGTCTTTTGTCTAGCTAGTTAAGAAGCTGGCAGCTGCCCCTCCTTCTTCCCTGGTGTATTGGAGATAGGTATCAGCCAAGGTAGATGCACATGTGTAGTCCCACACCACCTGCTTACCGTCTGTCCAGGCTTGAAGTGATACCATCTGGACGCTTCTGGCTGCCATCAAATCTGCATAGTTGGGGTGGCTCCCTTACTGCTGGGCATCCGATTGTTGTGAGGCTCCTCTTGATAATGTTATTAACCTCCTCATGTCTTGCAATCTTTCCCTCGGATTTACGGCACACAAGACCATGATACCCGAATCGGTCTGCTGCTTAACTGCCACAAATACACCTGTATTTGGCGAGAATAGGGGCGGCAAGTCGAAGGGCAACAAGCTGGTTTGGTTGAAGCATCATGGCTGCCTGTGCACGAATACTTCGGACAGCAACTTTGGAAACGAGGCAGTGAAAAGTGTTGCCTACTGCAATAGACCTAATTCCTCCATCCTTCTTAAGTGCACAGTGTTGCACCAAAAGAGAAAGGTTTAATTTCGTCAGGAATAAGACCAGCCAAGGAATTGTTGAATTGCAGTGTCTCTGCAATCTCCCCAATAACTGGATTAACCATTTCCTTTAAATGCTGTGGCCTTATTCCAGTGTAACCCCAAGCAGACCCAGATGGGAACAACATTATTGTTTTGTAAACGTCTGAGTCTTCAACAATCAATGGTTCCACAGTGGGGACAGAGGTGTTGGAACTGTTGGTGCCCCTGGTTTCCCTGGCAGGGTGCTTTCCTCTAAGTGCTTCTACCGTGTCAGCATCCCTGGGAGCAACTGTATCTTCACTGGTAATAATTCTGATATCCCCCACTGTGTTGCCCTCTTCTATTTTCTTTCTCACCTGCACTCTGACTTTTTCACTGTCAGTTTAGTGAGTGGGGGTTCAGCCTCTCCTGTTTTTGTACTAACGGGGAAGGCAAATGAGGTTATCAGTTCTAGGAGAGTCTCTTAAAGATTTAATGATCATTGAGGCTAGCCTCTTTCCCCTTTCCGGCACAGCTAAGCAGACATTGCCAAAAAGTAACAAGTAATGCCATGCCTTGATGGTTGGTGGAGCATTTAGGATAGTGGGACCATCATTTACTTTTTTTAAGAGGTCTGTAAGTTTCCCAGCTGCATGTGGACGGGCTGCTTTGGGAATGTGTGAGTGTCCTGGTACCTGTTGTTTGACCAGATGAGGTCTGTTGGAGTGGGTTCAGAAGCCTAAGTTGGATCTGGATCATCACTTTCCACAGGAGGACATCCTGAACCAGGGCAGCTACCATGTTTGCGGAGGAAACCATTAGAGTTGAGACAACGAAGCTGTAAGCATGACCGGCACTTGCCTCTCCTAGTGTTGCCAGCCGTACCATTTCCCTGGCTGCTCGCTTCCTCCTGGTTGGCATCCATCTGCCTAGACTAGACTGTAGGAGTGGAGTATGACATATATATATATATATATATATATATATATATATATATATATATATATATATATATATATATATATATATATATAATATCAAACAATCGCAGACGGGCGATCTTAACTATGTGGGACAAGCCACGGGGGGGTTGGAAATCTTTAACTCAAGTACTTTCACAATTCTCAGTGCATCATCAGGAGCTGTGCAATGTTGCAAGGGAGCAACAAAAGTAGGGAGAGAGGTTTCAGAGAATCGTAGGTGTCACCGTCCACGGTTACCCTTAGACTAAGGGTAACCGTGGACGGTGACATCTACGGTGAAGAGGGTTGGAATAGTTTTAAAAATGTAGTATTAGAATGTGGGGCAGAAGTTTGTGGTTATAGGAGGGTGGGTGCAGGAGGAAAGAGGAGTGATTGGTGGAATGATGAAGTAAAGGGTGTGATAAGAGAAAAAGGTAGCTTATGAGAGGTTTTTACAAAGCAGAAGTGTTATAAGAAGAGTAGAGTATATGGAGAGTAAAAGAAAGGTGAAGAGAGTGGTGAGAGAGTGCAAAAGGAGAGCAGATTGTAGAGTGGGAGAGGCACTGCCAAGAAATTTTAATGAAAAAAAAATTTGGAGTTAAACAAGTTAAGAAAGCCTAGAGAATGAATGGATTTGTCAGTTAAAAACAGAGTAGGGGAGTTAGTAGATTGGGAGATGGAGGTATTGGGTAGATGGCGAGAATATTTTGAGGACCTTTTATATGTTGACGAAGAAAGGGAGGCGGTAATTTCATGCACTGGCCAGGAAGGTATACCATCTTTTAGGAGTGAAGACGAGTAGGATGCGAGTGTAGGGGGAGGTGCGTGAGGCACTACGTAGAATGAAAGGGGGTAAAGCAGCTGGAACTGACGGAATCATGACAGACATGTTAAAAGCAGGGGGGGATATAGTGTTGGAGTGGCTGGTATTTTTGTTTAATAAATGTATGAAAGAGGGGAAGGTACCTAGGGATTGGCGGAGAGCATGTATAGTCCCTTTATATAAAGGGAAGGGGGACAAAAGAGATTGTAAAAACTATAGAGGAATAAGTTTACTGAGTACACCAGGAAAAGTGTTTGGTAGGGTTATTACTAAAAGAATTAGAGACAGAATGTAGAACTGCGGATGAGCAAGGAGGTTTTAGAGTGGGTAGTGGATGTGTAGATCAAGTGTTTACATTGAAGTATATATATGAAAAGTATTTAGATAAAGGTAGGGAAGTTTTTATTGCATTTTTGGCTTTAGAAAAGGCATATGATAGAGTGGATAGGGGAGCAATGTGGCAGATGTTGCAAATATATGGAATAGGTGGTAAGTTACTAAATGCTGTAAAGAATTTTTATGAGGATAGTGAGGCTCAGGTTAGGTTGTGTAGAAGAGAGGGAGAATACTTCCCGGTAAAAGGAGGTCTTAGACAGGGATGTGTAATGTCACCATGGTTGTTTAATATATTTATAGATGGGGTTGTAAAAGAAGTAAATACTAAGGTGTTCGGGAGAGGGGTGGGATTAAATTATGGGGAATCAAATACAAAATGGGAATTGACACAGTTACTTTTTGCTGATGATACTGTGCTTATGGGAGATTCTAAAGAAAAATTGCAAAGGTTAGTGGATGAGTTTGGGAGTGTGTGTAAAGGTAGAAAGTTGAAACTGAACATATAAAAGAGTAAGGTGATGAGGGTCTCAAGTGATTTAGATAAAGAAAAATTTGATATCAAATTGGGGAGGAGTAGTATGGAAGAAGTGAATGTTTTCAGATATTTGGGAGTTGACGTGTCAGCAGATGAATTTATGAATGATGAGGTTAATCGTAGAATTGATGAAGGAGAAAAGGCGAGTGGTGCGTTGAAGTACATGGGGAGACAAAAAACGTTATCTATGGAGGCAAAGAAGGGAATGTATGACAGTATAGTAGTACCAACACTCTTATATGGGTGTGAAGCTTGGGTTGTAAATGCTGCAGCGAGGAGGCGTTTGGAAGCAGTGGAGATTTCCTGTCTAAGGGGAATGTGTGGAAATTAGAAGGTTTGGAGTTAATAAAAGTATTAGTCAGAGGGCTGAAGAGGGATTGTTGAGGTGGCTTGGTCATTTAGAGAGAATGGATCAAAGTAGAATGACATGGAGTGCGTATAAATCTGTAGGGGAAGGAAATTAAGACACATGTGCAACATCTGGGTATCTTTATTGTAGACATTTCGCCATCCAGTGGCTTTATCAATACAATTTCCAGGACATAACTTGAAGACAGTAGAACTATGTACAGAAGATGAGGTAATCAGTCCCTCAACCTTGGAGTTGGTGCGAAGAGTACCGTAGTCGTGGAGATTCTGAAGCAGAAGCAAGGCGCCTGACGCTTATATACTAACGTCAGGTGGAAATGGGACGTGCAGCAGACGAGGGCATAGTCACTGGTAGGCGGGATTCCCCAGTGGATGTAGTTCCTACCCAAAGAGATGGGTTAGTTGTAGTAGTTGTCGTAGTCGTGAAGGTTATGTACATGTCCTCAGAATCAAAATTCCATAATGTTGCAGTGTCTGACAAGACACTGCAACATTATGGAATCAAATTATGGGAACAAATATATAATGATGGACAAGTTCACCATATCTTCTATATATTTCGCCTTTTTCTGCGTTACATAAATAAATGTCCTGGCTTTTAGGGGTTCACAACCTGCCTAGTCTAGGGGCATCTAAAATATTAAACCACATTAACCAACCTAGGGTCATGCTTGTTCCTTCACATAAATTATTAAGCGTTAATTAAATGGTCAATATATAATAAGGACACAAAAACTAAACGTACAATTATTATATTTATGGGGGTGCGTTAAACCCGTAGGATTATACAGTACAACCATATTAATGGTGTGGAAATTTTTTACATAATTTCCTAAATGTAGAATATATAAATGAATAATATAATTGTGTAATAAAATATGATGCTGATTTGTCCCTTTAGAGAAATTTGGAGTGAGATGGGGGGGGGGTAGAACAGATGCGGAGTGACGCCAGGGGAGAAGCCATATTGAATTTAATGTGCGAGTGCTGGACTGAACTGTGCAATGTAATCAGGCGTTCTCGAAGGTCGGATGGTGTATATCGGCCTCAATCTGTAATTTAGAAATTGCTGATACATTCCTGCTGAAGAAATGGGATAAATAGTGCGGAAAGCACTTACAATTCGACAACCAGGACGGAAAAATAGAGGACTTTAATGAATCTTTCCCAGCAACACACTTTAGCTAAGTGACGCTTACCCATAATGTCCAGTGGTTTTTGCATTGGCCATCGTAAATCCTAGCTGGTAGGGTAGTGTTAGGGTGTGTTCCATCAGCATTGTCTTCCAGTAATGAAATGGTAAGTGTTAATACCAATTTCTTTTGTGCACCCAGCAAGCCTAATCCTATACAGTCCACATTATTTTATAATTTACCCTTATTGGTATTAATGTTTAATAATGTAATTATTAATTTAATATCAAGTCTAGCTTTTTGTGAGAGTGGTTAAGAAGTGGGCAGTGAGGGAGGTACAGTTCAGCGACCTGCTGTGACTTAAGTCCCACTTATCTCACCCAAATAACTTGCAGGTCATAATTCAGGTAAGGCTCTGTAAGCCTCCTGCAGGTAATTTGCATAATAATTTGCAATAAATACCGACAATATCAAAGTTAAGACAAATGTGCAACATCTGGATATCTTTATTGATGTTACACATGTGTCTTAACTTTGCAATAAATAGTAGACTTGCATATACAACATACAGCTTTCAAACTACATAAAAAAAAATCACCATACACCCGTACACTTATACCAAGTATTCACATTAGCTCACTAGCACATTGCTACTAGTGGTTAAAAAAACAGATTTACTAACAGGGAGGCTCCATAAGCGTTCCCCTCCCTTCTGCCGGTCTCTTAGCCTGCAGGCAAAACACTGCACTACTAGTACACAAAACACTACGAGTTCTCTCCCAAAACTTAAACAGGCCTCTCCTCATACTAGGGCTTTACAGATATACATGAGAGCACCAAAATCAATAAAATAACCTATGGCATAAACTTATCCAAAATCTCCCCCCCCCCCCCTACTTGCACAAACACCAAACCATGACGTTTTATGACGTCTTGCTCCAGCTCTCCCCGTACTGACTCGAAAACACACCTCACTTGCTTATGTCCTGTCCTGACAACTCTTCAGGACTAGTAGTACGCGTCCGGTTTCAAGACAAATCCGTAAACTGACATTATATATGGAGCGTTTTTTATTCACATTTTTTACGACACTGCGTAATATATATATATATATATATATATATATATATATATATATATATATAATATGGTTTTTCACTTTAAGGAGGACACTGACAAAAAGGTATTAGCAAGGAAGAGATGGATCTTATCTCGTACAATATGAAAAGATGGTTTAACATACAAACCCCCCTTCACTTGCATAAGCCAATGACTTCTAGGGCACTGTCACCATATGGAACACAAGGAAACAGACGGCCGGTGACATCAACAAGAGAAGGCATTGTTTCAACTAGTAGCTTCCTGCAAGGCTTCTCTTGAGGAGGAACTGCAACCTGAATGAACAGCTATTGGAGTAGTCTCAGTGCCTAAGGTTGTCTAAGTGTCTTCTGACACTTGAAACGACTGTACACTATCCTTCGTGCATGAAGTTGTGAGAGTTTAGTTTCCAAACAGGAGAGACAGTGTTATTAGTGCCTGACCACTCGGTTACATTACTGGAAAAGGCACACGTCTTAAAAACTTTATCCGAACTTCATACTCTGATGCAGTATGACAGATCTCGGATCCAAATTGATAGCCCCAGAATGGTACAACCATGTCATTAATTAGGACGTGCCATTGGTATGGGTCAAGTATATGTAGGTCATGCATCGATTCAAATCCCAGTAGATCACCAGAGAAGTTGATCTCGTCTACGAGAAAAGCTGAAAACTTTCTACCTTGGATGCACAAGGTGAAGGAGGTCTGACCTCGGACAAGCAGACTAGAACCAGCCACACCACTAAGGGTGGTTATGTGACCCACGAAACCGTAATGACACGAGTTTTGAGACTCTGATATCGGGTTCTAACCCCGCCCGTGGTATGGTGGTTATATGACTTGATCTATTAGGACATGATGGAGTTGCTTATCTTTAGAGGCTAGATCGAATTATAAAACTTGTACACCAGAGTCCATAAACACATGAATTGACGCATTGAGCACAGAAGTTTCTAGTATAGAACCTACTGTTGCGTTGGAATGAATATGCAAATTTGCAAGTAAGTCTTCGATGAAGGAATCCTCAACTTCATCTCCAAAGATGTCTTCATCAGACGTGCGATGCAACGTCGCCAATGAGGGACTCTTCCTCTAGACTGTATAAGGCAGGAATTCTGGACAGGCATGAAGTACTGATTATTCGTTACTGTCACAGCTAGTGGTTCTGATTCTGAAGCGCGGATTCCCCCGAATTCGGTACTTGAGAAGGGTTCTGCTTGTTCAGGGAACCACGTCCTCTACTACGACCTCTTCCGTGGCCATGGTTGGAGGACCACGAAACGAACCGTAATTTGTTATCTTGATGAGCAAAGTACTCAGACATATAATGACCATGCATCATATGGAAGATAATGTATGGTAAGTTATTCTGAGGATTTTCATGGGTACGACGCTTCTTGTTCTGGACACCCCAAAAATTTATGGCAATATGTCCCTTTTTATCGCAATTGTAAGGAGTCCTGGTGCTATGGTTGCTACTGTTACTGTTTGTACTCTTTGCACTGTGGTTAGAATAAGTACCTGTAACACTCGTCCTAGACGATGAACGTGGCTGAACATAAGACTGCTCTGATGTCGCACAAACAACTGTTTCGCTAAAGTATTAGCAGAACTACGGGGTGCAGGACTTAAGGGAAGAAATGGATTTGGGTCTACAAATGATCGCCTTGAGCAGAACCGCTAAAGGCAGGTCGGCTGAATGCAGTCTCATAGCAGGTGGTAATAACTCCTTAATAGCATCACATGCAGCAAATGTGCCAAACTCAAAGGCATAATTTCAATAGTGTTCACTTATAAAGATTGAAGACTTAAATGAAGCATTAAGTTGAACAATTTGGATAGATGAGATGTTCATTATCGGTTGGTGCTGCAAGCACTAAGTCGCCTAACTCGTCTCAGGAAATCGTAATGACACGATTGCAAACAAACCACGGGAGGGGATTGAACTCGTGGCGAGTGAGTTTTGCGACTCGCCACGAGTTCAATCCCCACCCTTGTTATGGTTTACTTAGTCACCTAATAAGTAATACAGATCAGTGGGAGCCTTTGGAAAGCAATATTGACAAAAGAGCGATTCAAACTGAAACTAATGGGTAACATCCTCGAAGTCACGAGGGATGATGAGATCACAAGCTTCTCAAGCCAAAGGAGATCGAGAGAGTCTCTCGTTCTCCTTTGGCTAGTTGAATTAAGAAGTCATCTCATGCAACTCGACCTGCGATATTATTATTATTCGCAGCATTTCGTATGCCATTCAATCAAACGTTGAAACGGTGTCGAGAGGTTCCCTAGAATTAATGTCTGTTAGTTGTTTATCAGAAGGCAAGGAACCGTTAAGGTTCAGAAACAGTTCATGGGTCTCTTGGTTTACGTTAATTACAGGTAACTTGGATGTGGTTAAAGCAGGTGCACAAAACTAGAACAAAGAATATGAAGATGCTATTACAAAAGTCGTCTTCTTGAACTCCTCCAAAACATGGTAGAGAATTAAGGTAGTTCATTCTCGTTTAACAGATGGCATGTTTACGGTTAGTAATAATTGTAATAATAATTCTGGGTTACAGAACAAGTAGCTAAAACTTAAAATCCTTACTAGTAGAGTTTTTTTCTGAATATATATTTATATAATGTTAGAACATTGGACATAAAATGAGTTTAACTCTTACACTTCTTTTGGTACGTGCATTATTTATGTAACTTCATTATTAATATGGATGAATCAACCTTATAAGTTCGGACTTTGTACTATCTTCACCAATTATATGAACCACATGGTAACCTACAATGGTTACTAAGACTTATCCACAAGGTAACCTACACTGGTTACTAAGACTTATCCACTAGGTAACATACAATGGTTACTAAGACTTATCCACTAGGTAACATACAATGGTTACTAAGACTTAACCACATGGTAACCTACAATGGTTACTAAGACTTACCCACAAGGTAACCTACAATGGCTACTAAGACTTACCCACAAGGTAACCTACAATGGTTACTAAGACTTATCCACAAGGTAACCTACAATGGTTACTAAGACTTACCCACAAGGTAACCTACAATGGTTATTAAGACTTGTTCACTTAGCTGAACGCTTAAGTCACCAGTGTGGAGAGAACTCGAAGTGGCGGACTTAAGAAAGGAAATCGACCACCGGAGAAAGAAGTTGATATGTCCCTTATGAGAGGTCAGCAGGTAACTGAGTGAGGTATGTTCCTTTGACTCTATTCAGGCCCAGACTTCAGGCCACTCCTCCAAGCCTTAAAATACCTCGTATTACTGACGGTGCGAGGGACCGCCAGACACTAACAGTTAGCCATGTTGTTACTCTCAGTGAAGCGCCTATCACTTAGAATAAACATGCTACCTATCCACATAGCTAACAATAAAAGGGCAAATAATACTATAAAGCACAATAACATTATTTTAGCTATTAATAATGCCATTGGTAATATAGTATTAAGTGAATAGGAAAATATACGCATACAACATTAATTATTAGCCATGGATCCAATCAGAGGATGCAAAAGATGTGACGAAACAGAAAAAAATACATAGAATAATATATGACACTGGACTAACTATGCATATATAACATAAGACACACTGAATGAGAAGAGGGAAAAAACTCACTGAACACAGCTTAAGTTTAATTGTGCAAAACTGCACAATTAATTTCAGTGGTGATCTGTCTTTACTCAGAATGCAAAGAAAAAATATCAAAACAGAGAAAATAATGTATAATAAAATTTGGAAAAAATAAAGCACCCTTGAAGTTTATTATTCCAAAATGCAAATACAATAAAAAGAAAATTATAGAAAAATATGAGAGCAATGTGTGGTGTGAATATAATGCAGAGAATTCGTAGTTTGGAAATTAGGAGGAGGTGCGAGATTACCAAAACTATTATCCAGAGGGCTTCTGGGGAATTTTACCAGCTAAGTTTAATTTTCGACAGAAAATAAAGTTTACTTAGCTATAGTGATTCAGAATTCCTGCAGCCGAATTCAGGAAGTCTCCTCCTAGTGAATCGTGGTATCCCCACACCTAAGCTGTAGAATGACGAGTACTAATTTTATATTTGGCCCAAAGGAGCGTATATTTCAGCATTTCACATCTGAAACGCTTAATGATAGTTGTACTCACTTGGTTTGGGCTTGACAGTTCGCCGCTCACGGGATCTATTGGTAAATCCAGTCAATGCTCACTCCTATCTATCAGCTGCAGCTAACCTAACTAGGAGTGGGTATGGCTAGACTTACCTGGGTATTTGTGAGTTTAATATCTTTATTATGCACCCCATACCCATCCTGGGGGCGGTAGTCAAAAGATTACAAAGGTACATAATGGGTCCAGGGACTAGAGCCCCAAGTTATGATAGCTGAACTAGTTACGAAGGTAATGAACTCCAGGTAGATCTGGTCACAATCATGGCAAGTTACGAAGGTAATGAATCAGCCTCACTCCTATACATGGTTACAGTCATGAATAAATTACGAAGTAATGAGCCACTGATACGTCCACACCTGGTCACAGGTGTAATGAGTTATAAATACAAATATTAAGTGGATCATACACCAACACGAGCGCGCGCACACACACACACACACACACACACACACACACACACACACACACACACACACACACGAGCGTACAAATATATGCACACACACACACACACACACACACACACACACACGGTAATGCTTTATTTACAGCTAGCAAAGTCATGGTATTTCTCCAGAATGGTCTGTAATATACCACTGTGGATAAAATACTTTGCCATTTCTTGAACATTTCTGAGTGAGTTGTTTCTAAATTCATTAATTTTATCACACTCCAGTACATAATGACACAAGGTGTGACAATAGTCCATCTGGCAAAGTTTACATTTCGTTTGGTCTACATCTGGTGGTGGTGATTTAACCTGCCAAAGATACTTGTAACCCAGCCGGAGCCGGGCAGTAGTGACATCCAAGAGTATGCTTATCTTGTTGGATGCAATTTTCCCTAGTTTGTGTTAGGGAAAATAGGATCCCGGTATCGGTGACTTGATTGGACTGAAGTTTGAGTGTCTCGTAGAATGTTGCACTAATGTTCACCACTACGTCGGAAATGTTCTGCAATCACTCACTACGCTTCACTATTCAGTTCCATCATTTGTTTATAGTTTCGTGGTGTTATACACAACAGAAAGACTGGTCACATTTCACTGAGCATTTTGTTCCACCGCGAATTTCCTAGGTTATAAAAGGGAACTAGTCTAATTTTCCTTGTTTCCTGAGACTGTCAAAATGAACAAGTCAAGAACGCACTAGTCACTATCCCTTTGTCTTTATCGGTAAGGGGGCGACGTCCTCGTGACTCGCGTTTCTAGTTTGTTCCTTAAAGTCAGTCTGAGCGCCCAGCCCTCTGCCCTCTCTCTTCGGACGTCTCCACAAAAGATTTTCTGAACTCAGTGTTATTTCTCTTTTTGCTAAACATTGCAAAGGTATTCAATACAAGATGGTATATATCTTGTTATCTAGTTATGCAGTACAATTCATAATAGTCCCAAATTGTAGATGAAGTAGATGCAGTGTTTCCCTTAATTTTCCTGCTAATGGGAAGAGAATAATTACAATGCTTAATCCTCACTGTAGTTGCAACGAAAACTGATCTCCACCAAGAAGAGGATATCTAATGACTTATGACGCTGGTACCAACGCATGGCTCCAATAAATGTGCTTACCAGGAAGTAAGACCCCATCATCCCCTTCCGGGAGGGTTGAGCCCCTCAGAGGGCTAAGGGGGGCTGAGAGATACCGCCTTTACTGAAGAATTTTCTCCTAAGGGCCGAGGAGGGGTTGTTGAGGTGGTTTGGAGATGTATAGAGGGTGGGTCAAAATAGAATGACTTCGAGAGTGTATAAATCTGTAGTGGAGGGAAGGTGAGGTAGGGGTCGGCCTATGAAAGGTTGGAGGATGGGGGGTAAAGGAGGTTTTATGTGTGAGGGGCTTGGACTTCTAGTAAGCATGCGTGAGCGTGTTAGGAGCGAATGAAGACAAATGGTTTTTAGGACTTAACGTGCTGTTGTAGTGTGAGCAAGGTAACATTTATGAAGGGATTCCTGGAGATGGGAAGTACAGCGCCGGCAGTTAATGTTGCAGTTTTATAACTAGTGTAAGCGCGCCTCTGGCAAGACAGTGATTGAATGACGAAAGTTTTTCTTTTTCAGGCCACCCTGCCTTGGTGGAAGACGGCCGATGTGTTAAAAAATGTTATAAATGAAAAGAATACTGGTAAAAACAGGCTGACTCCTACTTAACACACCTAAAAGCAAACATTACTCAAGATAAAGCAAATTATTTATAAAAACATTACAAAAATTGCAAGAGTGAACTTGTTCAAAGTAAAATTGCAATAAAGAGAGCAAAAAATAACAGTATACAAAACATGGGTAATTTACACACCCACACTACTGAAGAACATACTGTAAAATCAATCAATTGCACCGATAAAGTAATCTTTTCGTTAACCTGCAATTAAGCAAATAATTGTGGAAAGTCTGTAAGGTATCAAACTGAGTCAAAATACAGCTTATTAACTGCTGGACACCAGAGAAAAATAACACGAAAAAAACATAGGAAAGTGTTATAAAAGTATTTCAACACGTAAGGATAAATTGACACTGAGCAAATGACATTAAAATGTAAGGAATTAAATGCAAATAAATACGAATGAAACAACCCGTCAACTGAACAAAGTACCGGGAGAGATAACACAAGAAATTAACAAAAAGAAAATTTAATAATAACATCGCCCTGAGTAAAGGAAAAATATACAGCACTCAGTGAAGAAAATATCATAACTTACTTCAGTCTGAGTGGAAAATATATTAGATGACGGCAAGAATGTTACACAGACATGTAACAACACTGAAAAAAACACTGACTCATTATTAAGTTAGTTACTTTGAAGATAAAGTTATCACTAAAATATTTATCACTGAGAGTTCAGAGCATAATCTTGCAGGAAGTTAGTCTGCAAACTTGAATATGTTCTAACACAAGATTTGCAATAAGACACACACAAAAAAAATAAAACATGTACACTGAGGTGAGAGCAATAATAATGATCACTAGCCATAAAAATTCTCTTTATTAGGCTTTAAAAAATTGTCTTAACACTTCAAATTTAATTATTATCTATGAAGGGAAGTAGTTTCGATTGAAGATCGAAATTATAATATAGAGGGTAGTGGCAGGCTACAGTCAGTATGAGATGGAACAGCGCACCTAGAAGTCACACTGCCTTTCTTGCCATAGAAGTCACTTGGAATGTACTTTTGCTCTGACTAGCAATTTATACTGGTAGTACATGGCAAAGCAGACACATTGGTAGGCTGGAGTAAACATTGCCTTCTCGACAGAGTTGGCTTTAGATCGCGTCAGTCTGGCTTCTCTCAGCTGGGTTGGCTTGCTGGCTTTGCTTTCTCAGTGCAGGAAAGCACTGAGAGGCTAGAATGCTAGCACAAACATACACGCAGATGTTTTAAAGGCAGGACAGAAGTATAAGAGGCTGGCTTCACCTGGCTTGACTTAATTATGCTGTGGTTCAGGTTAATCCCTAGTAAATCAAGCAAACAAAGCAGCTTGCACTGAGCAACAAGCCAAGGATGACGAGGGATGGCTGTAGCAATGGGTGGCGTTCCGCCAGGCGACACAAGCTGACCTATCATGAAATATCCACGTAATCCTAGGATTTCCGTAAACACCGTTGGCACCATTTGTTGAGAGGGTTCTTGCAGAGTGATGTTGAGTAGCAATGACAAAAAATACATAGTCTATTATGGTATATTACCAGGACAATCCTGGCCTGTTTAGAACTGACGCTGTGTGGCGTCTAGAGTACACATTACTGACAGACCCACCTATCTCGCCTACTTAATGACCTTCCACCCATCCGTCCCATTCATCCAAGACCACCCAACCCTCACCCCTCGAGCCTTATCCTCCATATCTACTCCAAGTCTTCGGAGCAAGACGCCCCTACTCAATTTTCCTCCCTCATCCCCAAACACCCCTCCCTCACCCCACAAAAAACCCTCCCTCACCCCCACACACACCTCCCATATCCCCAAACACCCCTCCCTCACCTCAAACCCTGCCTCATCTGTCCTTCCCTAATCACCCATGACCGCCCACTGTGACGTAATACCTCTTCCTGGCTCTCACAGCATGGTGCATTACCTGGGTGTCTTGTGCTTTTACCAGACATGGAGTTAAGAGGACGCAGTCTATATTGGTCCATTATCGTCCTTACATCATCTCTGGCCACTGAGAACGTACTCCCCGGCTGGTTTACCCTAATATCGTCTTTTGTATAGTATTCTATATAATTCATCAGCTTACAGGCAACACACACACACACACACACACACACACACACACACACACACACACACACACACACACACACGCTGCAAGTCTAGTCCAGCAATTGGTTCCTGAAGTTCAACCCCACCAAGCGCAAAGTCATGAAGATTGGGGAAGGGCAAAGAAGACCGCAGACGGATTACAGTCTAGGGGGTCAGAAACTACAAACCTCACTCAAGGAAAAAGATATTGGGGTGAGTATAACTCCAGGCACATCTCCTGAGGCGCACATCAACCAAATAACTGCTGAAGCCTATGGGTGCCTAGCAAACCTAAGAACAGTATTCCGCCATCTTAATAAGGAATCGTTCAGGACCCTGTGCACCGTGTACGTTAGGCCCATATTGGAGTATGCGGCACCAGTTTGGAACCCCCACCTAGCCAAGCACGTAAAGAAACTAGAGAAAGTGCAAAGGTTTTCAACAAGACTAGTCCCAGAGCTAGGGGGTATGTCCTACGAGGAGAGGTTAAGGGGAATCGATCTGACGACACTGGATGACAGGAGAGATGAGATAGGAGGGACATGATAACGACATATAAAATACTGAAAGTAAAGCACAAGGTGGACAGAGACAGAATGTTCCAGAGATGGGACACAGCAACAAGGGAACACAGCTGAAAATTGAAGACACACATGAATCACAGGGATGTTAGGAAGTATTTCTTTAGTCACAGAGAATTCAGAAAGTGGAATGGTTTGGGAAGCGATGTATTGGAGGTAGGATCCATTCATAGCTTTAAGCAGAGATATGATAAAGATCATGGTGCGGGGAGAGCGACTCAGTAGTGGTCAGTGAAGAGGCGGGGCCAGGAGCTGTGAATCGACCCCTGCAACCACAACTAGGTAAGCAACTAGGTGAGTGTGCGTGTACACACACACACACACACACACACACACACAGGGAACCCCATGGGGGTCCCGAAACATGGAGAGCCAAGATGATGGATGTGGTACTGGAAAACCTCATGCATCAACATGTTAGAGACACTACCAGAGAGAGAGGTGAGGATGATCCAGCAAGACTGGACCTTGTATTCACCTTGAGTAGTTCGGACATCGAGGATATCATGTATAAAAGGCCCCTAGGAGCTAGTGATCATGTGATTCTGTGCTTTGACTACATAGTTGAGCTTCAAGTGGAGAGAGTAGCAGGAATAGGATGAGAAAAACCAAACTACGAAAGGGGGAACTACTCAGGCATGAGGAACTTCCTGCAAGACATTCACTGGGAGAGAGAACTGACAGGAAAACCAGTACAAGAAATGATGGACTATGTTACAACAAAATGCAAGAAGGCAGAGGAGAGGTTTGTTCCCAAGGGAAACAGAAATAATGGGAAGAACAGAACAAGTCCTTAGTTCACCCAAAGGTGTAGGGAGGCAAAAACTCGGTGTACTAGAGAATGGAAAAGATACAGAAGACAGAGAACTCGGGAAAATAAAGAGATTAGCCGAAGAGCCAGAAACGAATATGCACAGATAAGGGAGGCTCAGGGACAATATGAAAATGACATAGCATCGAAAGTCAAGTCTGACCCGAAGCTGTTGTACAGCCACATCAGGAGGAAAACAGTCAAGGACCAGGTAATCAGACTGAGGAAGGGTGATGGGGAGTTCACAAGAAACGACCGAGAGGTATGTGAGGAGCTCAACACGAGATTTAAAGAAGTATTTATAGTGGAAACCAGCAGGACTCCAGGAAATCAGAACAGGGGGGCACACCAACAAGTGCTGGATGAGGTACACATAACCAAGGAGGAGGTGAAGAAGCTGCTATGTGAACTTGAAACCTCAAAGGTGGTGGGACCAGACATCTCTCCGTGGGTTCTTAGAGAGGGAGCAGAGGTGCTGTGTGTGCCATTAACAAAGATCTTCACATCCATTGAAACTGGGCAACTCCCTGAGGTATGGAAGATGGCAAATGTAGTCCCAATTTTTAAAAATGGAGACATACATGAGGCATTAAACTACAGACCTGTGTCACTAACGTGTATAGTATGCAAAGTCATGGAGAAGATCAGGAGGAGAGTGGTGGAGCACCTGGAAAGAAACAAATGTATAATCGACAACCAGCACAGTTTCAGGGAAGGAAAATCCTGTGTGTCAAACCTACTGGAGTTTTATGACAAGGTGACAGAAGACAGAGAGAGGGGTGGATCGACAGCATTTTTTTGGACTGCAAGAAGGCCTTCGACACAGTTCCTCACAAGAGGTTACTGCAAAAGCTAGAGGATCAGGCACACATAACAGGAAAGGTACTGCAATGGATCAGAGAATACCTGACAGGGAGGCAACAACGAGTCATGGTATGTGACAAGGTGTCAGAGTGGGCGCCTTTGACAAGCGGGGTTCCACAGGGGTCAGTCCTAGGACCTGTGCTCTTTATGGTATATGTGAATGACATAACGGAAGGGATAGACTCAGAAGTGTCCATGTTTGCAGATGATGTGAAGTTAATGAGAAGAATAAAATCGGACGAGGATCAGGCAGGACTACAAAGAAACCTGGATAGGCTACAAGCCTGGTCCGGCAACTGGCTCCTTCAGTTTAACCCTGCCAAATGCAAAGTCATGAAGACTGGGGAAGGGCAAAGAAGATCGCAGACACAATATAGTCTAGATGGCCAAAGACTGCAAACTTCACTCAAGGAAAAAGATCTGGGGGTGAGTATAACACCGAGCACATCTCCTGAGTTATCAGTCAGATAACTGCTACAGCATACGTGCGTCTGGCAAACCTACGGATAGCGTTCCAATACCTCAGTAAGGAATCGTTCAAGACTCTGTATACCATTTACGTCAGGCCCACACTGGAGTATGCAGCACCAGTTTGGAATCCACACCTGGTCAAGCACGTCAAGAAATTAGAGAAAGTGCAAAGGTTTGCAACAAGACTAGTCCCAGAGCTAAGGGGATTGTCCTACGAAGTAAGGTTGAGGGAAATCGGCCTGACGACACTGGAGGACAGGAGGATCAGGGGAGACATGATAATGACGTATAAAATACTGTGCTGAATTGACAAGGTGGACAAAGACGGGATGTTCCAGAGATGGGACACACAAACAAGAGGTCACAATTGGAAGTTGAAGATGAATCAAAGAGATGTTAGGAAGTATTTCTTCAGTCATGAAGTAGTCAGGCCGTGGAATAGCCTAGAAAGTGACGCAGTGGAGGCGATAACCATACATAGTTTTAAGGCGAGGTTTGATAAAGCTAATGGAGCAGGGTGAGAGAGGACCTAATAGCAATCAGTGAAGAGGCAGGGCCAGGAGCTATGAATCGACCCCTGCAACCACAATTAGGTGAGTACAGTTAGGGGAGTACATACACACAGGAGTGGTGTGAAAGAATCAGAGGCAACACCAGTCATCATAGCCCTCACAGAAGCCAAACTCATAGGAATGATAACAGATGCCATCTTTCCAACTGGATATCAGATCCTGAGGAAAGACAGAGGGGGTGGAAGAGTGGTGGTGCTCCTGAAAAATAAATGGGATTTTGAAGAGCAGGAGAGAGGAGACAGTGCAGAAGCAAGAGACTACGTAATAGGAACACTTCAGACTGGAGGTCCCAAGGTGGTAATTGCACTGATGTATAACCCACCACAGAATAGTAGTAGGCCAAGAAAAGAATATGATGAGAGTAACAGAGTGATGGTTGATGCACTGGCTGAAGTGGCCATAAGGGCCAATGTGTGCAGGACTAAGATGGAGGTAGTACTTGAAAACCTCATACATCAACACGTTAGGGGCACTACCAGAGAGAAAGGAGACAAGAGGATGAACTAGCAAGACTGGACCTAGTATTCACCTTGAGTAGTGCAGATATTGAGGACATAACGTATGAAAGGCCCTTCAGAGCTAATGGTCACGCTGTTCTGAGCTTTGAATACATAGAATTACAAGTGGACAGAGAAGCAGGAAAGGCAGGACAAATGAAGCCAAACTAGAAGAGAGGAGACTACACAGGTATGAAGAATTTCCTGCACGAGGTTCCGTGGGACAGAGAACTGGCAGGAAAATCAGTAAATGAGATGATAGAATATGTGACAATATGCAAGTAAACAGAGGTTTGTACCCAAGTTCAACAAAAATAATGAGAATGCCAGGACGAGCCCTTGGTTCACCCAAAGATGTAGAGATCAAAACCACGTGCACTAGAGAATGGAAGAAGCATAGAAGGCAAAGGACCTAGGAGAATAAGGAGAAAAGTCAGAGCCAGCAATGGCTTTGGGAAACAAATCAGGTTAGTTACAAACACTCCAGAGAAAAATTTTTTAGTGCCAGGAAGGAAAAAAAAAACTAGTAGGACATGACAGAAATACTACACCTCAAATCACTACTGGAGTGGAGGCACAGTCAGTAGCCCCCATTCCAGAACTACAGATATTAGTGCCAGCAAATAAATCCCCTACATATCAATACGACAAAATTTATTTTTGCAAATATTCAGAGTCTAAAGCCATCAACAAACAAAATATCTTTCATCAGTGGACCACTAAGTCAAATGCAATGTTTGTGGCTTTCACAGAGACCTACACAAAGGATCACTTTGACAAAGAAATATGAATCCCAGGTTATAACTAGTATTTCGGAGCAGAAAAGTCATCAATGTGGGGTTGGCTTCTATGTTACAAACTCGCTCATTTGCTCAGAATTACTAAACACCACAAATGAGAAAGTTTAATTAAGTTTTGTCAGTAAAGATTGAAAACCAGAACCTTGTCATTGTGGTTGTATACCAGCCGCCAGATGCAACTTCCGAACAGTTCAAGGAACAGCTTTTAAAAATTGACTACTGTCTGTAAAACCTCCCAACTCCTGCCTCAAACATCTTATTGCTGGGTGATTTCTACTTAAGCACTTGAAATGGAGGAATGTAGCAAATAATGTTTTAGCAGAGATAACCCCAGGAGGAAGCACAGATGAAAATTCACACACACGATCTATTAAAATCTCTGCAACAGCTTCACCTTAAGCCAGTAAATAGTGGAGCTAACAAGAATGGAATATACACTTGTCCTCATCTTCACTAATAATGATGACCTGGTACGAAATATAACAGAATCAAACACTATCCACTCAGATCACATCATAATAGAAGTACAGATATGTATGTGCAGGGCTCCTGACCAGCAAAATGAGATCAGTTATGAGGGTGCTTTCACTAAATTGAACTTCAGTGACAAAAATATGCAGTGGGATCAAATCAACCATATGTCCTAGAAAGAATTAACTCTGTGGCATTTGAGTCACATTCGTTTACAAAAAGCCGAAGAGAAGTAAACTGGAAAGAGAGAGCGACTCCCTCTGTTGGCAAAGGCGAAGAATCTCAGAGCTGCTGAAAGGGGCCAGTATATCTAAAATTCGAAAGGAGGCACTGGCCAGAGAAACAGAAAATATCAAACTTAAGCTTAAGGAATCGTACAAGAGCCAAGAAACACAGGAAGAATTTAGACAAATGAAATTGAAAAAAAATCTTTCTTTTCTATGCCAAATCTAGGGCAAAAACCACAATCATTATTAGACCCCTGCTTAAACGAGATGGGACTTAAATGACAGAAAAGAAATGAGTGAGATATTGAATTCCTAGAGTGAGCCGTTAATCAGACTAAGGGTCGACAATGTAAATGATTTTTTTATGACCGAGACTCAAAATTTGGTTAATTCAATAATTTCTGATAAAATCCTAACACCACATGAACTTCAAAGATCAATAAGTGACATGCCCATGCCCATGCACTCTGCCCCAGGCCCTGACTCGTGGAACTCCGTGTTCCTCAAGAACTGCAGAAACCCCTTTCATGTGTCTAAAATATTCTATGGAGAGGGACCATGGACACAGGGGTCATCCCACAGTCACTAAAAACAACAGACATAGACAAAAGTGGCAGTAAAGCAGTTACAAAACATTACACACCGACAGTGACCGGAGTGATTTCAAACGTAACAATCCGGTGTTTGTATATTGTGTATCGGAATCTTAGGTAACTATAGAATGCCTCTTACTAGTTTTTAACTTTAAAATTTAGTGTGTCTTCCTTAGCGGAAGGTTTAAATTGTATATACTCACCTTTGGTTCCTACCTTCTCTTTTGCCTTCTTTTTTCCATATTTTTTTTTTTTTGTCCCACCAACCTCTGTCCCTACTTCACGCTACACTTCTGCTTCCACTACCTGCCTTACCTCTGCCTCTACAGCTCCTACCTCTCTTGTCCCGTCCCTGCCAGGTTGTCTATGTATACTGGTTCCTCTACTTCCTACTAAATCAAAAAGCTGGAATAAATGGTTATAACTATGACCATAATTTTAAAGGGGTAGACCGGTAAGCCAGTGGAAGGCCTCCGATGACCGGAAGCTGTAACGGCGGGTCGTCATCTGAGGAAGACCCGCGTCAGGAAACCCTCGTCCTGTTTCATGACAAACCTTACCTAACGTAATCTCCTTCCTGTTAGTGTGACTGTAAATGGTCCAAGTCGGACCGAAACGTCGTCGTATGTTCCTCCTCTGTGCGGGCTATTTGTGTTTTGCCAAGTAGCTTCTGGAACGTAGACGTTATACTGTATTTTGATACTGTGGGGGAAAAACTGCTTTTTGGTAACCAACGAAGCACTGTATGACCCTGGTGGGGTTTACCTCTTAGTTTTGATTATAATAAGAATAATTTGGCAACCCAAGCTAATTGGACTTGACCTTCACTAGGCGGGTTACATTTGGTTAGATTTAGCCATCAAAACAGGCTTTTATTCTTTTTGCATAAACTAAAACTAGGCTTCATTGCGTAGCCTAATTTACGTAGGTGGATTTACATAAACCACTCCATATACTTCAACCACTGTTAACGAACATAGTTTAAAAATTAACACCAACCCCACCTGTAATTCTCCATTCTTTTCCTAAGGAAAATACATCAGCATTCAAGGTTGGAAGCCGATCAGATGAGGCATTCTCAGGTTAGTGCATTAAAAACATTTCATAGTCAATGTAAGGCTACCATTCAGAAAAACGAGCTCACCAGCTCTAAAATTCTGAAACCAGTCAGAGGAAACATTATCCATTCACTGCACAGAATCCAAATTTTCAAAATGCATCAGACATTTATAATTGAAGCTGGTCAGAAAAGGCAAACAAGTTACTGATTGGGAAAATATACGATTCTATTTTTAAAATAAAATTGAATGATACCTACACACTACAGTAACAGTTGCAACCTCCTTCTAAGTGGCATATAACAATTTTAAAAGTTTAATACCGATCAGAACTTTGTAATTTGTTCATAACTGTAACCATGTATAGGAGTGTATTTGGTTCATTGCCTTTGTAACTTGCCATCATTGTGACCAGATCTACATGGAGTTCATTACCTTTGTAACTGGTTCAGCTGTCATAACTTTGGGGTTATGTACCTCTGTAATCTTTTGACTTCTGCACATAGGATGGGTATGGGGTGCATAATAAACACATTAAACTAAAAACTAACGACCAGAAGAGGTTTTATGAAGTTATCACATGGACACCAAAATCGGAAGTAGTCTATAAAATTGACCAGAGGGCACCTGCGTATACCAATAGATCCATGAACCTTCCCGTACCTTTAGGTCACCATCATTGAAGATTTAAAATAATCAAGTTAGAAACAAAAACTTAGAGGAATAAAATAACATAGCAAGACTAAGATGGTAAAGACCTTTATCTAGGCTGAAGGATTAATTACATTTGTGTTCTTTTACCTAATCTGTCTCCAGTTTCAACACCTTCAAAGTACCTCTGTGTCGAATTGGTAAATCTACTGCGAAACGTCGATAGAATGCAAATACCCAGTTATTATGCATGAATCTTATTCATCATGAAGAAGGAACACTATACCCGAGTATAGGTGCCGGCTCGGTAAAAAATAATTGTACAAAAATGTGGCATTTAAGGGCTCATAAACCTAGTGAAACTTAAAACTGCAATAAAAATGCGAATACATTATATTTTTCTTTTGCTCGGTTACATTTTTCATTTTCTCTATAATCGTGTGAGATAACCTGTAATGAATTTGTTTGAAGAAACTGGAATTTGCAATTATGCTATGAGCAAGTAGATTGGAGAGGTGAGACGTTTAATTAAGATTCTGCATATTAACAGCTTCATAGCCTAAGATCAATCCTAAAAAAAAATCTTATAAGAAAACACCAGCACTCAGACTTTAAAACTCATCAGAAAACCAATTTGCCTAATAAAGTCAGCTAATTAAAACCTTTACCGTTGCTAAAAGTACAATGCCAACTCAAAATAGGCATCCTCCAATTATATCTCAGAATCAAACGATTCCAAATTTATTAAATGTATTTGGAAACTAATAAATTTGCTTTTACAAATATTATACTTATTCTACACCATTTTGTTTAATAAATGCATCAGTCATCAAAGATTAAAGTCCCTGAATAAAAGGAACACTGAAGTTTTTTTTTTTTTAAGAAAAAATCTTTCAAACATAAATTTGGCAATTGGCACTTACAACAACAACAACAACAGCAACAACAGCAACAACAGCAACAGCAACAACAGCAACAACAGCAACAACAACAACAACAACAGCAGCAGCAGCAGCAGCAGCAGCAGCACCAGCACCAGCACCAGCACCAGCAGCAGCAGCAGCACCAGCAGCAGCACCAGCAGCAGCAGCAACAGCAGCAACAACAACAACAGCAGCAACAACAACAACAAGAACAACAATAAATCCCAAACTCCTAATTAGAATACTCCAATGTTGAAAGTTGTAGCAGATCAGATTTTCAAGTTATCGCTTGTAAACCTTATCTAGGAAATGTCTATGAAAAAACTGGCTTGTGGTCACCAACAAATGACAATAGATGCATGAATCTGTCTAGTTACAGTACGCCAGCACAAGTCATGGAAGAGAAAAACTGGAAATCACTTAAAGGACCCTCCTCAGGGATGCCTAACTAGCCATTTCGGCTTCAAAAATATAATCTTTAGTTTATATACATCATATAGGCTGTCCAGTAAGCCTGAAGCACTAAGGAAAATTTTAAAAATGTACATTAAAAAAGACTTTCATATATAAAACATTGTGTTCACTGTTATTATAATGATACAAAAATGTAGACGAGATATCCAGTCAACAAAACATGGCAATGATATTAGGAGTAATGTTATGCGTGTGATGACATGTTCCGCAAATATGTCATCAGCACGCAATTTCCTTGCGATCTATTAAATTCCACATCGATCTCCCTCTGACTTCGATATCCGATGAGTAGAAGTGTCTGAGTTTCTCCTTACTTAGTCATCACAGACACCTGCGTCAACGGAAAAAAATAATAGTTTACTTTGCCCTATGATTTTCAATATTATTATGGTATGAAGATATGCCAACGAGAAGTCTTGTACTTACACCACGATTCATTCACTTGGGGCCTCGTCATGTACAACAAGGAATACACAAAGTCGGCAGTGTATACAATACTGTGATTGTTAGGAATGGTGAAGGTTAGTAATACTGGGCAAAGATGAGGTTTAGATTTGTAGATCAGGTAACGCTGGGCAAATGGTTCGTCTGGATCTAGGGATCAGACCATAATTAGTGTTTTTATATTGCTCTAAGATTTTATTCTATTATATAATATGGCTGCCACAATTCACGTGAGGTGAATTGTGGCAACCATAAAACACCATATCTTGTTCATGTTATTTTCTTTACATTTAAAAAATGCCTGATTCAAGTTTATTAAGTCGGAATACTTATTCTGTTGGTTCATGCACATGTTACATGTCTTCTCTCCTGGTTTTCCTATAATATTGTATCCAGATCTCAGGCTGTCTCCCCAAAATAAAAACAGTTAAACCCCCCAGTAAAGACTGTAGACCCCAGCTGTGAAAATACATTAAGAGGGTTTGCAAAATAGCTTAAGTTACATCTTTATATTCGAAATTAAATAATTATTTTTTTTACAAAATTTCTACCTATGTAAGTTACACAACAGAATATCGAGAAAACTTCTTAAATCGAGTTTTTATCATCTCTAGTAACCTATACGACCCCAAAGAGAATTAAGAGCGTAAATTTCCACAAATTAATAAATATGAACTCTCACATATGTAAGAACTGAATAAAATATTGAAGTGTTTGAACTGTAATCATTCATACGAGGTGTCTCACGAAACGAAAAAGACATCATCTCAGACCCTATGGGTAAGTCTTTCCTTATTGTCATTCCATTATCTGAGGCTAATCTCCATGCGAGGATCATTGCAACTTAAAATCTGATCACCCTTGTAAATGTAATGAACTCCGCCTTCATCACTTTTTTTTTTTTGTCATGACCAGAGCTTTGGTAAGGTGGGTAAGGAAGAAGGATGGGTAAGGATAGAAATATTAGAAAAGGGTGGGAGAAGGAGTGAGATAGGACATAAAAGGGAAGTGACACAACCACTTTGGTGCAATTTAAAAAGTGTATGTGAAATAATAGAATATTCTTGAAGGGGTATAATACTAACCCATCAGAGTCACATAGATATAACACATATATAGGTACATGACTCTGAATTATTGGTAGTAGAGATACAAGTTGCGATATTTTTTTTTTTTTTTTTTTTTTGCGATTACATAACGAATATTTAAACGAAAAGACAAGGCGATAATTGGACAATTCATGAAGAATTACTTGACACGTTAGCTTCTTTCAAGGTGGTGTCCCACCATAGTAAATGTAGCATATATATAACAGTAGATGTAGAAGTAGAAATGTTATACAAGATATCTCAACAATTAGGGGCGATAATTTTCTTAGCAGACATAGAAGGGTTCTGGTGTCAGCCACTCATCTCCATCTGCAGGAGGTTACTCAAGATCATTGGTCGATGGTAATCGTCTTTATGGATGAAGAGACGCAGCCTCTGTGGGAGAGTCATTCTTTGGGTCCTGTGAGGAGGAGTGTTAATGATACAGTCAGTGGTATTTTCAACTTGGGGAGGATGTTCTCTATCTGGTATGTAGAGTTCTTGCATTGCATAGAGTTGTCTCCTCTTCAGCGTATCAAGGCGTACATTTAAGGCAGTAATATTTTGTTGTGCAAGAAAGGTATAAAATACCGACAATATGAAAGTTAAGACACATGTGCAACATCTGGATATCTTTATTGTAGACGTTTCGCCATCCACTGGCTTTATCAATACAGATTCTAGAATCTGTATTGATAAAGCCACTGGATGGCGAAACGTCTACAATAAAGATATCCAGATGTTGCACATGTGTCTTAACTTTAATATTTTGTTGTACGAGTAAATCTGCCATTTTGACTCTCTCCTCCTGGTGCCCGTAATAAAGCGGAGAGCTCTATTCTGGATCCGTTGCAACTGTAGCATGTTGGTCTTTGTTGTTAACGACATTGGGACACATGGGTATTCGAGTATAGGTCTTATAATTTTGTACAGATGTTTTTTAACATGTGGAGGGGCTTGATTAAATCTAAAGAGACTGCTAAGACCGGCTTTGGCTATGTTGATCTTATTATTGACGTGAGATGTTGAGTGGAGCAGCCTGTCTATTTCATATCCCAAGATCTTGTTAGCATTTCTAATGGCTACAGGTGTACCTCTGATGGAGATACCCCCCTTATCTTCGATGGTAGATGCAAAACATCCTATCGTGCTAATCAGGACTTTGTCAGGGTTAGTCGTAATTCTCCATTTCTTTTCCCAATTAGATGTTCGACGAAGCTCAATATTCATTTTTTCTATGACTCTCTCGTATTTGTATTTTCCTGCTACTGGAGTTGATGAGACGACATGAATAACATCATCTGCAAATTGCGTTATAATTGTATCATTAATTCTGGCTGAGGAAGATCATTCACATAAATATTGAATATAATTGGACTAAGACATGAACCTTGTGGGACACCAGCTGTCGGTATAAAAGGCTCTGTTGTCTTGCCATGAAAGGTAGGAATGATTTTTCTTTGAGTTAAGAAGTTATATATAAATTTTAGAAATGTCCAGTTATGGTCATGTAGGTCAATAAGTTTGTATATAAGACCATCATGCCATAAGCTATCAAAAACTTTATGAACATCTCTGGTGGCAATTATGGCAAGATTGCCCTGATGTTTCAGACTTGCTACAGTATCAAAAATAATATTTATTGCATGATGGGTACCTCTGTGTCCTAAAGCCAAACTGTTTTTCAGTAAAAAGGTGATTAAACTCCATATAGTAGTTCAGTCTGTTGGAAATGATCTTCTCAAGAACTTTTCCAGTGACTTCAAGTAAAGATATAGGTCTATAGTTCCCTGGTTGATGGATGTCTTTATTGGGTTTAGCAAGAAAGATCATCCTAGCAGTCTTAGAGACCATTGGAAAATGTCCGGAGGCCAAGATGGCATTAAAGATATTACCCAAAGACTGTTTAATTTCTGGGTAGGAACTTTATTTGTTTCATTGTTATTCCAGAGAGACCAGGGGCTCTATTTCGCATTCTTCCAATAACTTGACTCATCTCAAGTAGTGTGATAGGTCTAGTAAGAGGGTGGTCATCTTCAAGAGTTGATGTATCGATGGAAGGTAGTGGTTGTAGATCAGCTAAGTTCTCATCTCTCCATTCATTGACCAACTGATGGTGATTATTATTAAATCGACGACTGTTATTGTGGGAGAGAATTTTCTCCCATACATCACCCATCAAATTAGCCTGGTCCTGTGGATCATCAAGTTTAATCTCAACCTCTTCATCATCATCATCAGTGAAGGCATGAATTAGGTAGTTAGGAGCTTTGTGCTTTGCACCTAAAAGTTGCCGAATCTTACTCCAAAATTTTGCAGGCTCTCGTTTATACTGATTAGCTTTGAGAACTAGCAATTTCCATAAGTCACGTTTGTGATGACTAATCATATTAATTAATTCTTGCCTCAATCTATACAATGTAGCTACTGGTGGTTGCCGCGTTTGAAGATGCTTTCGACATTCTGTTTGATAATTTTTCATACCGTCTCTAATTTCCCTCGTAGGTTTATATTGTTGGTAGATCTTTGTGGAAGCTAATTGGCAAGTTGCATTAGTAGCATCAATTATTCGATTGTGAAGGGACCTGATCGCGTCGTCAATTGCAGTGGAAGGTAGATTTTCCAACGACACAATTTCATCTTCACCCAGAAATGCCCTGATGGGGTCAAATCCTAGGGTGTTGAGATTGGGTTTAGCAGGTACAAGTATTCTAAATGGAGAAGTTTGTAGTTGTATTATAACAGGGATATGGTCAGATCCTACGTTTCCACCAGGAGACACGACAATGGAAGAGGTCACAGTCTGTCAGGACTATATCTGGTGTCCCCGGATGAGGACCAATATACAATTTAAAGAATGGGCCTTGAAATGACAAGTTCCTGGCTGTCATGATATTAAATAGTTGTTTTCTTTTCAGGTCGCCCAGCGGATTACCAACTCCACAGTTAAAGAGTGCAGGGTGATGAGCGTTAAAATCTCCCGCTAGAATTGTAGGAATATTTCTGCTTAATATCCTATGTAGTGGAATAGACTCTCGGGGGAAAATATCCAGTTCCTATCAATAGTTGGCCATGAGACGTCGTCAGTTCTATTGCAAGAATGTTATCTTCATCAACGTGAATATTTCTAAATGCATAGCCTAATTTAACTAAGATGGCTACGCCACTATAGGGTCCTCTCGATTTCTCCACAGTAGAGTAACCACGTAATTTAATATATTGATCAACTCTCGCAGCTGTCTCATTCAAGAGTATAACATCGGGATTGTATTTATGTAGTTCAACCTCAAGGAGGTAACGGTTATTAAGTTGGAAAATTGTAATCCCCCATTATTTCTTGCACTTCGCACGTGTACTGCGGTATGAACGTCTGAAAGTAATTTCATGTTTGGTATCTACACTATCCCTGCTGGACTCGTCAAGGGGAGGAGGGAAGTTCTGAGTAGTTGCTTGTGTACTAAAAGTGTCACCATCCTCATTAGAGTTGGTAATGTTAACAGAAACATTAGTCATTAGAGTCATCATTAGAAAACTGAGGTGTGATATTCCTAGTTTCAGGAAACAGAGGCTCGTGAGAGTTAATGGGAGACTGTGGAGGTTCCAGGGTAAAATTTGGTAGGCCAGGTGAATTACCCTGGGAAACTTCCTGTTCTTGTTCAACAGGATCAGCTGTAATAGCGGAAGAGTAAGCACCAGTCTCTGGGGCATGGTTAGGGTCAGGTATTGACTCATCGGTCTGATGGGAGTTGACAACCTGGGTATGCGAGGCAGGGAAGCCCTGAACAAGGGATGAATTAGGCGTATTTGTAGAGGTAGAGTAGGGCACATACTTCCTGTTTTGAGAGGGCTGGGCCATAATAACTTTAACATTATCTGGGATAGTAATGGGAGTGATCCCATTATCCATTAACAAATCATTGAAAATATTAGAGCAGAGTTGAATATCACCACCTGCTGTGTCCTTGGCCATCATTTACATTAATTGAGCTCTCGTCATATTCCCGGCTGACGATACCTGAGATATGGGAGGTGAGGATGAACCTTGTGGTTGCGTTTGTGTATGTTGTAGGTGAGGGTTAGATTGGAGCACCAAGAGGGGCAGAATTCCAAACATTGGAACCGGTGGAAGAGACCTGAAGAGTCCCACTAGATCCAGGCAAAGCTAGGAAGGAAGTCTGGGACATTGTTGGAGGTGCCTGGGGAGTGGTCTTCGAAGAATTGGATAGTTTATTGATATTTTCTGTATTACCTTTTCCCTCTCAGGGCAGATAGGAGAAACAGCATGGTGTTTTCCATTGCAGAGGACACACTTGGGCTTAGTTTTGTTATGACAATCTCTAAAAGAATGTTGACCAGAGCATATGTTGCAAATCAGTGATTGGCTACTGCATTTGTTGGTGGTATGGCCAAATGTATAATAATTAAAACATTGTGTAACACTGACAAACCATTCAAGAGAGATTTGGTCAGGTGTACATCTGGTGCCAAAACATTTGAAACCATTTTGACATAAGAGTTTGGCTGCTTCAGGTGTCTCAAGTATTAACTTTAATGTTACCTGGTTGTTGCCAGGTTTAGAGAATTTATATGCTTGGACAACCTTAAATTCAGAATTCTCCCTATTAAAATCATCAACAAGTTCATCCACTGAGCTCTCTCTCATGAAACTGTTAATTCTGGCCACAAACACAGTTCGTTGGGCTTGATAGCTTTCAGGTGCAATTGGGGTGATACCGAAAGTCTTCCATTTTTCCAGAACGTCCTGCTTAAGCAGTTGGAGTAACTCTTCTTCAGAAGAGAGGAGACGTACTGCCCCAGCGTGGGTTTGAATAACATCCACTGGAGCAACAGTTGAATTTGAACAAATACATTCGAGAATTTCTTTTTTCGACTTTTGATTGTCATCAACACGTATTCTTACTCGTATTCTTGCCATGATGTCCAGGAAGATACATCTGGCACAGAAGTTACTTTAACAAAAAGGGTCTTTCCTTAGTGTTAGTCCTGACATCCTAAGTCAGCTGACTCATGAAGGTCAGCCCCTAAGATAGCCTACCCTCGAGTGGTGAGGGGGAAAGAACCCAAGGCAAAGATCGGCCGGATTTTAAAAAACCACACGGGCTACCGGATGGTCAAAATACCTGGTGTTAACTCGCCGAAGGCGAAGTTGCTGAAAAAGAAGATAGGAAAGTCAGAAGGATAGTAATGTAAGTAGTGTGTGGGCCAGTGTAGATGTTTGTGTGAGGGGAGGATGGGGAAGGATGAGGGGATGGGGAAGAGAGGGGTGAACAAGCAAGCAAGTCACCGCCTTACCCTTTTGATGGGATGGTGCTCGAAGTGACTGCAAGCAAGTTTCCTCTCAGCTCTGGTGAAGAACAACTCAGGATAACTCAAGAAAAATCTCGAGTAACAGTGTCCAGAGTTGCTCTGCTCGAGAATTACTCAGGATAACCGAAGAGCAGGAACGACGACGTCTCTCCACGGCGACTGCACGGCGACTCGTGTATCTGTGTATCTTCACCACTTTTCATAGTGAGAATGATGCCATAGATAAACACCTTCATTAAATACAGTATATACTGTTGTTCCTATTCTATTTTTTACCGTTTTATGCATGAATCCGAGTTACTGTTACATATCTGTTAAGTTCGTTATTCGGTTCGAGATGTATAGTTAATTTAATGCTTTTTTTAGTATGACTTTAAAAAAATATATTTTTTTTTTGTTAACCAGGTATTCTGTTCAGATTTTTTTTATATATTACTATTGAAAATGATACTTAAGACTCCTCGGGAAATCTTTTTTTGAGGTAATACACGCGCGCGCACACGCACACGCACACACACACACACACACACACACACACACACACACACACACACACACACACACACACACACACACACACAAACAGTTAATTGGGTCAACGGTGTGATCTGAAATATTAACAAATACACACACACACACACACATCCACACACATACACACACACCCACACACACCCACACACAGCCACACACAGCCACACACACCCACACACACCCACACACACCCACACACCCCCACACACCCACACACACCCACACACACCCCCAGACACCCCACACCCCCCCACACCCCCCCACACCCCCCCCCCACACACATACACTCCCCCCTCCCCCACCGACAACTCACTCCTTCACCTGATCCCTCCCCTCCCTCTTTCACCCTCCCCCTTCCCACCTCTCCCTCATTCCCCCTCTCCCTCTCCCACTCACCCACTTGCTTCACTCTCCTTCCCACTAATCTCCCACATAGCCACAGTTTCTCCTCTACCCCCCCCCACACTCTGACATACACAATACTAACCTAACATACAGAATTACATAGGTTTCCCACTCTGAGGCAATCAGGATAAAACAAAAATGGGTTGCCAGAGAGCGACAAGAAAAACCAAGGGACAGGAGGAGGAAACTGCAAAGGAAGATTGGGCAGCAGAGCTCACAAAAAGGGAACATGAATGGGAAAAGAAACTAGAAGAACTTAGCATGAGAATGGAAGAGAGGATAGACATGGAAAGCAGGAAGTGGGAGATGCAAGTCAAAGCAGCAGAGGCCAGGATACAGAGTTTAGAAGAGGAACTGAAATATCTGAAACAGCCTAAAGAACTAAAGAACATTTTGGGATTGACAACAGAGAATGCTACCTCAGTCACAAATAAGGGGACTGTAGGGAAAGAAGGAGCAAAACAGCATGTAGAAGCTCAATCAGTGGAGAATGTAGTAAATGAAAGACCTAAGCTATATGTGGAGCCCCTAACAGACCACAGCAGAGCCCAGGGAAAGCCGAGAAGGGAAAATGATAGGCCACTGAGCCCAAGTACATTAGCTAGTGAAACTGAAGAAAGGAAAGCTGCAATGGAGGAAATCAAATTGAATGAGAGGATACACAGGGATATGCAGTGGGAGAATGAAAGGGTGAGGTCAGTCTTTGTGTATGGGCTCCAGGAAGTTGAAGGGGAAACATATGAAGCCAGAAAACAAGGGGAAAAAAAAGCAATTGAAAGCATCATGAAAGCAATAGGAGAAGACGACATGACCCAGCTGGAAAATTTTCGGAGAATAGGGGGGTATGTAAAAAAAAGAACCCGGCCAGTGAAAGTGACCTTCAAGGCAGAATCGACTCGGAACAGGATCCTGCAGGAGAAAGCACGATTAAGGGACATGCCGGCATACAGGAAGGTGTATCTCGACCGCGACAGAACACAAGCAGAAAGGCAGAAACAGAGAGAGATGGTACAAAGGCGAAAGGAAGAAAGAGAGGGGATGGAGAAGACAGACAGGAGATCCCAGACACAGGAAGATCAAATGCAGCCTCCCTCACGACTTCCTATAGAAGCCTCCCAACCAGGTCAACCCCAGTGCAACCAAACACTCTAAACCAAAACACCCATGCCACATCCAATGCCCCCACCCACTGCATTACAAACTCCACCCCCACAGCAACCACCCATAGTTCCTTATCAGGTCTCCCACTTCCCCAACCCCAATACACCTCCCAGACCACAATCTTAGAAAAGAAGTTGAAGGTGTGGTATACAAATGCAGATGGAATAACAAATAAGTATGAGGAGTGGCACGAAAGAATGAAGGAGATATCCCCAGACATAATAGCACTCACAGAAACAAAACTCACCAGAATAATAACAGATTCAATCTTTCCAACCGGATATCAAATCCTCAGGAAAGACAGAGGGAGGAGAGGGGGAGGAGTTGCACTGCTCATTAAAAACCAGTGGGGGGTTGAGAAAATGGAAGGAATGGATGGCACGGGCAAAAGGGACTACTTAGTAGGAACAATCCAGTCTGAGGGACATAAGGTGATAATTGCAGTAATGTACAACCCACCACAGAACTGCAGAAGGCCAAGAGAAGAATACGATGAGAGCAACAGAGCAATGGTCGACACACTAGCCGAGGTGGCCAGGAGAGCGCACACGGGGGGAGCAAAGTTATTAGTTATGGGTGATTTCAATCACAAGGAGATTGACTGGGAAAACCTGGAGCCCCATGGGGGTCCCAAAACATGGAGAGCCAAGATGATGGATGTGGTACTGGAAAACCTCATGCATCAACATGTTAGAGACACTACCAGAGAGAGAGGAGAGGATGAACCAGCAAGACTGGACCTTGTATTCACCTTGAGTAGTTCTGACATCGAGGGTATCATGTATGAAAGGCCCCTGGGAGCTAGTGATCATGTGGTTCTGTGCTTCGACTACATAGTTGAGCTCCAAGTGGAGAGAGCAGCAGGAATAGGGTGGGAAAAACCAAACTACAAAAGGGGGAACTACTCAGGCTTGAGGAACTTCTTTCAAGACATTCAGTGGGAGAGGGAACTGACAGGAAAACCAGTACAAGAAATGATGGACTATGTGGCAACAAAATGCAAGGAGGCAGAGGAGAGATTTGTTCCCAAGGGAAACAGAAATAATGGGAAGAACAGAACGAGTCCTTGGTTCACCCAAAGGTGTAGGGAGGCAAAAACTAGGTGTACTAGAGAATGGAAAAGGTACAGAAGACAGAACTCAGGAAAATAAAGAGATTAGCCGAAGAGCCAGAAACGAATATGCACAGATAAGAAGGGAGGCTCAGCGGCAATACGAAAATGACATAGCAACGAAAGTCAAGACTGACCCGAAGCTGTTGTACAGCCACATCAGGAGGAATACAACAGTCAAGGACCAGGTAATCAGACTGAGGAAGGGTGATGGGGAATTCACAAGAAATGACTGGGAGGTGTGTCAGGAGCTCAACACAAGATTTAAAGAAGTATTTACAGTGGAAACCAGTAGGACTCCAGGAAATCAGAGCAGGGGGGTGCACCAGCAAGTGCTGGATGAGGTACATATAACCAAGGAGGAGGTGAAGAAGCTGCTATGCGAACTTGACACCTCAAAGGCGGTGGGACCAGACAACATCTCTCCGTGGGTCCTTAAAGAGGGAGCAGAGACATTGTGTGTACCATTGACAAAGATCTTCAACACATCATTTGAAACTGGGCAACTCCCCGAGGTATGGAAGATGGCAAATGTAGTCCCAATTTTTAAAAAGGGAGACAGACATGAGGCACTAAACTACAGACCTGTATCACTAACGTGTATAGTATGCAAGGTCATGGAGAAGATTATCAGGAGGAGAGTGGTGGAGCACCTGGAAAGAAACAAGTGTATAATTGACAACCAGCATGGTTTCAGGGAGGGAAAATCCTGTGTCACAAACCTATTAGAGTTTTATGACAAGGTGACAGAAGTAAGACAAGAGAGAGAGGGGTGGATCGACTGCATTTTTTGGGACTGCAAGAAGGCCTTCGACACAGTTCCTCACAAGAGGTTACTGCAAAAGCTAGAGGATCAGGCACACATAACAGGAAAGGCACTGCAATGGATAAGAGAATACCTTACAGGGAGGCAACAACGAGTCATGGTACGTGACGAGGTGTCAAAGTGGGCGTCTGTGACAAGCGGGGTTCCACAGGGGTCAGTCCTTGGACCTGTGCTGTTCTTGGTATATGTGAATGACATAACGGAAGGGATAGGCTCAGAAGTGTCCTTGTTTGCGGACGATGTGAAGTTAATGAGAAGAATCAAATCGGATGAGGATCAGGCAGGACTACAAAGAGACCTGGACAGGCTACAAGCCTGGTCCAGCAACTGGCTCCTTGAGTTTAACCCCGCCTAATGCAAAGTCATGAAGATTGGGGAAGGACAAAGAAGACCGCAGACACAATATAGTTTAGATGGCCAAAGTCTGCAAACCTCACTCAAGGAAAAAGATCTGGGGGTGAGTATAACACCGAGCATATCTCCTGAGGCGCACATCAATCAGATAACTGCTGCAGCATACGGGCGCCTGGCAAACCTACGGATAGCGTTCCGATACCTCAGTAAGGAGTCGTTCAAGACTCTGTATACCATTTACGTCAGGCCCATACTGGAGTATGCAGCACCAGTTTGGAATCCACACCTAGTCAAGCACTTCAAGAAATTAGAGAAAGTGCAAAGGTTTGCAACAAGACTAGTCCCAGAGCTACGGGGATTGTCCTACGAAGAAAGGTTGAGGGAAATTGGCCTGACGACACTGGAGGCCAGGAGGGTCAGGGGAGACATGATAACGACATACAAAATACTGCACGGAATAGACAAGGTGGACAAAGACAGGATGTTCGAGATGGGACACAGACACAAGAGGTCACAATTGGAAGTTGAAGACTCAGATGAATCAAAGTTATGTTAGGAAGTATTTCTTCAGTCATAGAGTAGTCAAGCCGTGGAATAGCCTAGAAAGTGAAGTAGTGGAGGCGGGAACCATACATAGTTTTAAGGCGAGGTATGATAAAGCTCATGGAGCAGGGAGAGAGAGGACCTAGTAGCAATCAGTGAAGAGGCGGGGCCAGGAGCTATGACTCGACCCCTGCAACCACAAATAGGTGAGTACACACACACACACACACACACACACTGAAGAACGGCTAATGGTTAGGCAGTCGGAGGAAAAAAATCAAAACGATTCACAAAAACGCAGAGGAAGTACTGGGCAGTCTGCGACGAGACTGGCGTAACATAAATACTATAAAGAAAGGTAAGGAGGCTTACTCAGAACTTTCCAGGATGTACGAACAAAAGTGAGGTATGGAAAACAAGATCTTATGCAACAGCAATAGAAACAATTTAATAGTGGGTTAAACAGATCTCCTCTTCTAAGTTTAGCCTGGAAAGGTATAAATAAAACGGCTAGGAAAAAAGAGTGGTAATGGTGCTCATATTTTCGGCTCGTGAAAACGTAAATGACCTTATAAATAACTTGTCCGAAACATCCACGCACTAAAATCTGTCATCTCATATTAAAACAAACCTAGTGTGTGCTTCTGAAGGAAAACTGAAACTGATTCATTTTATGAACCAAATTGAAGCCGATTTCGAAAGGCTATATAAAGTTAGGCTTGAAAACTAATTTGTAAAATAGTCTTTAAAATTGAGCAGTGGACGCCTGCACGTAGCAGTTTTCAAAAGGGTTGAAATTTTGAATCGTCTTGGTGATACATAGAGATGAACACGGTGCTATAGTGTCGTAGAAATTTAGGTGTTCCCGAAACTCTTGAAAGTTAAGAATGCTCAAAAAAAAAGGCGAGTTTTAAATATTACTCAACCTTTTTTGACATTTCTAAAAATTCACTAGAATCCTATAACTAAAAATATTTTGATTTTTTGAGAAAGCCCAGCTTGATATTTTTTCTTTAAAACTGGCAAATTGGCACTTACAAAGCCCACCTTCAGTATAAAAAATCTTTCCAATAAGGAGAGACATTCTTTAGTTATTAAATTGAAACCAGTTTATTTAATAAAACTGGCAAATTACAATGTACTCTCCTAAAACTACAAGCCAATCTTTTTGTTATTAAAGGCCACAAACACTGAAGTTTGACACTATCAGAAAAGGCATTTTCCAGGAATTGAACTGAACTCCCTCTTCAAAGGGGGCTCCTTAGCATGCTGAAGAGGCTCTTGGTCCTTCCTCAGACCGAACCTATTTACCCCCCAATCCCCCCTTCCCTATCCCATCCCTCCCATCCCCCTTTTCCCTTTCCTCCCAACCCTCCCTTTTCCCCATCTCGTTTGTAGCCTCTGGGGTCCTCCCTTCTGGCATTACGGTTTCTAGGTAGGTGAAGTGTGCCGGGATTCATCCTGCTCCGTGAGGTTCCTCTGGTGTGATGTAGTTTGCCGTAGAATCTGGATTATCTGGAGGCGCCCTGGTCCCTTCCCAGATTTCCGGGATGTGAGGCAGTGTGTCCTGCAGGTGATGGGTGTATGTCCAGAGGCTGCCTGTTGGTTCTGGGATGTGGCACCCGAACGAGGTATGCATTGTGGTGGGTTTCCGACCGCCCTCCCTTTTGTCCGCCAAGGTGGCTCAGTAGATGTGAGGTTGCTATCCTGGAGCGCTGGTTTACTGGCTTGAAGGGTAGGGTATGGCACAGGTTCCATGCTGCATCTGCACTGCTGGCGGTCGCGAGGTCCTCTTGGATGAGAAAGAAACTTAAGGCCCTTTTTTGCCTTCTAGTGATTATCCCTCTGCTGTCCCTATTATTTCCTTCTTTCTTTTTTTTTCTTTAAAATAATAAGAAAGAGGTATCATATCCATGGAGTCTTTGTTCCATGAAAACCCCACTCCTCCCAGGCCCCTTTTTGTTATCACGTCCTATTCTGACCCAGCTTCATTATTGGATCATTCTCCAGACTTTTTGTATATACCCTTGTAACTTCTAATGGTGATTCTTCATCACCTGCTCCAGGTGCTGAGGCTCCGCCTATTTCTTCTAGTGTCTCTGCCTCTTGCACGCCTTTAACTATGAGTCTGGTTTCCCGAATACTGTGCAACGGTTTTTGGATCACCCACCTGCCTCAGGTCGGGCCGCCTGCTGTCTTGTACCTAAACGTTCCAGACCATTTGCTAATGGTGGTTCTTTCATGTCTGCTCATTCCACCGAGAAACGACCTACATGGCACCCACTTCCTTTACATGTTTACAAGTATACAGTGGACCAAATTCCTTTCCCTACAGTTGACATGCTCAACTGATTCTCTTTCAGACCACAGTACTGGTAAAGCTCTTTTACAACATGTTGGCCAAAATATATTCTTTTGTGCTCTTTGAAGCGGTACATACATCATTACACTTCACAATGTAGAATAAGCTCATGATCATTCCTATCTTCCATTGATAATGCTCCTATCACAGTCCACAAGCACGATACTCTCATTTCTTCGAGTGGTACGGTGGTTTTACCACATACCATTGTGCAGTGTGATTTTCTGTCTTGCAGTGATATGTTGTAGTAATTAGCCCTTCAGAACCTTCCAATTCTCAAAGTGGATACATTTGTCCTGTCCGCTCGTAGGTGGAGGTGCTTTCCCAGTAACATCACCCACTTAACCTTCGACTGCCGTGAGCTCCAGTCCTCCGTTTACATTTCCACCCATCACCTAGTGGTCTGTAAAGTGATCCCTACACCCCAACAATGTCGAAATTACTGGCGCTTCATACATCCCACTAAATACTGCAGGTCTGTTGTAGAGTGCCCTGTCTGTGGTGCTGTGGATCATGCTGATACATCTTGTAGTCTTCCCCCCAATTGTCTTAATTGCAATGAAACTCGCCCTTCTTTTTCCCGCCGGTGTCAGGTCTATCTTAATGAATGAGAAATCCATTGTCTTCAGGAGAGCAAAGGCCTTATGCTATGGCTCTCTCTCAGCTCAGTGTGGGAAACTTCCTCAAGTTCCTTATTCTCGAGTAGCTAGGAGACCTCCAACCTTGACGGTCCCTCCGCCTACCAGCTCCTCTGGTGCCATGTCATCGGAGTCACCCCGGTCTCTAATACCTTTGCGGTTTTACCCTCTGACACCCCCACCTCCTTACCTCTTCCTACCTCTACTTCATCTTCTCACCCGCTAGTTTCTCAGTCTACGAGGCCTCACACACCTGCACCTTCTTCGCGCCTATCACCTGTGAAGTTGAACCTGTCTCCTAAGCCCAAATCTCTTACCATTCATCTGGTGTTTAAAATTCCCCAACAGTTCTCCTTTTCGGCCTTGGTGCCTAGCTCTCACTCCCTTCCTAACTCTCAAACGAAAGTGGAGGTTCACCTCCCCCCCTTGTAGTCCTCCTCTTCTCCTGTTGCCCGCTAACTTCTTCCACAGTCCCCCTCCAGCCTCCTTCCTCTCCTGTTCCACTGCAGGACTCTCCTATCCATGCCAGCACATCTCTCCAGGTTCATACTACCCTCTCCTCTCAGACCTCTTTGGTTCCATCCATAGTCTCCCCGATCTCTACCTCACCTGTCTCTGAAGTCATGGTAACGGCATCTTCCTTGTCCGCTGAAACACTTGATGCTGTCTCCAGCTATACTGCGGAGATGAAACCCTCGATGGACACCTGTGCTCCTCCTTACGCCCCTTCTTCATAACCCTCGCAGCAATCTTTCTTCACAGCATTGTTTCCTCCTTGCTTTCCGTTGCCTTCACACATTGACTTCACTGACCCCACTAGCCCGTTTATTTTATCGCTTCTCATTGTTAGCATACCTGTCTTTGTGAATAATGACTTATTTACTCCCCCCAACGCTGCCGCCCTACCGCTCTTACCATATCTTCCCTTCTTGCAGACGGTCCTGCTTCGACTTACTGACTTTTTGTTAGCAACTGCTTTATTATACGAACTTTGACACACAACCCCTAGCGTCCCTTACAGCCCTTTCCTCCCCTCACCTGTGATTCTCTCTCCACCTAGCTGTTTATAGCCCCGAGCACTATTTTCTGCCCCGCAGCGCTGCATGACCCTTGTTTGTTTAGCGCTTTATTTGATTATAATAATGATCTGAACTGAACATTTCCATTTTTTAACAATTTTAGTAAATTTTAAAATTGCAACTACCTATTCTAGATTTAAGGGGATGTCACCTTTCATATGGAATACATCAGTGCTAATATTTTGATGCAGATCGTAAGAGACAGTTTTTAGATACTGATAGGAAATCGGTATCACTTTACTAAATAAAACTGGTAAACTGGAGCTTAATTAAGCAGCTCAAAAAAAAATTCTAAACATGCTTCTCTGGAAAACAACAGGGCTTAAATTTTGAAGGCGATAAGAAGAGGCATTCTTCACTTATGGCAATGATTTCAAGTTTTTAAATTTACTTACTTCCTTAAATTAACAAATTCATCAGTGCACAAACTATGCTCAATACTGTCCGGATGTTTCAACCTTTCAATTCTGAAGACGTTCAGGAGAGAGATACTCAGACATGTTGAATTTGATAAAACGAGAATGAAAATGTCACTATTTTAAAAGTAAGGTTGGCAAATGTGCACCTTCACATTTAAATTTTATGCTTTGTTGCCGTCAAATTAGGATTAGCTTGAAACTAAGGCGTAGAAGGTTTTAAAAGTTATCCTTGATTCTTGGAATGGATTCTACAACTTTTGTCGTGTGGCACTTGCACTTACCAATAGTTCTTAGAATATAGCCTAGTTACCTTACACAAGTATTGAAAATTTGAATACAGTCGAATGAGTCTTTTGTGTGTTATGAACGAAATAAATATGAGGCTTTTGGAGGAAGAAAAATGTTATGGCAACCACGTAAAAGCACCCATTCGAAGATACCTAATAAAGGGTGCAAAGCCACTGCCCTTTGTTAGAAATCTTCTCAACATCCCTGAAAAGCCCACACATAATCTGTGCAAGTGGTGTGAAGTATACAATTTTTACTAGCGTTGCAGTAATAGCATGAATCTTAGTCCTGGCTTTGATTTTGTGTGGATGCTTTCTTTCTCAAGTCGTGACTTGACCTTTGCAGTCTCCTAGGCTTTTCTTTTGACCTGTCTATTTTCATTTCTTGTCATCTGACTTTTCTCTCTCCTGCTTCTTTTTTCTAACATGGTTCAGCATACCTGATACAATGCTTCTCAGCCCACTTAGAGAGAGGGGTTAGTTAGCGTGTGTGTGTGTGTGTGTGTGTGTGTGTGTGTGTGTGTGTGTGTGTGTGTGTGTGTGTGTGTGTGTGTGTGTGTGTGTGTGTGTGGATTGATGTACACAGCGTTGAGATACAATTTACTCTTATTAATATATCACTAACGGACCAACAGATATCCTGCACTGCTTCCCTCTTCTTATGTTCCTGTATACTACTGGTACTGTTATTAATTGCATCACTATTAATATACTTTATTACTATGACCGATAAAATTAATATTGCTACTACCTCATTACCACTAATAGCACTGCTGCTACTGTTATTGTCCTACCACCACAACTATTACTATTATTTTTATTATTATTACTGATTCTTTCACCATTACTACACACCCTCTGCTACTGTTTTTACTACATTAATACCTCATTACATTTACTACTGCCATTTGTATTACTGCTTTTGCTACTAAACTGCCACTATACTGCTGCTGCTGCTGCTGCTGCTGCTGCTGTTGTTGCTGATATTCTACAACTGCTACTTCTCCCTCTCCTTTCTGTCAGCAGTCTTTAGTTTTTCTCACTTATTACTTGACAAAGGTCCGGGACGGACCGAAACATCATCATAAGTTTCTTCTAATTACGAGATTTGTGAACTGTTCCAGCTACTGTGTTATGGCATCCTCGACGAGGGTTAATATTCTCTGACTCAGAGTGCTTTTTAAACTCTTCATGATCCCGTCTACAATGTATCCCAGAAGCGTCATAAAATACACTATAATCTAAACAGTTCTTAGAGAAAGGCTTTTGTCTTATTTGTCTGGATATTTTTCCCCATTGAAACTGGCCATCAGGAAGACGCTGATATAAATACTTGACCTTCTTTTGACTGGCAGGAGGCGGAGTTACAACTGGACATACGTCTTGTTAAAACCATCCAAATGAAAGATATCGCCTTTGGTACCGAAAAATTTCAGATACCCTGAGGCCTGAGAGCGCCGGTGTCATGTACTATGATATGTGAACAATCACTCGTTTAGGCAATATACACATGTTCGGTGTTTAAGTGACAGTGATTGCCAGAATCAGGTTGGCATACTGTCAATTGTGGGGGATGAATGCAATTACCAACTCTGCCTGCTGAAAATATAACCTCTTAAAAAAGAGGACGCACATGCCCTTTATCATTACATAGTAGAATGTCCAGTTGTCAGTGACTTTAGTCTTGGTGGAATATGATAGTTAAAAGTGGGTAATTAGTTCATCTTCTCTGGGCTGTCTGAGGATCTCTTCATTGTCCTAACTTAATTTAGCAGCATTAATTAGCAGCCCAGTGTTGACCCAGCTATTTAGTAATGCATGTATAAATTTTAAGGAAATTAGTAAACCTATATACGTATCAACATTTGTATGTTTATCTTTCAGTATTACATAACTTCCGTGTTAATGTTGACAGTATAACATCTCCTTTGTGTGCCTGACGTCGAAAATTAATTACTGTTATGCTCAAGTCACAATAAATATTTGCCCTCATACGGTTTGCTAACGTGTGCGCATGTACAATCATCAGCAATGGTTCCACTTCATACGTGTAGACAGTTCCGTGTGGATTATATGTTCATCGACATGTGTACATTTGTATAATTATGTTCTGTGTACCTACATACCGACTTTAGTGGTTTGTATGGCGTGAATAAACACTGCAAATTTTTCCTCTCCTTACCGAACAAGCCAAACATCCTGCATTCTGATAAATTAATAAAGTACAGCTTAGAGCCCTGCCCAACAACCTACATTTATTAGTTGATGCATTTTTTGCTATTGAAGTAGAATTTGCTCTTTATGGTTGTCGAGAAGCTAGCGCAAGTATGTATTTTTAGGCTTCAGATGGTTGTATGACCCTTGTAGGTTTAGCGCTTATTATAATAATGTAATATGAATATAATGAAAGTGGGTTTATAAATATTAAGGTGTGTGACTAAGGATATGCCAAAGTGTATCAGGAAAGGAAAGAATGACTTTGCTAGGTAGAAATTAGTGGCGTTTTGAAGAGTTATGAAGGAAGTGATTTACAACCTACCTTCCAGCAATAGGAGACCACAACAGGAACATAAATAGAACCACTTCAGAATGATTAGCACCTTAGGAACATTGGGTTAGTGAAGTTATTTATCATGGGTGATTTCAACCACAAAGAAACTGGGGGAACTGGGACTCAAATGAGGGATCAGAAACATGGAGAGCAAGATGATGGAGGTAGTTAGGGAAAACTTTTATATCAGCATGTTAAGGACACGACATGAAGGAAAAGGAGAACCCGGAAAGATTGGATCTTGTATTAGCTACAAATGCACCCTGACATAGGTGAAATAGAAATGAGTGCCTCCCTCTGTGCTAGTTACCAAACTTAGTATTTCTTGTGGAACTAAATACTGAGGGTCGAGAGGCAGGTGAAGGGTATGAGAAACCAGACTTCAGAAGAAGGAACTTTGAAAGGATGACAGAATTCCTAAAATCAGTGCAGTGGAAAAGGAAGCTGGAAGGAAAGTCACCAAATGAGACGGAATTCTATAGTTGGGAGGTGCCGGGAGGCAAAGGAGAAATTCAAACTCAGAAGGGTGGGAAATTCTCAAAAACGGAGCCCTTGGTTCAACCAAATATGCAGGGAAGAAAAAGAACACTCGAAAATACAGAAATTAGCAGAAGAGCCAGAAACGAATATGCAAGGCTGTGGAGAGAGTCTGAGCGGCGATATAAGAATTTGAAGGGGAGAAATCGGCCAGTCAAGCTGATTTTCAAGAAAGAAACAGTGTGAAACAGGATCCTGCAAGAGAAACTACGGCTGAAGGAATCATCAACATACAAGAGGGTGTTCCTAGACTGAGACAGAACAAAAACAGAACGACAGTAGCAAAACCCATGACGGTGCCTAAACTACCTCACAGCCACATTTTATAAGACACAGCACTAAAAGATCAGGTAATTCCACTCAAGGAGGAAGTAGTATAGCTCACTTGAGCATAGTATTTAAAGAGATTTTCTCAGTGGAAATGGACAATACCAGAGGACCTAGAGGAACATATACTTAACAGGGTAATAGATAAAAAAAAAAACTTTTAGGTGAGATGAATACATCAAATCCAATCGGACCTAGCTAAGTTTCACCACGGATTCTATGAGAGAGAGCAGAGGCACTGTGTGAACCACTAGCTAAGATGTAAAACTAGTGAATGGACTGTAGACAACTGCCCGAGATCTAGAAAACAGCGGCTAAGGTCCCAATATTTAAGAAAGAGGACAGGAATCTTTACAATAAAGGCCGGTATCACAGACATGCGTGCCTTAACTAAGAGTAACCTTCAAGAATAACGACAACTTCATTCCATATATCTTTACAACAAATGTCAGGGCCATCTTGGAGTGCGCATCACCAACATGGAACCCACACCTGATAAAACATGTTATGAAACAGAAGGTTCAGAAATATGCAGTGAGATCCGGGTTATTAAGGAGAGGGTAAAGGAACTGACCCTGATGAAATCAGAGGAAAGCTAAAAAAGGAGAGACTTGATAGCATACAAAATACTTGGCAGAATTGATAGAGTAGACAGGAATAGATTGAGAGGGGAGAAAAGGGTAAATGAGGTCATAGAACATAAAGAAGGAACACTGCAACAGGCCTACTGACCCATGCGAAGCAGATCCATGCTACCCCCCGGCTTCGAACAATGACCACCTAGTCAGGTCACATCCACTTAAGGAAGGAGCACGGCACCAGACCTGGTAGTTCAAGCTAGTCAGCTCCAACTCGCACCCACTCATGTATTTATCTAACCTATTTTTAAAACTACACAAGGTCTTAGCTTCTATGACGGTACTCGGGAGTTCCACTCATCCACAACTCTTACCAAACCAGTACTTTCCTATATCCTTCCTGAATCTGAACTTTTCCAACTTGAAGCCATTGCTGCGAGTCCTGTCTTGGGTGGATATTTTCAGCACGCTATTTACATCCCCCTTAATTCTTGTTTTCCATTTATACACCTCAATCATATCTCCCTTAATTCTACACCTTTCTAGAGAGTGCAGATTCAGGGCCCTCAGTCTATCCTCATAGGGAAGATTTCTGATACATGGGATCAACTTTATCATCCCCCTCTGTACGTTTTCCAGTGCATTTATATCCATTCTGTAATATGGTGACCAGAACTGTGCAGCATAATCTAAATGAGGCCTAACCAAGGATATAGAGAGTTGAAGAACAACCTGAGGACTTCTATTATTTATACTTCTTGATATGAAGCCAAGGATTCTGTTAGCTTTATTGCGAACACTTATGCACTGTTGTCTTTGTTTCAGATTACTGCTAACCAGAACTCCTAAATCCTTTTTGCAATCAGTAATATTAAGATCTACACTATTCAGTTTATAAGTGGAATGGTTATTGTCCTGTCCAACATTTAGCACTTTGCATTTGTCTATATTAAACTGCATCTGCCACTTCTCCGATCACTGCATCAGTCTATTCAAATCATCCTGGAGCGCACTAATGTCCTCAATAGAATGAATTGGCCGGCCTATTTTGGTGTCATCAGAAAATTTGCTTATGTCGCTATTTATTCCCTCATCTATATCGTTTATGTAAATTGTGAACAACAAGGGGCCCAACACTGACCCCTGTGGAACACCGCTTGTTACGTGCCCCCATTCTGATTTCTCCCCATTTATGCAAACTCTTTGCTGCCTATTTGTCAACCATGCCTCTACCCAGGAAAAAATTTCTCCTCCTATTCCGTGTGCCTTAAGTTTCCTCAAAAGTCTCTGATGTGGAACTCTATCGAAAGCCTTACTGAAGTCCATATACACAATAATCTACCTCAAACACCTTAGCGAAAAAAGTAAATTCGTAGACAGGAACGCTCCTTAGTAAAACCGTGTTGAGTTTCATTAATCAATCTGTGCCTATCAAGATGGCTAAGAATTGCCTCGGCAATTATTGATTCCATAAATTTTCCCACTTATTGGTCTATAGTTCGAAGCTAAGGACCTGTCACCTGCCTTTTAAATAGGTATTACATTTGCCATTTTCCACTTATTAGGCACTATGCCAGTTTGTAGTGATATGTTGAAAAGATTTGCCAAAGGTTTGCAAAGTTCCTCTTTACATTCCTTTAAAACCCTTGCAAACAATTCATCGGGGCCTGGGGATTTGTTAGGTTTTAATTTCTCTATTTGTCTGAGGACCATGTCACTAGTTACAGCAGTCGTGCATAGTTTATTATCGTCCTGTTCTACATAATTTATTATTTCTTTAATTTCGCTAGTATCTTCCTGACTAAAAACTGAGGAAGTAAGAATTGAAATTGAGATAGTAAGGATTGAAAATTTCACACACATCCCTATCACTGTCATTGATCTGACCTTAGCTACTCTTAAGTGGGCCTGTCTTATCCTTAATCTTACTTCTGTATACCTAAAAGAACCCTTTTGGGTTAGTCTTCGAATCCCTTGCGACCTTAGCCTCATAATCCCTTTTTGCTTTTCATATTCCTTTTTTTTTTATTTCTCTCTTTAATTGAATATATTGATTTCTTAACTGTATATCCCCTCTTCTGATACGCCTATATATTACCCTCTTTTGACCAATGAGAAGGTTTAATCTATTGTTCAGCCATTTGGGATCATTTTTGTTAGATGTAATTACCCTACTCGGAACAAAAGTTGTCTGGGCAGCTAGAACTATAGTCTGAAAAACGTCATAATGGCATCCAACACCAGCTACCTGACCCATAGTCAGATCATCCCAATTTAGTCCCATGAAATCAACCAATCGAAAGTCTGGGACAGAGACTTGATTGCAGTTTACTGGGTAATTCCATAATATATTGAAACTAAGTGATTTGTGATCACTTTCCCCAAGCTCGTCATTAACCTCAAGATTATTAGTGAATCTTTGTTAGAAAGAACCAAGTCAAGCAGATTGTTTCCTCTAGCTGGCTCTCACAAACTGTTTTAAAAACCAATCCTGAATCGTATCAAGAAAGTCACTAGACTCAAGATTTCCTGTCAAATTGTTCCAGTCAGTTTGTCTAAAGTTAAAATCTCCCATTAATACAACATTTTCATATCTAGATGCCTTATGAATTTCGTCCCATAGCAACTTACTGCACTCTTTATCAAGGTTTGGGGGCCTATATATCACAAAAATTAATTTTTCATACCCATCGAGAAATTGTAGCCAAACAGATCTGTGTTCAATGTTTCTATTCTTATATCATGTCTAACACAATTTAAATTATCTCTGACATACATCGTCACTCCACCACCCTTCCTGTTGACCCTGTCGGTGTGGAATAGTTTATAACCTATTATGCTGCATTCAGAAGGCATTTCTGTATCCTTCAAGTTGAACCAGGTCTCAGTTATGGCAATAATATCTATATTGCCTGCACTCGCGAGTAATCTTAGCTCATCTATCTTATTTGTTAGACTCCTACTATTTGTATAGTAAACCGTAAGGGTTTGTTGATCAGTTGCTTTGCCGTTATTAGGAACTTTATTTTGAATATTGTCTCTTAAACATATACCTGAGTTATCCTAGTAATATCCTGGTAATAGATGGAAGTTAAGGCCGCAGATGAGTCGCATGGATATGCAGAAGTACTTCTTCGGCCTCAGAGTAGTCAGGAAGTGGAATGTAAAGTAAAAGAACACAAGTGAAACTAATGTGACATTTTATTGTGGCAACGTTTCGCTCTCCAGAAGTTTGTTCAAGCCGTTACAAACAATACATGGACACAGAGGGTATATATAGGCTCACAGTGAGGTGTAATACTAGTGGTAGTAGTAGTAATACTATGTGATAGAACAATCAACTTGCACATGAGTAAAAGGTTGATTGTTCTACCATATTGTATTACTACTACTACTACTACTACTACCACCACCACCACCACCACCACCACTACCACTACTAGTATTACACCTCACTCTAAGCCTATGTATAACTTTTATGTCCATGTATTGTTTGTAACGGCTTGACAAAGCTCCTGGAGAGCGAAACGTTGCTACAATAAAATGTCAAATTAATTGCACTAGTGTCCTTGTACTTTACATATTATCGGCAATTCTACCAACATTAATACAGGAAATGTGAGGTGTAATACTAGTGGTAGTAGTATTAGTAGTAACATTAGTAGTAGTAGTAGTAGTAGTAACATTAGTAGTAGTAGTAGTAACATTAGTAGTAGTACTAACATTAGTAGTAGCAGTAATACAATATGTTAGAACAATCAATTTAGACGAAGATGTTGTGGAGGCAGGCCCCATTCATAGTTTTCAGAGCAGGTACGACAGGACCCACGAGATTTGGGTGGTGAGGGCATCTGGCAAATGATGAGTGGCAGGGCTATATATAAGTACATATGGGTAAGTATAGTACACACTGTCACATGTGATTCAGCAAAGACTTCATTTCCTGGATCCCACACAACAGAGCACGTCACCGAAATGAATTCAACACATCAGCTTCCAAAATTCATTTGATAGCCTGAGATAATAGTACCAATGTTGTTAAAGGAATTGAATGGGCAGGATACAACAGTCTGCCATGTTTTCTACCTACACTTCAACTGGTTATCCATGATTGTATTCTGGAGCAGAGAGTAAAAAGACATTATTGTGAGCCACTTCAGTAACTCTCCTTAAGCCTGCTGTAAACCAGAGGCTTTTTAAGAACGAAATGAACTACCAAACCACAAGGTCATTCACAATGTGCCTTCTCTCTGGAATGAAACTTAATGTTAGATCACAGATGTAAACAAAAAAAATTGGAATGTATTACTTAGGTAACACTTATCATTCGATTGAGGTAATAGACGGAAATTGGCAAGCAGTAAGAGAAAAATTTTCCTCTCAGAAATACTGTCTCAAAACATTTCATCAACAAAGCTTAGAGTGATCCAGTATTTCCATGCTTGGGTAGCACACACTCGGCTCTGTGTCAGCGTTAACTTGAGAGTTAAACATCTGACTACTACACAATACTCAGCAGATTTCTAGATTCCCGGTATGAGAATAACTTCTTCAGTGTCAATGCAGCGGATGTTATGTAAAACCACCATTGACAGTGAGAATAAACTGAAAGGACGGTAAGAGTTCAACAGCTCAAGAACTCAAGAAATGCAGACGGTCTCTCGGTAATATAGAATAGTATTATAGCCAGCATTCCCAGTAACAAACATCTGCTTTCAGATCTGGTTTTGCATCGCAAAAGAGCAGCATTCAGAAGCAAACTCACTGGAATCCGTGTTATCACAAACATATAAACAGAGCTAGACAAATATATGTCACTGGCATAATTGCTTGATGGAAATCAAGTAAAGAAGTGGTGAGAAAACATGATATTTCTTCCATCATGAGCAAACTTAGCTCAAGAAATTTAAAGAATATTCCGCAATGGAGGAACATCTACTCTCGTCACAGGAACACATCAGCTTCCGAAAATTAATAGATGTTGATATTCCTCAACTTCGGTTTGAGAATTTTCAGGTATTCCCAGAAGGGATACCCTTAATAGATTGCTTGATTTTTTTTTGTATGTCTGCCTCATACTTTATTATAAAAAAGTATCCAAAACGGTGGGGATCCTCTCCAAGATACGATACTACGTGCCGCAAACTGCCCTTCTCACACTATACCATTCACTTATATATCCATACCTCACCTATGCTATCTGTGCTTGGGGTTCAACTACAGCAACACACCTAAAGCCAATAATAACCCAACAAAAAGCTGCAGTAAGAATAATCACTAAATCCCATCCCTGGCAACACCCCCCCCCCACTCTTCATAGATCTAAACTTACTCCCTGTTCAGAACATCCATACTTACTACTGTGCAATCTATATCTACAGGACCTTAAATTCCAGTATTAACCGTGACTTAAAACGCTTTCTTGATAGTTGTGACAGGATCCACAGGCATAACACCAGACAAACATCTCTATAACATTCACCGTGTCCGACTAAACCTTCACAAAAATTCAATGTATTTCAAAGGACCTAAAATCTGGAACACCCTACCTGAAAACTTTAGAACTGCAGACACACTCATCACTTTCAAAACTACAGTTAGAAAACATCTTATCTCCCTGATACACCCCGACAACTAACTACATGATAACCACCTAGTGGTTCACAATTACTCACTCACCCACTGACTATAAACACAGAAATACTAATCTTAAGTTAATCTTAAAATAATGAATCCTAACTAGTCATAACTTTGCCTATGATACTCCAATATAGACACTTTGTATTGTGCCAAAACAAAAGAATTCACATTGCTAAACTCACAAATTATAATGTAGTCACTTAGCCTTAATACCATAATCTGTAAGGATTTAATGTTAAGAATTAATCTAAGTCTGCCCGAAATGCCTTGCCATGCTAGGTGTCCTGGTGGCCCCCTCTGTAATTAGTATTTTATAACATGTAAACCACACAATACCCAAAACCTGATAACCCCACATTGCAACCCTTATAGAGAATAAACTTGATTTGATTTGTTGTTGCAGATTTGACGATTTTGTGTTTAAAAAAGTTTGATAATTTTATTCACGTTAAATAAATTTCAGTTAACCCTCTTCTGAATGGCTTCAGTATTTTAACGGGTGATGCATCTTAGGGTCAGGATAATACATCTTAGGGTCAGGATAATACATCTTAGGGTCAGGATTATACATTTTACGTTTCGTTTGCGTGCAGACAAATTTGTTAATGTAAAACAGTTTAAAGAAACTTTAGAATCGTTGAAATCTTTGACAAAACTGGAGAATAACTCACATTTTCAACAGTGTCGTGATGTTGGTGAGGGGCTCTTGATTTAGGGAATTGGATCTGTGCTCCAGTTCCCCGAATTAAGCCTGAATGCCTTCCACATCCCCCCCCCTCAGGCGCTGTATAATCCTCCAGGTTTAGCGCTTCCCCCTTGATTATAATAATAATCAACAGTGTCGTTGCTTCCTGGACACAAGCTTCACACTACCATTGAGTGGCTCTAGTCCAAATTTGCCAACTGTATTCAATAGATATTTTTTACTGAATAACTAACAAATAGTTCATCTGATTGACTTCGAAGTATTATTGACTTTGTTTTCTATAGTGAACATACGTTTAGTAACGTTAGTTACGTTTAGTAAGAATAGTTGCAAATTTCAAATTTTACTGAAATAGTAATGAAGCTTGGCATGGTTGGGGTCGGATCAAATACTCGAGAATGCATCTTCTGATCGGCTTCAAACTTTACTACTGACTGGCTTTATTAAAACACAGCTTGTCACTCTTGAGTTCTTCAAATTGCAGTTTGCTAATTTTATTGATCAAACTGTTTCCCATATAATTAGTGAATGCTTCTTCTGATCATCTTCAAACCCTTAATGTGTTTCTTAAGTATTTTTGTGCAAATTTTGAGCTGTGTGCCCCTCAAGGAAGGTTCCTTGATGTTGGTGAGGGGCTCTTGATTTAGGGAATTGGATCTGTGCTCCAGTTCCCCGAATTAAGCCTGAATGCCTTCCACATCCCCCCCCCAGGCGCTGTATAATCCTCCGGGTTTAGCGCTTCCCCCTTGATTATAATAATTTGAGGTGTGTGGGTTCCAATTTACATTTTTTGGTAATTTTTTTAAAATTGTAGTATTGCAGAGAAATTTAAATGGAATGTAATCGTGAAAAGAAAACTGAAAAAAATATCCCTGATTTATGGCGTTTTTTCTTAGAACATTTTTAGCAAAACTTTAGTTTTCTTTAAACTATACCACGGGCGGGATTTGAACCCGCGGTCAGAGAGTCTCAAAACTCCAGACCGTCGCGTTAGCCAGTTTAGTGAGTTTAGTTTTCTTTATCACAGAAATTCGTTAATTGTTCGAGAACGTCTTATTCAATCTGCTTCTAGGTTTCAATACTTGTTTAATTTATCTTGGACAAGATTCAAGGGACTATTTGTATACCTTGATACCCTATGTAAAGTGATACAGTGATCATTCCTATAAACCATACAACGGGCGGGGATAGAACCCGCGATCAGAGAGTCTCAATCGTGTCATTACGATTTCATGAGTCATTGATATGGTTTGTTTGCAATCGTGTCATTACGATTTCGTGAATCATTCTCATAAGTTTGTTTTCTTGGTAATAATGGAATAAGGCTCTGATCGGCCATTTTTCCACTTTTAACGTCGAAACAGTATTGTATTATATCACCTCATTTCATTTTGTCTTAGATGCTTTTGACTGGCTCTTAATTCAACTGGACTTAACTTGCCCTTGGCAGAATCAGACTTGAATGTTTCCCGTTTCACAGTCTTTAAAGCTGACCAGAAGATGTATTCCAGTTATTGCGCAGAATCCAACAAAATTTGTGTCTTCACAGCCTAAACCCAAGAAACGATCCATCCATTTCAGACGATGGATCATCCATTGAAGACTAATGCCGTTCACAATTATTGTGTTTTAATTAGAAGAAAACGATAAGCCCTTAATCGATTAGTGTTTCCAATCTTATCATTACGATTTCGTGAATCGTAATGTTGATGTGTTTTCCTCAAGGGAAAAAACAGTAACTTTATTTACCAAACTAGTTTCTGTGAAATATTTAGAGAATGTCTCTTCTGATTAGAAATTATTCCATGATTTAATTTGGTTATCTTAGGTTAAATCAGTTTGTCTATAACATGTGTGAGCCCTCAAGACCTTTCTTAAACATTTCTATGTATACACTCGGCTTGTATAAAAGATAAAATCACAAAAGTTGGTCAGTATAACATAGAGAAAACTTTGGATAGATTTTAGTCTACAAAGGTCCTAGTTTGCTTTTTTTAACAAAACTGGAAAAAAAATTAAATACGGCATTTTGGGGAAAACTGGAAAATTTTAAATACTGTTTTTTGGACAAAATTAAAAAAAAATAAATACGGCTTTTCTCGACAAAACTGGAAATTTTTAAATACGGCTTTTTATGTAATAATTTCGGAGTGCCGCAGCTGATTGGCTTCAGCTTTCCATGTTCATAACTTCATTAAGAAAATTTTTAGCAACTTTTAGTTTAATGTTCTTGTGTATTTTAGGATATTTTTCTTCGAAAAATTTGATTTGGATTTGCACTGTACGTGTCTTAATTTTAATATTTTTATTGAAAAAAACGATTGCTTATTAGTTGCTTATGATTCCCTTCAAATCTTCAACACTAATATTTAACTGCATTATCAACATACTATGCCTTAAGTCGACCTGGAGGGTATTCCGGGGATCAACGCCCCCGTGGCCCGGTCCACTACCAGGCCTTAAGGTGGATCAGGGTCTGATCAACCAGGCTGTTACTGCTGGCCGCACGTAGTCCGACATACGAACCAAAGCCGAGCTGTCCAGCTCCGTTTTGAAGGCAGCCAGGGGCCTATTGCTAATTCCCCTAATACCTGGTGGGAGACTGTTGAACAATCTTGGGCCCTGGACACTTACTGTGTTTTCTCTTAGTTCATCACTTTTCACTTGGGGTATTTGCACCGTCTGCCCAGTTTTTTGCTTTCGTAGGGAGTAATTTCTGTGAGTACATCAGGTACCATTCCTTCTAAGATTTTCCAAGTGTATATTATGATGTATCTCTCGCCTGCGCTCCAGTGAGTATAAGTCAAGTGCTTCCAGGCGTTTTCAGTAGTTAAGGTTTTTGATGGAACTTATATGCGCAGCAAAGGTTCTCAGTACATTCTCTAGATCTGCAATTTCACCTACTTTGAACGGAGATGTTAATGTACAACAGTATTCCAGTCTAGAGAGAACAAGTGATTTAAAAAGCATCATTGTCTTGGTATCTCTGGTTTTGAACTATCACAGATGTGATAGTGGCACTGTTGTGATTTTTTGAAAGGGAGATCCTCAGACATTACCACTCCCAGGACGTTCACATTACTTTTCCGCTCTATTTTGTGGTTAGAGTTTGTAGTATACATAGTTTTAGTTCTCTCTTCAAGTTTTCCATATCGGAGTAGTTGGAATTTGTCTCACTGAACATCATACTGCCTTCCGTTGCCCATTGGAAAACTTGGTTTATATCTTCTTGGAGGTTAAACGTGTCCTCGATTGATAAGTCTCATGCAGATCCTAGTATCGTCTGCAAAGGATGACACGGTACTATGGTTTGCATCTCTGTATTTGTCTGATATGAGGATGAGAAACAGGCTGGGGGTGAGTACTGTGCCCTGTGGAACAGAGCTTTTCACTATGACAGCTTCAGATTTAACTCTGTTGACCACTATTCTTTGTGTTCGATTAGTTAAAAAGCTGAAGATCCATCCTCCCACTTTACCAGTTATCCCTTTAGCACGCAATTTGTGTGCTATTACACTATGATTGCATTTGTCAAAGACTTTGGCAAAGTCTGTGTATACTACATTTGCACTCTGTTTGCTTTCCATTACATCCAAGACCATATAGTGATCCAGTAATTGCGAGAGGCACGAGCGAGTCGCTCTGAACCCATGTTGCCCTGGGTTGTGCAGTTTTTAGGAATCCAAGGGGTTTGCAGTCATGCTTCATAGTACTTTTTCAAATAATTTTATGTGGGACGTTAGAGCTATTGGTCTATAGTTCTTAGCTAATGCTTTGCTGCCACCTTTATGGACTGGGGCTATATCCGTTTTTAGTGTGTGTGTGGGATATCACCCATGTCTGCACTCCTCCTCCGTGGGATATTTAGGGCACGCGAGTCTGGGCTTGGGGCTGAGTGCATGAGCATGTTCTCAATGGTTTTCCTCAAAATCCAATGGAGTTAAGGTAATGTCAGAAACTTGGCAACATTGGCGGAGTTTTGAGGCTCACTCGTGAAAAAATTCATTTGGATTGTAAATCTTTAAACTGATTAGTGACTCGCTAAACACAAAGTCCTGCTGATATTTCAGTATCTCATTTCTTTGTCATCTGTGTAAGTCCCATCTTGGATGTGTTTTTTTTGCATATGAAAAGAAATATTTCGAATTTCTTTCAGTTTCACTATTCGCTTTTAGCTCCTCCTGCCTCTCCTGGACCCTGTATGAATCCTTTCACTTAAGCTCGATACTTTCCACTTCCCTGGTCAGCGCTTCCCTCCGTGTATCACATAATCTAGCGTTCTTGAGGAGTGATTCTTCGTCGTCGTCTCTAGAGGGAGCGTCTTTCAAGGATACATTCCTCAGATTCCCCACCAACCGAAATACATCTAGTTGATTTTAGCTTTTAGAGTATTGTATTTATGAATATTCTTTAAATCTTTAGGTATATGAATGTTGCCTGACCGCGGGTTCAATCCCGGCCGGGGGTATGGTTTATATGAATGTTTTTTTTTTCAGATTTAAAAAAATTAGTGTATAACGTAAATGTCAGTTAATTCAGTTTAATAATGGAGAAAGAGAGATTGCTCAAGTTTTGAACTACAGTTTTAAATTTTGACTTAACATTTATTACAATGAAGTTCGTTTTTTCAGTGTTCAGAATGTTTTTGAAGCTTTTAAATTATTACTTTTATGTTTCATGTAACTGGAAATTATTGAAAATTACTTTAGTAATTGAATTATGACGATTTTCACCAGATTAATAAACATGGAGAGAGAGTCAGAAATTTAATGTTTTTTTTTTTTTTTAATTTGTAAGCCTCACGTGGATGACCGTAATTAGTTACACCATTGAACTTATTTAATGCCCTTTGTGAAAAAGACATTCCTTTGTATATTTAACATACGGTAGTCATAATTTAAAAAAAAATTATAGGAAAAGTTTCGGTATCGGCCGAAAACTGATATTGGCATCGACCGAAAATTTTGGTATTTTCCCATGCCTGGTACGTACGTCTCTTCAATTTCTCTCCCTTCTCCTTCCCCTCTTCTTTCCTCTCTCATCTGTAATTAATTCCTTTGTACTGAATAGACCATCTTAAGTGATGATTTTCAAGAAACAGAATTTCCAGAACTGTTGGAACATCCTTTGAAGGTCTCGTACCAGATGAACGTTTAATGAAATTCTTGACAATATCCTCACTGTCTCTCCGTTCAGGCAGACTGATATAAACGCTATGTATATAACCCCTCGTGTGTGATGGAATATGACTGAAACATAAATGGCTTCTCTTTCCACTATGTAACTGTTATATAAAATAGGATGGCAGTACGTTGCTGATGACTGTATGCTGAATAAAAATAACTTCCAGCCTATCCTCTTCCACAACAATTTTTTCCTGCTTTGTCTCTCCCTCCCGTATGGTGCACACCAACTCCGTCCCTACACTCCTCCTTTCCCGTTCCTTCGATAGCTCTGACATCGGTAACAATCACTTACAACCAGAAGCAACAAACAACAGTCCCCTATTCCCATTGCCTGCAACCTCATCACGCTCACTTTCCCATCCTATCTCTCCCACTCAACTTTTAGCGCCCCTCTTACAATTTCCTACTGCTTCCTGCCCACTCCATTTTGAATAGCTCTCATTGTCAAGCAACTTCCTCTTTCCTTATGCTGCCTCTTCCGCTTGCTCTTCCCCATTCCTCCCCCCCCCAACTTGCTCTCTCCATTTTCGCTCTGTTCCCACAATTCCTAACAATTCAACTTCCTTTCCATCCCTCACTCCCTTGTTATCAACCTTAATTGCTTCTCTCCCACTCGTCCTTCCTTCACAAGTCAGTCGCAACAAATTCTAGAAAAATCCAACTAAAATATAAACGATAAAAGAATCAGAGAGTGGTATAAGAATGCAAATGAAATCACAAACAAAAGTGAATTAAATGACAAGGTAGATCGTCCAGATATTACAACTTTTCAAGAGACAGACAAAACTATCGTGGATAAAAATACTGGGCACTAAGATTTTTTTGTCTACAACTGAGATAAATCTGTGAATCTTTTGTTAACTAATGTTGATTCCAAATCTGAGGTTAGAATTAACAAAGCATGTCAGATTTAGTTAAAAAAATTAATTTTTCATTCAAGGTAAATTAGTAATCGAGCCAATCGCACAATTAAAGCCCATCATACAGTAACTGTTAACCTGAAAACCATGTACAGTGAACAACATTAAACACATTAAACAAGGTAGGTAAATTGTGAAAATTCTGGAGGGGTATGACCAAGTTACAGAACACTTGATTATGGTGCTCCTTGAAGTATGCCGTCTACTGTACTCTGGAAGTTGACTTATTTCACTTCCAGTATATGAATCTGAATGTCACAGCGTTCGGTAAAAATAAAAGATAATCCTTCAATGTGAACACTATTATTATACCTAATGACAAGCAAAGCAGAATATAAACAAAGATGAATTTCAGTAACTGCGGGACCCAAGAAAGGTGTACAGCATTCCATATCCCCTGTTCCTTGTCCAACAATGCGTGCAATTGGAATAGTGCAGTATGTGGTATAAATTGATAATGCAGTTAAATATTAGTGTTGAAGATTTGAAGGGAATCAGAGGCAAAGTTTGTGCCTAATGGCAAATTTTAATACATAAAATTTGGAATGGCAATGGGAAACTCTCTTTGACTAGCCCTTTGCAATTTGTGAATGGAATTTTGTGAAACAAGACTATTAACCGCATTCTTCCTGTCAAAGCTAAAGTGCATGACTGTGTGGATGATGGCCTATGCATAATGCCCAAGAATGTGGATTTTAACGGTTCTTACACGAGTTAAATAGTCTAGCTTCTTACATGTAGTTAACTGTTAGGTTGGATCAAATTAACTCATTCCCATTTTTAAATGTTTTAATTATTAAAAATAACAAATTTAGTTCACAGTATACAGAAAACCGACGAATATTTGTTCATATGTACACAATTTATTATGACATCATGACAGAGTTGAATGTTCTGTGTTGTAATACATGTTCTTTACCAAGTCACTTTGTAAATGGTCCAAGTCGGACAGAAATGTCGTCGTCAACTCCTCCTATGTGCGGGTATTTGTGTATTGATTCTCTCATATAATGATTCTTTCCTGACATACTTTCTCACCTAAGAATTCCGCCAAAAATGCTAATGGCTGCGTCTAAGATTTCCTGTACGAAATGCAATGAATATTATTTTGATTTCACGGTATTTTTTATTTCGTTTTTGGATAGATTTAGAATGAGTCTCATGTCCTCTCTGTCAACATCTGAGCAAAATTTGCTAGAAAACACTCCTTTATGCCCGCCAGTGTGCCAGCATCCATGAACCAGATAGTTAACAGGTAGTTTCTCTAACCACTGTGCAGAAGAGAAATGGGGAGAGAGGATCCCCTTACTGGACACCATCAGACGAAATGGTTTCATGCTCCCCCAATAGGAACATCGTTTCTTTGCTATCTCCAG
>NC_091308.1:44617525-44835025 GCF_038502225.1 Cherax quadricarinatus | reverse complement strand
TGGTTGGTTGTCAACTTTATGTACTGAAGGGTTTTCCACAAAGGAAGCTTCTCCTTAATTTAAGGTTGTGTAAGTTTCAATTTGCCAGATTTATTGGACAAATTGGTTTCAGTGAAAAAACTGGCAAATGTTTTTTCTAGTCAGAAATAAATCACGGTGTATGAATTTAAGGGTTTTTCCTATGTTAAGTCCAGGATTCTCGGCCAACCTGAGAGGAGCTAGCCAGACCCCTGACGCCTTTGCAAAACCCTTGGCAGCCAGTAGTATCACTAGCACAGCCAACATTCAGGGGATGAAAAACCACATGACTAGTTGTTCCCTGAAATTTTGAAATGTTAATTATTTAACGCTCGTTAGTCATACCTAAAAAAAACTGCTAGTAAATATTTTTTGGGGGATTAGAACAATTTTTAAGTGATATCGGCTATATTCTGTATTCTATGTGAACTTTATTTTTAGACAGAATGCACTGACAAAAATACACAAACAGGAATGCATTGGTACAATATATCAAATATATTTCCCTTCTGGTTGGCCACACTGAAGCGCTGGAACATGAACGTGGTCGCCCTCGGGTCCCTGGAGGTGTCGATGAGTCTGGAACCCAGTTCTTTAAGGAAAAATTTAGATTTTTTTCCCCATGGCTTATGTCTGTGTACTTGCCGATCTTGTACTCCCTGTGATCAGCAGTTCCTCCTTGTCGTCCTACACTGTGATGGATGTAGGTGTCAGCAGACGCCAAGACGCAGGTATAGTGCTATTCTAAGAGCTTGCTAGTTTTCCATTGGGGCGGTTTGCGGCGTTGTGAGTATTGTTGGCTGCTAGTGGTCGTGGCTCTCAGCTGGGCATCCAGTTGTAGCAAGGCTTAGGAGCAGTTAAGACCATGTAAACCATACTGGTTGGCTTGCACACCTCTGCAAATACACACACATTCCATGTGAATTGGGGCAGCGAGGCGGAGATCCACTGCAATACGGAGTGTCTTAGGGTCAAAGCGTGTTCCTATTGCTGAAATGGGAACTTTCCCAAAAAGTCCCCAGAGTGATGTGCACTCGCAGCTTGGAGATGGGCAGTCTCCCTGTCTGATGTTACAGCCCTAAGGATGTTGGCAAGCACCTTTTCAGCGATGAGGGGCATCCCAACTTGACTGTAAGCCAGTGCTGCCCTAGATTTTGGTGCTGGAGCAGCAAGGGTCTCCCGTTCGGTAATGGCACTGGCATAGCTAGGGTCCTGTATTCCTGCTGAGTCACTGAGGTTGTCCGGAAGAATTTGTTGTATTAATTCGTTTGATTACCTGGAGTTTACCTGGAGAGAGTTCCGGAGGTCAACGCCCCCGCGGCCCGGTCTGTGACCAGGCCTCCTGGTGGATCAGAGCCTGATCAACCAGGCTGTTGCTGTTGGCTGCACGCAAACCAACGTACGAGCCACAGCCCGGCTGGTCAGGAACCGACTTTAGGTGCTTGTCCAGTGCCAGCTTGAACACTGCCAGGGGTCTGTTGGTAATCCCCCTTATGTATACTGGGAGGCAGTTGAACAGTCTCGGGCCCCTGACACTTATTGTATGGTCTCTTAACGTGCTAGTGACACCCCTGCTTTTCATTGGGGGGATGTTGCATCGTCTGCCAAGTCTTTTGCTTTCGTAGTGAGTGATTTTCGTGTGCAAGTTCGGTACTAGTCCCTCTAGGATTTTCCAGGTGTATATAATCATGTATCTCTCCCGCCTGCGTTCCAGGGAATACAGGTTCAGGAACCTCAAGCGCTCCCAGTAATTGAGGTGTTTTATCTCCGTTATGCGCGCCGTGAAGTTTCTCTGTACATTTTCTAGGTCAGCAATTTCACCTGCCTTGAAAGGTGCTGTTAGCATGCAGCAATATTCCAGCCTAGATAGAACAAGTGACCTGAAGAGTGTCATCATGGGCTTGGCATCCCTAGTTTTGAAGGTCCTCATTATCCATCCTGTCATTTTTCTAGCAGATGTGATTGATACAATGTTATGGTCCTTGAAGGTGAGATCCTCCGACATGATCACTCCCAGATCTTTAACGTTGGTGTTTCGCTCTATTTTGTGGCCAGAATTTGTTTTGTACTCTGATGACGATTTAATTTCCTCGTGTTTGCCATATCGGAGTAATTGAAATTTCTCATCGTTACACTTCATATTGTTTTCTGCAGCCCACTGAAAGATTTGGTTGATGTCCGCCTGGAGCCTTGCAGTGTCTGCAATGGAAGACACTGTCATGCAGATTCGGGTGTCATCTGCAAAGGAAGACACGGTGCTGTGGCTGACATCCTTGTCTATGTCAGATATGAGGATGAGGAACAAGATGGGAGCAAGTACTGTGCCTTGTGGAACAGAGCTTTTCACCGTAGCTGCCTCGGACTTTACTCTGTTGACTACTACTCTGTGTTCTGTTAGTGAGGAAATTATAGATCCATCGACGGACTTTTCCCGTTATTCCTTTAGCACGCATTTTGTGCGCTATTACGCCATGGTCACACTTGTCGAAGGCTTTTGCAAAGTCTGTATATATTACATCTGCATTCTTTTTGTCTTCTAGTGCATTTAGGACCTTGTCGTAGTGATCCAATAGTTGAGACAGACAGGAGCGACCTGTTCTAAACCCATGTTGCCCTGGGTTGTGTAACTGATGGGTTTCTAGATGGGTGGTGATCTTGCTTCTTAGGACCCTTTCAAAGATTTTTATGATATGGGATGTTAGTGCTATCGGTCTGTAGTTATTTGCTGTTGCTTTACTACCCCCTTTGTGGAGTGGGGCTATGTTTGTTGTTTTTAGTAACTGTGGGACGACCCCCGTGTCCATGCTCCCTCTCCATAGGATAGTAAAAGCTCGTGATAGGGGCTTCTTGCAGTTCTTGATGAACACGGAGTTCCATGAGTCTGGCCCTGGGGCAGAGTGCATGGGCATGTCATTTATCGCCTGTTCGAAGTCATTTGGCGTCAGGATAACATCAGATAGGCTTGTGTTAACCAAATTCTGTGGCTCTCCCATAAAAAATTCATTTTGATCTTCGACTCTCGGTCTGGTTAACTAGCGGCTTGCTGAAAACTGAGTCATATTGGGACTTGAGTAGCTCACTCATTTCCTTTCTGTCATCTGTGTAGGACCCATCTTGTGATGAATGGTTTGAAAAACCGACAAGTTGAAGATTGAGACACTTATGCAACATATGGGAATCTTTATTCAGGAAACGTTTCGCCACACAGTGGCTTCATCAGTCCGATACAAAGTAGAAAGGCGTAAGGAGGACTCCAGGCTGAGGGACTGATCACCTCAAACTCCTCCTCTCCTTACGCCTTTCTACTTTGTATCGGACTGATGAAGCCACTGTGTGGCGAAACGTTTCCTGAATAAAGATTCCCATATGTTGCATAAGTGTCTCAGTCTTCAGGACCCATCTTGTTTAAGTAGGGGCCCAATACTGGACGTTGTTCTCGACTTTGATTTGGCATAGGAGAAGAAATACTTTGGGTTTCTTTCGATTTCATTTATGGCTTTTAGTTCTTCCCGCGATTCCTGACTCCTATAAGATTCCTTTAGCTTAAGTTCGATGCTTGCTATTTCTCTGACCAGTGTCTCCCTACGCCTTTCAGATATATTGACCTCTTTTAGCCGCTCTGCTATTCTTTTCCGTCACCTGTAAAGGGACCCTTGTGCATACATCGAGCGCCACCGAGTTAATCTGTTCTAGGCATAAGTTGGGGTCTGTTTTGCTTAGTATATCTTCCCAGCTTATATCAGTTAGGATTTGGTTTACTTGGTTCAACTTTATGTTTTTGTTATTGAAGTTCAATTTGGTGAATGCTCCCTCATAACAAATCTCATTATGTCGGTCTGGGGCTCCGCGCATACATGTCTGAACCTCAATTATGTTGTGATCTGAGTATATTGTTTTTGATATGGTGACATTTCGTATCAGATCATCATTGTTAGTGAAGATGAGGTCTAGTGTATTCTCCAGTCTAGTAGGCTCTATTATTTGCTGGTTTAAATTGAATTTTATGCAGAGATTTAAAAGCTCGTGTGAGTGTGAGTTTTCATCAGAGCTGCCTCCTGGTGTTATTACTGCAACAATATTATTTGCTATATTCCTCCATTTTAGGTGCCTTAAGTTGAAATCCCCCAAGAGCAAGATGTTGGGTGCAGGAGCTGGCAGATTTTCCAGACAGTTGTCAATTTTTAACAGCTGTTCCTGGAATTGCTGGGATGTTGCATCCGGAGGCTTGTAGACTACCACAATCACTAGGTTTTGGTTCTCGATCCTCTTCAAGGGGGCTCCTTGGCGTGGTGAAGAGGCTCTTGGTCTGAGGAATTAGACCTGTCGGTCTACTTCCTCAGACCGAACCTAATTACCCCCCAATCCCCCGTTCCCTATCCCATCCTCCCCATCCTCCCCTTTTTCCTTTCCTCCTCCTCCTCCCCACCCCTCCCTTTTGCCCTTCCTTTTTGGCCTTTGGTATTTTTTTTTTCCACAGGCACGCTAGTTCCTAGGTAGGGGAAAGGGTACCGGGGTCCATCCCATTCCGTTGAGGTTCTTGGAGGTGGCGTAGTTTGCCGTGGAATCTGGATTGCCTGGGGATGTCCTGATCCCTCTCCGGTATTCTGGAGGGTGGCTTTGGGTGTCTCTCGGGCGACAGGTGTATCTCTGGAAGCCACCTTTCGGATTCCGGGGGTGGTGGCCGAAGGAGGTATGCTTTGTGGCAGATTTCCGGCCACCCTCTCTTTTGTCCACCGAGGTAGCTCGGCAGATGTGAGGTTGCTATCCCAGATTGCCGGTTTACTGGCATGATGGGTAGGGTATGGCACAGGTTCCATGCTGCATCTGCGCTACTTGCGGTGCTGAGGTTCTCTTGGGCACAGAGGGAGATTTCTGGCCCTTTCATTCCTCCTAGGAACTATCCCTCCCCGGTCCCCCCTTTTTTTATTCTTTTTTTATTTTTATTTTCTTTTCTTCTTTCTTTTTTTTTCTTAAAAACAAAAAGAAAGAAGTAACCTAACCATGGCAGCCCTAGTCCATGAACCTGCTACCCGGGCCCCTTCTTGATACCGCACCCCGTTCTGACCCCGCCTCGTCTTTGGACCACTCTTCGGACACTCCTCATGCCTCTGTACCTCTTGCCAGTGCTGTTTCCTCACCCGCTTCAGGTACTGAGGCCTCGACTGACTCCTTCGATTTATCTGACCTTCGCTCTCCTCTGACTATGCTTCCAGCCTCTCCCTCTACGTTGTGGCAATTTTCGAATCGCCGGCCCGTTCCACGTCGGACCAACTCTGGTCCCACGCCTAAACGACAACGACAATTACCTGCTGATGATACTTCTCCACCTTCTCGTTCTTCTCAGAAAAGATCGACACATCCTTCACTACCTTTCCACGCTCAGTTTCAGACTGCACAATGGACTAAATTCTTCACTTTACGACCGACTTCCTCTACTGCCTATCTTTCTGACCACAGTATTGGCAAGGCACTCCTACGCCATGTTGGTAAAGATATTTCTTTTCATGCTCTTAAGAGTGGTACGCGCATCGTCACCATACAGAATGCTACCCAGGCTCATGAGCTTTCTCGTCTTTCCCATATCAATACTGTTCCTGTAACTATTGAAAAGCATCATTCCTTCAATTCTTGTAGTGGTACCGTCATTCTGCCCCATACCATAGTTCAACAAAATTTCCAGACATGTGGCATTGACATTCTTGAACAGCTGGAACTCCAAGATCTCCCAATCCTCAAGGTAGACACTTACGTTCTTCCTGCCCGCGGGCGGAGATGATACCCTAGCAATGTGGCTCGTTTAACTTTTGACAGCCATGAACTCCCATCCTCAGTTTATGTAGCAGGACATCGGTTACAAGTTCGAAAGGTGATCCCTACACCGCAACAGTGTAGAAATTGCTGGCGATTTGGCCATCCAGCGAAATATTGCAGATCTATCACCGAATGCCCAGTCTGTGGTGCTGATGACCATTCTAATACGTCTTGCAATCGACCTCCCTCTTGCCTTAATTGTCATGAGGCTCACCCTTCGTACTCTCGCGGTTGTCAAGTCTACTTAAACGAGCGGGAAATCCGTTACCTCAAAGAGGCAGAATGTCTCCCTTATGCCATGGCAGTTTCTCATCTCCGCCTCCAAGGGAAACTACCTCATGTTTCTTATTCCCGTGTTTCAAAACGTCCCCCCACTTCTGGTATCCCATCTTCTGCACCCACCTCTGTGGTTACCTCTCCCATAGTCACTCCTGTAGCTAATTCTTTTGCTGTCCTCGGCTCAAACATCCCTACTTCAACGTCTCTGTCTGATCTTGCTTCTTCGTGTTCTCTCTCACAAGCCTCAGTAGCGACGAGATCTCGTATGACACCTCCTCCCAATCGTCCCTCTACTTCTTAAAAGTCAAAATAAGGTTCGTTAACACCTCCTACCCATCTTCCACCTCCTCATTTTCCCTTCCCTGTCTCTGTACCTGGTTCTCCCCCTCTCACTGGCTCTGTTACAAGTGTAGAGGTTCACCCTCCTCCTCGTACTGTACCTTCCTCCCCTGTTCCCTCCCAAGTTTCTTCCTCTTCTGTCACCTCCCAGGTTTCTGCCTCTTCTGTCACCTTCCACGCTTCTCCAGTTCCCTCCACCCTTTCGCCCCCCCCTACCTTGGTACAGTCCATTACAGTTCCAATCTTTACTCATCCTCCCCCTACCATTTCCAATATTGTCTCCCATACGACGTGTCTGAATTTTGAAACACCTGAAGCAATCTCTGAATATATTGCAGAGACCAAACCATCAATGGACACTGATCCACCCTCCACTCCTTCTCTCTCCTCTACTCCATCTGCGCAACTCCTTTCTTCACAGCGCACCGTTCCTTCGCTGCTTGAACGTTTTCCACTGCCTCCGCATGTGGACTTTTCTAACCCCTCTAGTCCATAGGAACCCTTACCTGCGGATTTCAGGTATCTTTATCATTGCCAATCATGGCCTATTTACAGTGAAATATACACGGCCTCAGGGGTAATCTGGGTGAGCTTCAGATGTTACTCTCCCAGTTTTCCCCTGTTGGTGTTTGCTTACAGGAACCAAAATTACACTCTACTGTTAGCTCTCCCATCTCAGGCTATAATTTATTGTATTCTTCAGAACCTTTTCCTGATGGGACCTTTAATGAAAGTGCCCTTCTTCTACGCACTGATATTCTGTACCATCAGCTATTTGTTCGTACTAAGTTGCATTACACAGCAGCTCGTATCCACTTGCATAAATGGTATATGCTCTGTTCTTTATATCTCTCTCCTTCTCGGGCATTATCTATTCCGGATATTGCCTTTCATGTTTCGTCATTACCACCACCGATTCTGTTACTTGGTGATTTTAATGCCCACCATTTCCTCTGGGGGGGGGGGTCTCACTGTGATTCCCGTGGCATTCAGTTAGAGGCTTTTCTTGCCACCCACCCCTCCATGTTTTAAATACAGGTACTCACACCCATTTTGATCCTCGGACTCACACTCTCTCTTGCATCGATCTCTCAGTCTGCTCTTCCTCCGCCGCATTAGACTTCACTTGATCTGTTCTTCCGGACTTACATGACAGCGATCATTTCCCAATCATTCTTACTTCCCCTTCATATTCACCACCTCTTCACATCCCACGCTGGCAATTTGATCAGGCAAATTGGAACCTTTACTCACACCTAACTGTTTTTAGAGAGGTTCCTTCTTCGTCCTCCATCGATGAGCTTTTACACTTCTTCTCATCCTCCGTTTTAACCGCAGCTTCTCATTCTATACCCCAAACTTCGGGCAGGCATTCTCAGAAATGCGTGCCTTGGTGGTCTCCTGATTGTGCTCGTGCAGTACGTTTGAAACGCGCTGCATGGGGCAGGTACCGGTACAATAGAACCACAGAGAGACTTCTTGATTTTAAGCAGAAGCATGCGATCGCTCGCCGTGTCATCCGTGACGCTAAACGCACTTGCTGGCGAGATTATGTCTCCACCATCACCTCTGCTTCCTCTGTGAGTGCAGTCTGGAAAAAAGTACGAAAACTGAGTGGTAAATATTCTCCTGACCCGGCTCCTGTTCTGCGGGTTGCCGGTGTTGATATAGCAAACCCACTAGATGTTGCCAATGAAATTGGCAATCATCTGGTCCGTATTTCTCAGGGACTCCATCTATGCCCCTCATTTCTTTCCTCAAAGTCTGCCAGAGAGTTAGCACCCTTGGACTTTTCTTCTCTCAGAGAAGAACAGTATAATGTGCCTTTTACACTTCAAGAACTAGAGGCAACACTCTCAGCTTGCCGATCATCGGCAGCTGGGCCCGACGACATTCATATTCGTATGCTACAACATTTACATCAGTCAGCCCTTGCAGTCCTATTACGCCTTTACAATCTTATTTGGTCACAAGTTCTTCCACAGCTGTGGAAATCCGCCATTGTTCTCCCTTTCCGCAAACCAGGCACTACGGGACATGAAACCTCCCACTATCGTCCCATTGCTCTTACCAGTGCAGTTTGCAAAGTGATGGAACGCCTAGTAAATAGACGTTTAGTGTGGTATTTAGAGACACACAACAGTCTCTCCACTCGTCAATATGGCTTTCGTAAGGGACGTTCTACCATAGACCCCTTACTACGCTTGGATACGTATGTTCGTAATGCCTTTGCGAATAACCACTCAGTTATTGCCATAATTTTTGACCTTGAGAAGGCATATGACACAACTTGGAGGTATAATATTTTAGCCCAAACCCACTCCTTAGGCCTTCGAGGCAATCTGCCATCCTTCCTTAAGAACTTTTTAACTGACAGGCATTTCCGTGTTCGGGTTAATAATGTGCTCTCCCTGGACTTTATCCAAGCTGAAGGTGTCCCCCAGGGATGTGTTCTGAGCACAACACTTTTTCTCCTTGCTATTAATGATTTGGCCTCTAGTCTTCCATCAAATATTTGGTCATCACTCTATGTTGATGACTTCGCTATTGCCTGTGCAGGCGCTGACTGTCACCTTATTACAGTTTCTCTCCAGCATGCAGTCGACCGTGTTTCCAATTGGGCCACCACACGTGGGTTTAAATTTTCCAGCACTAAAACCCACCAAATTACTTTTGCTAGACGCTCTGTCATCTCCGATCATCCTTTGTACCTCTATGGCTCCCGTATCCCTGAACGTGATACAGTCAAGTTTCTGGGCCTCCTCTTTGATCGTAGGTTATCCTGGAAACTTCACATTACCTCTCTGAAGGCAACTTGTCACAGCCGGCTGAACCTTCTTAAAACCCTTGCTCATCTTTCATGGGGAGCTGATCGTCGAACCCTCCTTCGCCTACATTCCACCCTTATCTTATCGAAACTTGATTATGGTGACCAGATCTATTCAGCGGCATCTCCTGCTACTCTCTCTAGCCTTAACCCCATTCATCACCAAGGATTACGTTTATGCCTTGGTGCTTTTCGCTCTTCCCCTGTCGAGAGCCTCTATGCAGAAGCGAACGTTCCATCCTTATCTGATCGCCATGATGCCCATTGCCTTCGCTACTATGTACGCTCTCATGATCTCCGCAATCCTTCCATTTATAGAATGGTCACTGATATTAGTAGACATTTGTTCGCCGCCCCTGTTTACTCCGTCCCTTCTCTCTTCGCCTTCATTCGCTCTTGTCTTCTCTTCAATTACCACCTTTCTATGTACATGTAGCATCTCACTTTTCCTTACCCCCCTGGGAAGTTCCAGCTGTTCGAGTCTGTTCTTTCTCTCTCCCTTGCTCGAAAGCCCAACTGTCTACGGTCGCTTCCCGCTCTCTTTTTCTTGACCACTTTCACTCTCATTCTCATGCCATTGCTGTGTACACAGATGGCTCTAAGTCTTCTGACGGCATAGGATTCGCAGCAGTGTTTCCGGATAGCGTCGTACAAGGGCATTTACTATCTTCGGCTAGTATTTTTACTGCTGAATTGTATGCCATCCTTACAGCACTTATCCGTATTGCATCTATGCCTGTGTCATCATTTGTGGTTGTCTCAGACTCCCTTAGTGCTTTACAGGCTATACAGAAATTTGATACACCTCACCCCTTAGTCCTCCGTATCCAACTTTGGCTACGCCGCATCTTTACCAAACATAAAGATATTGTTTTTTGTTGGGTCCCTGGTCATGTTGACGTACAGGGCAATGAACAGGCAGACACTGCTGCGCGGTCAGCAGTACATGACCTACCAGTTTCATGTAGAGGTATTCCATTTACGGACTATTTTGCTGCAATATCTTCCCAACTTCACACCCGTTGGCTACAACGTTGGTCTACTATGCTCGGCAACAAACTTCAATCTATTAAACCGAGTATAGGTTACTGGCCGTCTTCTTATCACCAGTGTCGAGGTTGGGAGACTTCTCTCTCCCGTCTTCGCCCATACTCGTCTTACTCATGCATATCTCATGGAGAGGCGCCCTGCTCCTCTCTGTGAGAATTGCCAAGTTCCATTATCAGTCAGCCACATTCTGTTGGACTGCCCACTTTATCAACGAGCACGCAGAATTTACCTCCGTCGTCGTCTTCGCTCTGCTGCTCTCTCTTTACCTTCCCTTCTCGCTGATGGACCCACCTTTCATCCAGACTCTCATTGACTTTTTGACAACAACTGACTGACTTCACAAATTCTGATACCTTCAGCCCTTTCTACTTCAATCTCTTGCTACCCTCTACCCCCATACTATCCCCTGCCCCGCTGTTTTCTGTAACCTACTGATCATCCCTCCTCCCTTCTGCCATCCAATACCCTCGCTTCCTTCCCTACCCTGCAGCGCTGTATAGCCCTTGTGGCTTAGCGCTTCTTTTTGATTATAATAATTTGGTTCTCGATCTTTACTGCTAAAACTTCCACTACATCATTTGAGGCATTCAGCAGTTCTGTGCACACAAGTGACTCTGCAATGTACAGGCCAAACCCCCCCCCCCCCCCTCCTTTTGCCTGTTCACTCTGTCGCATCTGTATAGGTTGTAACCTGGGATCCATATTTCGTTGTCCAAGTGATCCTTTATGTGGGTCTCAGTGAAAGCCGCGAACATTGCCTTTGCTATGGAAGAGGACAGGAAAGCTGGTAGGGCAGTCTTATAGGATTGGCGTACTCCCAGCCCCTCTAGCCTGACTAGAAGTGAGGTTTGCAACTACTGTCCATCTTCTAGCATGGTCTTTACGAGGGAGTCATATTCCTTGAGTTTCGGACTGCTGAAGGCTAAGGAGCATCTCAGGAAGTAGGTAAGTTTTGGAATGGACAGGCACCTGGTAGTAGGTAGAAGGCATCATGTGTATCAGTGTCTTTCATCCTGCCTTCCATCGTCCTGAGGTCTGGTCCAAGAGGATCACCAAGGAGAGTGCTGTTGGGTGGATTAAAGGCTCGTGCTCCTCGCAAAACGGCACTAATATCCTCCATGATCTGTTTATTGGTAGAAACTATTTCACGTTTGGTGAGGTTTAAAGATAGGTCCAGGCTCATCCCCCAAGTTTTTAATATTCCTGATGTCCTCTATGAGGGATTCTGTAGCGCCAGCTTTGATACCATCATCCAAGAACCAGATATTGAGCTCACTGGAGAGCGCTTCTGTGACCTCCTTGATGACCAGACAGAAAAGATAAAGGGCTAGAGGGTCTCCCTGTTGCACACCCTCATACGAGTCAATTTCATGGTCCCCAAACAAAAGTTTAAAGTCACACTGTAACACGATTGTCCTTTCCAAAATTTTCTCTTATACGTTTAAAGATATATTGTTTTCATATATGTTGAGGTAAAAATTAATAATTTTGTACCAAAAGAATCTTAGAAAACTTACCTAACCTTATTATAACAAGCGCAATTTAATTTAGCCTAATCGAACTAAATATATTTTAGATAAGTTTACAATAATTTATTATTAAACAAAAACACAATGAAATATGTTTCTTCGTTAGGTTCAGAATTATTTTTGCGAAATTACTGCACACACAAATTTTCGTTTCCCTTATTCGGCATAAAGTGCTGCTATTTAAGCCAAAACCGCAAGTTTTCCCTATTCGGCACGATATATATATATATATATATATATATATTATATATATAATATATATGTAATATAATATATATATATATGTATATATATATATACTGAAAGCAGTGAAGAGTTTTTACGAGGATAGTGAGGCTCAAGTTAGAGTATGTAGGAAAGAGGGAAATTTTTTCCCAGTAAAAGTAGGCCTTAGACAAGGATGTGTGATGTCACCGTGGTTGTTTAATATATTTATAGATGGGGTTGTAAGAGAAGTAAATGCGAGGGTCTTGGCAAGAGGCGTGGAGTTAAAATATAAAGAATCACACACAAAGTGGGAGTTGTCACAGCTGCTCTTTGCTGATGACACTGTGCTCTTGGGAGATTCTGAAGAGAAGCTGCAGAGATTGGTGGATGAATTTGGTAGGGTGTGCAAAAGAAGAAAATTAAAGGTGAATACAGGAAAGAGTAAGGTTATGAGGATAACAAAAAGATTAGGTGATGAAAGATTGAATATCAGATTGGAGGGAGAGAGTATGGAGGAGGTGAACGTATTCAGATATTTGGGAGTGGACGTGTCAGCGGATGGGTCTATGAAAGATGAGGTGAATCATAGAATTGATGAGGGAAAAAGAGTGAGTGGTGCACTTAGGAGTCTGTGGAGACAAAGAACTTTGTCCTTGGAGGCAAAGAGGGGAATGTATGAGAGTATAGTTTTACCAACGCTCTTATATGGGTGTGAAGCGTGGGTGATGAATGTTGCAGCGAGGAGAAGGCTGGAGGCAGTGGAGATGTCATGTCTGAGGGCAATGTGTGGTGTGAATATAATGCAGAGAATTCGTAGTTTGGAAGTTAGGAGGAGGTGCGGGATTACCAAAACTGTTGTCCAGAGGGCTGAGGAAGGGTTGTTGAGGTGGTTCGGACATGTAGAGAGAATGGAGCGAAACAGAATGACTTCAAGAGTGTATCAGTCTGTAGTGGAAGGAAGGCGGGGTAGGGGTCGGCCTAGGAAGGGTTGGAGGGAGGGGGTAAAGGAGGTTTTGTGTGCGAGGGGCTTGGACTTCCAGCAGGCATGCGTGAGCGTGTTTGATAGGAGTGAATGGAGACAAATGGTTTTTAATACTTGACGTGCTGTTGGAGTGTGAGCAAAGTAACATTTATGAAGGGATTCAGGGAAACCGGCAGGCCGGACTTGAGTCCTGGAGATGGGAAGTACAGTGCCTGCACTCTGAAGGAGGGGTGTTAATGTTGCAGTTTAAAAACTGTAGTGTAAAGCACCCTTCTGGCAAGACAGTGATGGAGTGAATGATGGTGAAAGTTTTTCTTTTTCGGGCCACCCTGCCTTGGTGGGAATCGGCCAGTGTGATAAAAAATAAATAATAAATATATATATAATATGTATAAAGGAGAGACAAGTCACTAGCAACATACGTTATTAGGGCAATAAATGCATTCCCTAGAGATGACAACCTCGTCCGTCTCCCCCCCCCCTAGGGAACAAACACCCGCCGGGCAAATGCCAGCAACAGGACACCTGACGCCTCAAAAATCAGAGCACAAATTAGCAAAAAAAACAGAAGAGGCAATTCTATTGGAGCACTAAGGCTTATAACCAGCGAGGATACCATTGCTCCTAAGGACATTAGTACAGCACAAGCTCTGAAGGACAGACATCCACCCAGGGCTCCCAGTACTAACATTGACCTCCCTGACATTGCAGGAGGTGAAGAACATTTAACCGTACAGGATGCTGATGTGTATAAAGCTGCTATGTCATTTCGACAGGGCTCAGCAGGAGCTTTCACTAGTTTAAGGCCACAACACTTAAAACAAATGTTCAATCCAGCACTTGGTGAGGTTTCAGAAAGGCTGTTGTCTGAACTCGCCAAATTTTCCAATGTGTGTCTGGCAGGCAGTGTCCCAGAGGCCATTAGACCCCTTTTCTTTGGTGTCTCATTGTGTTCCCTCAAGAAGAAGGATGGAGGAATTAGGCCCATTGCAGTGGGCAACAATCTTCGGAGCCTAGTCGCCATGGCTGCAGTAAGAATGGTGGGTCAAGAGGCTGTTGCAATGTTGAAACCAACTCCGCTCGGTTTTGGTGTTCAACAAGGCTGTGATGCAGCTGCCCACGCAGCACGAGTATACATCAACAACATGTATACATACAACAGGGCATAAGAAGATGAGTACCATTCTTAATGAAGTTCAAGCAATTTGTAATCGACTAGGCCTCATAATATTCTCTTCTAAAACAAAGATATTAACAAGCAAACGACATCCCCCACCCATCTATTTGCAGGGTGAAATCATTAGCTACGTTAAAACCTACAGATATCTTGGTGTAGATGTACCCTTTAACAAATCCACTATACCACAACTAAATAAGAAATGCAAAGATAGGCTAAATGCTCTCAAAGCTGTTGCTGGCTACAACCCCAACTACGGTGCTAATGTGAGAATCGTGAGAATGATGTACATAGCCTATGTTAGGTCCTTAATTGATTATGCTGCTCCCATGTTGATATTAGCTAGGGAAAGTTCTCTCCGACCCTTGGAGTTAATGCAGAATGAAGCTCTCAGAATTATTCTTGGCTGTCCCAGATCTTCAAAGGTTCTTAATATGAGGAAGGAGCTTGGTATTTCTAGTATCAGTGATAGGATTGTTGAGATTAACACTGTACTCGGTGTTAGAATGTTGAGAAATGAACCAGACTCTGTCACAATGAATCTTACCAAGTATCTAAAAGTAAATAAACACAGATCTAAATGGATTGTGAAAACGTGCAATTGCATTAAGTTTTATAACCAGCACGAACTGTATCACTGTAGGCAACAAGAGCATTTCATCCCTCCATGGAAGATGTGTTAATTTAAAATCACATACCTCCAAGTTCCTCCCAAGAAGCTCATTGCTAGTAATCCCTTCCTTAAATCACTTGTTAAAGCAACTGCTCGAGAAGAAATTTCTCACCTAGCTGGTAGTAATAAGTTATCACAAGTTATATACACTGATGGATCTAAACAGGAGTCTTCTGGCAGGGCTGCATCTGCTCTTGTTGCCACCTCCCTAGTTAAGAACGATAATAAATTTGTTGAGTTAGGCATAAGAATTAACAACTGGGCGTCTACACTGCAAACTGAATTGTTTGCAATCCTAATGGCGCTAAAGCTAACCTATGACACCGAGCTTGACTCTTTCATCATTACTGATTCTATGTCATCATTGAAGGCTCTTGACTCATATAATGACTCCAACAACATGCTCATTGGAGAAGCCAGGTATAGATACTCAAAAATCAGGGACAAAGGAATTAATGTACAGTTGCTATGGATCCCATCACACATTGGATTACTCCTTCATGATAAAGTTGATATGTTAGCCAAGAAGAGTACCCTGACGGAGAATGTAGAATATAACTTTGGTATAACTGTGTCTAGCATTAGGAATAATATTAGGAGAGAAGTAAATAATGAAAACGATTGTTATAGGAATGCATTTAGAAGACTGAGTAGATCTATAACCCACTAAGATAACATGAACGTTGGTAAGTATGTTTATGGAGCAACGTGCAATGTGAACAGACTGACTGATGTTGTAGTGGCCAGGCTTAGTCTTGGTTACAAGTACTTCTGGCAGTTTGGGAGGCACACAGATGATCAAACTAAATGTAAATTATGTGATCAGGCATATGGTCACTGTCTTGAACACTATGTGCTTAATTGTCTACTTATTGAGGAATACAGAGATAGACAATATAATAACCTATGTGACATGTCAAGATATCTTATTAATGAAAATAAGATACCAGATATACTAAGCAAATTTCCTAAATTTGCTTGTAACAGATAAGTGAACTATAGATATGTAAATATAAATCCATATGTATTAATTTTAACCCCTTGGGGCCTAGTTCCTGGGCCTTTTGTGTATCCATATGCTCTTGCGCTACCGTCCACAGGGTGGATATGGGGTGCACAATAAACTAGCCACTTCGGTGGCAAAAACTAATCTAATCCCTCAGTGTCTTGACAGAGGCTTGCAAATACTATAGTTAGAAAACTGCAACATATGTCCATATTGGGAGACACATGGTGTAACGCACTAGGCATTCGAAGCCAGACCCTAATAAAAGAGAAGTAAATATTAAATAGAGAAAAGAAGACTTCCTAATATTTCTGTTGAATAACGACATTTAAGGTAATCAGGAGCATTCGTGAGATTACCAGTATTAAGAATATGTACAATGGCCTCAGGTAAAAATTAGTTGAATTTGTACAAGCCTAAGCTATTATCATATAATGAAAGGCTGTGTTTTATAATCGCCGATCCTAGGATGTTTCTTCCCAACACTGACATACTAGGAACTATTTTTCGGGCCTCAGACCAATTAGTAAAGTTATTTCAGACTTGTATTTGATTAAATATAGAGCTAAAGTTTTGGAGTTGTGTTAACCTCGATTTAAGGTTAAATAAATTACATCTCTACAAGGAACTTTGTGCACACCTACCACGTTCGCTGGTGAAATTTTGATCAGTATGCTCTTAAAAGTTCGTGAATTTTTGATGACTGTGTGTATGTTAACTCATTTTTAAGACATTAGGCAAAAGCGAAAGATTCTCGTTATAAGGGAGAACCATCAAATTCCTCCTTGATTGGAATAATATTGGATGTAAGAGCATTCATTAATTGCCTTCCTATATACTGTGAACTTAAATTTTCTGTCAATTCAGTAGGTCAAGACATCAGGGAAGGGGATTTTGTTATCCATATAAGGACAAGTCAAGTTCATTGAGTCTTGATAAGAAACTATTCAATCCTGGGAAGACCCCCACGTGCAAAGAACATCATTCGTCTCCCTGGACCTGACTTGATGGGATATCATTCAACAATTTACTCTCAAAGAATTCCGTATATACAGTAAGTTACTACCCCACAAAGTTTAATTAATATAATGATAATATTCTTGGAGAAATATCAAGTCCAGTACTGTGATGCAGTGACGTCAAAGCTTACCAGTGAAAACTTATTCGACATATTCCGAGTATGAAGTTTGTAAGATCTACGCTGTCTTTTATGTGGGCTGGAGTTTACCTGGAGAGAGTTCCTGGGGTCAACGCCCCCGCGGCCCGGTCTGTGACCAGGCCTCCTGGTGGATCAGAGCCTGATCAACCAGGCTGTTACTGCTGGCTGCACGCAAACCAACGTACGAGCCACAGCCCGGCTGATCAGGAACCGACTTTAGGTGCTTGTCCAGTGCCAGCTTGAAGACTGCCAGGGGTCCGTTGGTAATCCCCCTTATGTATGCTGGGAGGCAGTTGAACAGTCTCGGGCCCCTGACACTTATTGTATGGTCTATTAACGTGCTAGTGACACCCCTGCTTTTCATTGGGGGGATGTTGCATCGTCTGCAAAGTCTTTTGCTTTCGTAGTGAGTGATTTTCGTGTGCAAGTTCGGTACTAGTCCCTCTAGGATTTTCCAGGTGTATATAATCATGTATCTCTCCCGCCTGCGTTCCAGGGAATACAGGTTCAGGAACCTCCGAGATGTTACCTATCATTTGGCTAACCATTTAAATAATTATTGCAAACACAAATTTTCGCTTGTCTTGTATGGCAAGAAGAGCGTTGCTATTTAAGCCAAGATCGCAAGTTTCACATATTCGGTACGACATATATATATATATATATATATATATATATATATATATATATATATATATATATATATATATATATATATATATATATATAACACAGGCAACAACGAATATTAGAACATCTGCCTGGCAGTACTTGATATTATATTTGCCTGTCCCCCACTGTGAGACTTGTCAGATTCCAATTTCGGTTTGTCATATTCTATTGGACTGTCTTGTCTTTGAACGAGAATGTAGAATTTACCTCCTATGTCGTCACCGCTCTAACACTCTTTATCTTCCCTCCTCGTTGACGGCCCCACCTTTGACACAGACTCTCTCTTTGACTTTTTGACAGAAACTGATTTATTGCACAAACTTTGCTAACCCTTCCTTTAGCACTCCTCACAGCCCCTCCTAACTTTAACTTTGTTATTCTCTCCTTCCTTATATATCCTTTGATCCTGTATCAACCTTGTGAGTTTAGCGCTTCTTTTTTTATTATAATACTTGATATTTACTTCTTTCACCCGGCTTGGAAGGATAATTGCTTTAGATCATTTGTCTACCAATAGTATAGATAAGAACAGGTTCGGGCATTTGGGTTGTTGCTTGGTTTTACATATTTGTGCAAGTTCCATAATGCCACTGTTGTGGGCCTGTTCATATTGATTCTGCTTTTCAGTACGAAATGTGATAGTAACTGGTTGTATTAACGAAAAACTTTTATAGACAGAAATATTGTTTTGCATTAGCATGGCAATACAGGTACACCAATTTCTGTTGAGTCCACCAGAACACAATGTTTCATTTTCTGTAAATGTCCCATTTTCTGTGAAGTGGTCACATAGTCTACAGTTTAATAATATGTAATAATATATCTATTTGTACATGTACAAGGTATACAGGCCTAGCTGTCATCAATGACATACTGCTATATAGAAAGCCACTTGTTATGCAGAGCTTTTCGGGCAGATTAGGTCAGTTTTGTCCCAGGATGCGACCCACACCAGTCGACTAACACCCAGGTACCCATTTTACTGATGGGTGAACATAGACGACCGTTGTAAGAAAACACCCCCAATGTATCCACCTGGCCGGGAATCGAACGGGAACCCTCAGCGTGTGGAGCGAGAACTTTCGCCACCAGGCCACTGGCCACCGTGTGAGTACCAGCGTGTCAGCGTGCCTCGTTGTGCTCCGGGTTATCTCGTGTTTTCACGGTCGCTCTTACGTGCTAGAACCTTAATTTGTGTCATCAATCCTATACGATACATCCCTCTAGCGCCTGGAACCAATCTTGGGCGGAAAACATTATATACTGAGTCAAAAAAGGAGAATTAGTGTGCACTACCTAGCAGAGTTTACTGCCAGAGGGGAATCATAGGCCTGTGTCCCGTGTGCAAAATAATAATAATTGAACTTTTCGTGTCAGAGGAAAGAAAGTCTCCCTGATAACATTGAGTATACATAGTGTATAGTGTATACTACAGTGGCTCCCTAGTATATTGATGATAAAGGCTAAAGTGTCATTTGAAAACAGGTGAATTTGTAAATGAAGTGATAAGCCTATAGAGGCAGGTGCCAGAAGTCGCCAGAAACTTACCACAGGTCAGCTGTTTTAATAATCTTCCTGGCCTGCTAGTGTACTCGCATATAATCTAGTGATACCAGTGATTAGAGAATACAGTGTTGTAGTAGCAACTAACCAGTATTATAGTGGTACTTAGTGGAGTGGAGTGACTTTCATTAGTTTCTTTTTTCTTACACAAATAACCCGCACATAAAAGACAGAAGCTTACGACGACGTTTCGGTCCGACTTGGACCATTGACAAAGTCACACTAACAGAGGAGGAGCAGGACGGCTATATATAGGCAGGAAGAGGTGGAGGTAGTAGTAGTGGTAGTAGTAGTAGTAGTAGTACAAGAATTGTATATAATACCGACAGGATGAAATGACACATGCACAACACCCGGGCATCCCCACCGTAGACGTTTCGCCATCCAGCCAGCCACTGGATGGCGAAACGTCCACAACAAAGACAACCAGACGCCGCACATGTGTCTAATTTCATCAGTAGATGTAGTAGAAGAAGAAGAGGTAGTAGTAGTGGTAGTGGTAGAAGTGGGAAATAAGGAAGACGAGCCAGTCAAATACAAAGGAAGGGGAGCACTGCAAGAGAGCTAGAAACCCACAGAGGGAGAGCAAGCGCACCGAGGTGCGTGAAAGGGGAAGAGGTGAAATAAAATAAAGAAGGAACAGAAACACGAGACAGGAGAGAGAAAGACAACCCAGAGGAGAAAAGGAGAGAGGAAAGGGGAAGAGGAAGAAGAAAAAGAAGAAGAAGAAGAAAAAGAAGAAGAAGAAGAAAAAATGAGGATTCAGGTTAAGTCACGGGTGTTCTGAAGTTTGGAGCATTTTACAATGTAGTGGGAGAGGAAGGCATCTACAGAGACGAAGCCAGGGCTAAGGTTCATACAAGGAAAGTTGTGTATAAGAGAGGATTCAACTAGACGGCGACTGTTCGAGTTGGAAGTAGGGAAGACAGTTTTAGCAGAAGACCAGTCAATAGGATGGCTATGATCTCTGACGTGACAGAAAAGAGCATTGTTAGTGTCGGCAAGCCTAACACTATTTTTGTGCTCCCTAAGTCTGTCAGAAAGAGATCGACCAGTTTCACCAAAGTATTGAAGAGGACAGGAGGAGCAAGAAATAGAGTAGACACCAGGAACATCTGTAGAGGGAGGAGAGGTATGAACGAGATTAGTGCGAAGAGTGTTAGTCTGGCGGAAGGTAAGCTTGATGTCTAAGGGACGGAGAGAATTGTTGAGATTAGAAAGACCGGAAATGTAGGGAAGGCAGAGGATAGAAGAGTTCCCATGAGTAGAGAGTTTGGGAGAGAAGAAATTGCGTTTAGCACGTGAGAGGGCAGAGTCTATGAAATGGGAAGGGTAGCCAAGACGGGAGAACGAATTATAAAGAGTGGAAATTTCTGCTGGAAGGAACTGAGGATCACAGATGCGGAGGGCACGGAGAAAGAGGGAGATAAGAACACTTTTCTTGACAGGGGAAGCATGATAGGAAAAGTAGTGAATGTACATGCCACTGTGCATAGGTTTACGGTAAAAGGAAAAGGAAAAACCTGTATCTGAGCGGTGGACATGGACATCAAGGAAAGGAAGTAAGGAATTAGATTCCCACCTCCACCTCTTCCTTCCTATATATAGCCGTCCTGCTCCTCCTCTGTTAGTGTGACTTTGTCAATGGTCCAAGTCGGACCGAAACGTCGTCGTAAGCTTCTGTCTTTTATGTGCGGGTTATTTGTGTATCGTTCCAGTCACGGTATTGTGCCTTTTTGTTATTTATTTCTTTTTTCTTGAAATACCAGACGTTACTGTGAATTTCATATAACCTGTAGTTACCAGCGGTCGCAATATACACAACGAGAAGCAATTATTACTACAGAAAAAGCGTCCTTCCTCCAAAATTTACACCAGTCAACTATAGTGATAATATAGCATTTATTGTGGTGGAGACGGAAAAAAAAAATAGAAAAGCTAGATACAGCGATTGATAAACAAGGGTTGAGGTCGACCGTTCGTCACTGTAGGAGCTGCCAGATATCACCGGCTCTTCAACACGCAAGTTATACTTTTGTATCAGTCAAATCACATATTACTCGGGTAGATAATTTCCAGTAGATCCTTCATGTGTTAGCTCAAATCACCGACCAGTATGTTTTAAATAAGTGACCCACTGATCAGATCAGATCGACTGGTCCGAACCCTTGACTGGTCCGAACCCTCAACTGGTCCGAACCCGGGACTGGTTTCAAACGGTTTCGTTGGACAATAAAGCAGACTGTAAACGGATGGGGTTGTAGGCGCCCTTATAAACACAAACATTAAAAATCAGGAACGTGACGGTAAGCTGTCCAATATACAAAAACAGTTAGAAACAGAAATACAAATAGCTAGAGCTTCATTTAAGGTTATTAATAGAATATTCAAGAGGTTGCTAGTAGAATTGCAGTAAATCAACCATTCAAATCATTATGAAGCTGTGTGTAGTCTGTGGTCAGTCAAACAAACGGGCTTCCACATGGATAAATTGTCATTTTTGTGGAAATTGGTGTCACGCCCCTTGTGCAGATATTCAAGAACTAGCTACAAGCAGTATTAAAACAGAGAAGTGTTTTTGGGTATGCCCAAATGAGGAAAATCTGTGGACTAAAATCACAAGGGTATTAAAAGAGGACAACATCAAAGCTGCTTTCATAGAAAACCTGGAAGCTTTCTACAACAGATGGGAACATAAAAAGTCTGGGCTGAATGGTACTGCCCTTGATACTGGCCATGTAGTCAGAAACTGTAAGGCTGGAGGTGATGTCCTGGTAGTCAGTAAATGTGGGGCTGATAGTGCTGTCCTGGGAGACAGTAATGGTGAAGCTGGAGGTGCTGTCCTGGGAGACAGTAATGGTGAAGCTGGAGGTGCTGTCCTGGGAGACAGTAATGGTGAAGCTGGAGATACTGTCCTGGGAGACAGTAATGGTGACGCTGGAGATTTTGTCCAGGTAGTCGGGAATTATACGCAGGAAGGAATACATATAAATGACCTCATAGGGGACAGGAGCCATAGTAGGGAAACAAGTGTAGTCAAAGATAAGATAAAACCAATATTGCAAACTAGAAATACCGCAGGAAATAGCAAACAAGAGGACTCCAATAGCAATAGTGAGGATAAATTACCAAAAACAACTGGTGGGAGCTCCATTGTTGGTGCTAGGGAGGATAGAAGTAAGACAGGGAAACATGCACCAACAGGGAATACAGTCAAAGAAACCCAAGGCAAGCGGAAACCAAGCCTGTGCACATACTATGCACTTGGTATCTGCTGGCATGGGAAATCTGGAAAAACAGATGGGACATGCAACTATGACCACCCTAGAAAATGCCATGCCCATATGACAACAGGAAAATGCAAACTCCCTTCCTGTAAGCTTTTTCACCCTGAAATGTGTACCTCTTCAGTACAGGAAAGACTGTGCTATAACTTAAATTGCCAGGCATACCATCTAAAGGGGACAAAAAGATACAAAACATCCAGGCCATGGGAAAACCTGGGTAGCCACAGCCACTCAAGAGGGAGAGGTTTTTTAGTGCCAGGAAGGAAAAAAAACTGGCAGGAAATGGCAGAAATCGTACACCAAATCCAGTCATTCCTGGAGTGGAACCACAGTCGATGGCCTCCACTCCAAACCAACAGATACAGATACTAATGCCGGAAAAAAAATCCCCCCCCAGTACCAACAATACCACCAGTCCGATAACATTCTTCTTTGCAAATATACAGGGTCTAAAGCCAGCAACAAACAACAAAATACCTTTCATCCGTGGACTGCTTGCAGAGGCAAAGGCAATGTTCGCGGCTTTCACTGAGACCCACATAAAGGATCACTTGGACAACGAAATATGGATCCCAGGTTACAACCTATACAGATGTGACAGAGTGAACAGGCAAAAGGGGGGGGTTGGCCTGTACATTGCAGAGTCACTTGTTTGCACAGAACTGCTTAATGCCTCAAATGATGTAGTGGAAGTTTTAGCAGTAAAGGTCGAGAACCAAAACCTAGTCATTGTGGTAGTCTACAAGCCTCCGGATGCAACATCCCAGCAATTCCAGGAACAGCTGTTAAAAATTGACCACTGTCTGGAAAATCTTCCAGCTCCTGCACCCAACATCTTGCTCCTGGGGGATTTCAACTTAAGGCATCTAAAATGGAGGAATATAGCAAATAATATTGTTGCAGTAATAACACCAGGAGGCAGCTCTGATGAAAACTCACACTCACACGAGCTTTTAAATCTCTGCACAAAATTCAATTTAAACCAGCAAATAATAGAGCCTACTAGACTGGAGAATACACTAGACCTCATCTTCACTAACAATGATGATCTGATAAGAAATGTCACCATATCAAAAACAATATACTCAGATCACAACATAATTGAGGTTCAGACATGTATGCGTGGAGCCCCAGACCGACAAAATGAGACTAGTCACGAGGGAGCATTCACCAAATTCAACTTCAATAACAAAAACATAAAGTGGGACCAAGTAAACCAAGTCCTAACCGATATAAGCTGGGAAGATATACTAAGCAACACAGACCCCAACTTATGCCTAGAACAGATTAACTCGGTGGCACTCGATGTATGCACAAGGCTTATTCCTCTAAGAAAAAGGAGGAGTAGATGTAAAATAGAAAGAGACAGGCGCTCCCTTTACAGGCGACGGAAAAGAATAACAGAGCGGCTAAAAGAGGTCAATATATCTGAAATGCGTAGGGAGACACTGGTCAGAGAAATAGCAAGCATCGAACTTAAGCTAAAGGAATCTTATAGGAGTCAGGAATCGCGGGAAGAACAAAAAGCCATAAATGAAATCGAAAGAAACCCAAAGTATTTCTTCTCCTATGCCAAATCAAAATCGAGAACAACGTCCAGTATTGGGCCCCTACTTAAACAAGATGGGTCCTACACAGATGACAGCAAGGAAATGAGTGAGCTACTCAAGTCCCAATATGACTCAGTTTTTAGCAAGCCGCTAACCAGACAGAGTCGAAGATCAAAATGAATTTTTTATGAGAGAGCCACAAAATTTGATTAACACAAGCCTATCCGATGTTATCCTGACGCCAAATGACTTCGAACAGGCGATAAATGACATGCCCATGCACTCTGCCCCAGGGCCAGACTCATGGAACTCTGTGTTCATCAAAAACTGCAAGAAGCCCCTATCACGAGCCTTTTCCATCCTATGGAGAGGGAGCATGGACACGGGGGTCGTCCCTCAGTTACTAAAAACAACAGACATAGCCCCACTCCACAAAGGGGGCAGTAAAGCAACAGCAAAGAACTACAGACCAATAGCACTAACATCCCATATCATAAAAATCTTTGAAAGGGTCCTAAGAAGCAAGATCACCACCCATCTAGAAACCCATCAGTTACACAACCCAGGGCAACATGGGTTTAGAACAGGTCGCTCCTGTCTGTCTCAACTATTGGATCACTACGACAAGGTCCCAGATGCACTAGAAGACAAAAAGACTTTGCAAAAGCCTTCGACAAGTGTGACCATGGCGTAATAGCGCACAAAATGCGTGCTAAAGGAATAACAGGAAAAGTCGGTCGATGGATCTATAATTTCCTCACTAACAGAACACAGAGAGTAGTCGTCAACAGAGTAAAGTCCGAGGCAGCTACGGTGAAAAGCTCTGTTCCACAAGGCACAGTACTAGCTCCCATCTTGTTCCTCATCCTCATATCCGACATAGACAAGGATGTCAGCCACAGCACCGTGTCTTCCTTTGCAGATGACACCCGAATCTGCATGACAGTGTCTTCCATTGCAGACACTGCAAGGCTCCAGGCGGACATCAACCAAATCTTTCAGTGGGCTGCAGAAAACAATATGAAGTTCAACGATGAGAAATTTCAATTACTCAGATATGGTAAACATGAGGAAATTAAATCTTCATCAGAGTACAAAACAAATTCTGGCCACAAAATAGGGCGAAACACCAACGTCAAAGACCTGGGAGTGATTATGTCGGAGGATCTCACCTTCAAGGACCATAACATTGTATCAATCGCATCTGCTAGAAAAATGACAGGATGGATAATGAGAACCTTCAAAACTAGGGAGGCCAAGCCCATGATGACACTCTTCAGGTCTCTTGTTCTATCTAGGCTGGAATATTGCTGCACTCTAACAGCACCTTTCAAGGCAGGTGAAATTGCCGACCTAGAAAATGTACAGAGAACTTTCACGGCGCGCATAACGGAGATAAAACACCTCAATTACTGGGAGCGCTTGAGGTTTCTAAACCTGTATTCCCTGGAACGCAGGAGGGAGAGATACATGATTATATACACCTGGAAAATCCTAGAGGGACTAGTACCGAACTTGCACACGAAAATCACTCACTACGAAAGCAAAAGACTTGGCAGACGATGCACCATCCCCCCAATGAAAAGCAGGGGTGTCACTAGCACGTTAAGAGACCATACAATAAGTGTCAGGGGCCCGAGACTGTTCAACTGCCTCCCAGCACACATAAGGGGGATTATCAACAGACCCCTGGCAGTCTTCAAGCTGGCACTGGACAAGCACCTAAAGTCAGTTCCTGATCAGCCGGGCTGTGGCTCGTACGTTGGTTTGCGTGCAGCCAGCAGCAACAGCCTGGTCGATCAGGCGCTGATCCACCAGGAGGCCTGGTCACAGACCGGGCCGCGGGGGCGTTGACCCCCGAAACTCTCTCCAGGTAAACTCCAGGTATATGGTTCCAGTTGTTTTCAGTAGTCCTGACATGAACGTCATCTGATTATCAAATGTTTCTGGAACTCCCAGGATTTATTAACGAAATAAACAATTACTAGTTAATCGTGGTGGATGTACCAACTGAAGTATTTACACATACCACGGGTGGGGTTAAAACCCGCGATCAGTCTCTCAAAACTCCAGACCGTCGCGTTAGCCACTGGACCAGCTAGCCACAATAAGATTCATCCTACTAGGTATATTTATACACCATAGAAAGGTTAACATAGGCACCACTGTGACCACAAATGCAAGTTTTTAGACGAATCTCCAGCCGATTGTTTGCAAACGTGTCCTTACGATTTCGTGAGTCATATTTACACATGTGTAATGAAAAAAAAAAACCATTGTGGTGTGGGTTTGAATAATTCCATGTGATGTAAATGATTTAGAAAATCGACAAGATTGATGGACTGAACACATCGACTTCAAGCTGAAAGACTGATTACCTCAAACTCCTCATCTTCCACCGTTCTTCTCTGTATTAGACTGAAGAAGCCACTGGCTGGCGAAATGTTTTCTCAGTATAGATTGCCAAATGCTGCACAAGTGTCTCGTTCGGATAATTCCATAAACATGAGAAAATAGCTGTTTGATCCTTTAATATAAAGAGAACATTCGACAACCCTATGATGATAACTGACAGGATCTATAATGTTACATAAACCTGTAGTACTGACACCCATACTATTTAAACAAAATGTTCTACTGTTTACTCCCATGTTTGCCATGTTTATGGGCTTATCTGTTATTTACATTAACATTAAAGAGAGAATCAGCTTACAATAATAGGTACACGAATGTTAACTATACAAGAAATCACCTTCTTCCCTTTCTGTAGTTTCATTCATTAGGTACCTTTTAGCTCTCTTCCTGTCCTGGTTCACACGTCAGAGCCTGTCCTAGCATGAACTAGTTCAGGAAGAGAGCTAAAACGTACCTAATGAATAAAGCTACAGAGAGGGAGTTATTTCTTGTATAGCTAGCATTCATGTATGTATTATTGTAAGCTGATCCTCTCTTTAATTCAGTTTACTTTATTCCTAATATATCTCCTTTTACTGTAATTGATTTTCACACAGTTATTTAGCTGTTTTAACTTTTAAGATTTAAAATATAAGATATTACAAGGATCCCAATGGAAATAAGTCACTTTGACTTTTTTTTGAGTTACGCTAGGTAATTTACACTATGTTTATTAATTGTACTTATATGTACCCACGCCTAAATAAACTTTCTGGATTTTAACTACTGGCACTTAGGATCACCGCTTGGCTGATCCTTGGGTTGGCTGGCTCCTGCCTCTCCTGGCTGGACTGTGTCTCCAGACACACCTGCCTGGGCTCTTCTGCCTTTCAATTTCCTCACTGCATTGCTCCTGAAGAAGTCTTACATTTGCAGGTCGAAAAGCCTTGACCAGCATTATTCACTTTCTCAACCCCCCCAACACCCCCTCCCCCCATTGTGGTTGCCTTACATTGTTGATTAGTTGTTTGCTATTGTTGCAACATCTCACCATCTCTCTCCCTAATTCTCTAGTTTGTTTTTCCCTCATTTTTTTATCTCTTACGAACGTGCGCTCCTCGAAGCCCATAAAGCATCACTCAAATTAATGTTTTTACGTAAGTGCCTTATTGAACAGGTCCAACCCAAAATTTCTAATTACAGAACTGGTTGGTCAGCCTTACATCGACTCTGATCAACTACACAGGTGTTGCATGCAAAGACTATGTACCCTTATTCAGAGCATGTGAATACAGTCATAAAAGGTTACCTCCCCAACCAGTGAACCAGGTAACTAGGGCTCGGATGATCGGGGCTCCATCGTAAGATCAGTTTCTAGGTTCTGTCAATCATATTGTGGAACTGGCAGTTGTGAAGGTGACATGGATACCACTCACATTCTCACTGTTGCCATTTTCACCCAGCTGCTGGTTGAACACGGTTGTCCATGCTGTCTCCAGGCTGTCTCTTTGCCTCTTGATTTACCGTGTTGTACACATATATTTCCAACTGTATGTAATGTATATACTTGTTAACGTAATCGCACTTGGTGAAGGAAAATGTAATTCAAAGTCATTCATCTGTGTTTGTTCTGCTCCCCTTTACACCCAGGATAACAGGCCTTATTGTTCTTGGGTTGTAATAACATGTTAGTCCTTCATAAGAATATTGGAATGTTAAGACAAGAAAGAAAAATATTGTTTATCAAAGCGAGAAAAGCCCAATTCATATTTTTCAGCAGGGTACCCGTGAGATGGCAGGATCAACTACTAGGCTACGAATACCGTTGCTTGAGAGTAACGAGATGGAAGACTGAACGGTAGCATGCTAGCAAACTGAACAACTTTATGCTATAGAGTGGATAGTCAACCCATAATAACCCTGATTTTGATATCAACTTACATAGCTTACCCGGGAGGGGGCTCTTGATCTCAAGGAGGGGGCTCTTGATCTCAAGAATCGGATCTGTGCTCCAGTTCCCTGAGTTCCCTGAATTGCTGGTCTCCATATTACAGAATGGACATAAATTCGTTAGAAAACATTCAGCGTAGGATGACTAAATTAATACATAGCATTAGAAATCTTCCTTATGAAGAAAGATTGAAGACTCTTAAGTTACATTCACTTGTCAGACGAAGAATGAGGGGAGACCTGATCGAAGTGTATAAGTGGAAGATAGGTATTAATAAAGGGGATATTAACAAGGTCTTGAGGATATCTCTCCAAGAGAGAACCCGCAGTAATGGATTTAAGTTAGATAAGTTTAGATTTAGAAAGGACATAGGAAAGTATTGGTTTGGAAATAGGGTAGTTGATGAGTGGAACAGTCTACCTAGTTGGGTTATTGAGGCTAGGACTTTGGGTAGTTTCAAATCTAGGTTGGATAAGTACATGAGTGGGAGGGGTTGGATTTGAGAGGGACTTGCACATCGGAGCTTGTTTCTAGGGTGGCATTGAAAATTGGGTTGGTCAAATGTTTGTTAGTGGGATGAATTGTAAAGGACCTGCCTAGTATGGGCCAACAGGCCTGCTGCAGTGTTCCTCCTTTCTTATGTTCTTATTAAGCCAGAAAACATTCCACATCCCCCCATAGGTGCTTCATAATCCTACGGGTTTAGTGCTCCCTTTTGATTATAATTACCAGGGACCAACAAACAGCCTTAGTCGTTGGGATAACTACTGCACCCACTACAGGGAACATAATGTACGTCTTGCAAAGTCATTTTGCATTTTGGAAAAATACGGGTTTTTAACCCCTGAAACTGTCAACATATACAAAGGGAAGGTTTATGGCACTTAGACCAGTGAACCCCCTAGCTGTCCCCAACAATTTTTTTAAATCATACCAAAATTAGAAAACGATCCTAGATGTCATCTTACGAAGGTAGACAAATCGAACTCCGTTGTTACTGTGGACAAAGTAGACTATATGGGTAAAATTAATCGCACACTAGATGACACAGAAACATACATTCACCTTATTAAGAACCTCCCCCTCGATCAGGTTAACAGCACGTTTAATAAACATCTAAAAACTGTGTTAAAAGGTATTGGAATAAGCAGTTGATACCTAAATCAGCCACACCTCCGTATATGTCTGAATTAAAAATATATATAATCCGAAGCTCCCAACGCTACCTATTATTAGATCCGTTGAGTTCGCGGCATTTAATATGTCTAAATGGATGATTAAGGTAACAATTCTGATGCTCAGCTGAAAAGCAGCGTAGATCTTGTAGAGAAACTCCATAAACTAAATATATCAAATGATTTCACACTGGTAAGCTTTGACGTCACTGCGTTGTTTCCCTGAGTCACCGAACCAGACTTGGCATCCTATGTGGAAGACGAATTGGAAAAGCAATCTTTACCATTCCCCAAGAATATTACCAATGTATTAATTAAAATGTGTATTAAAATGGTTCAGATATGTGGGTGATGTTTTTTTGATGGAGACGCCTGTTTTATGAAAAAAATATACCTGAAGGGTGTCCCAGGGGCCAACACCCCCGCGGCTCGGTCCATGACCATGCCTCGCGGTGCATCAGGGCCTGATCAACCAGGTTGTTACTGTTGCCCGCACGCAAACCGACATAACCACAGCCCAGCTGGTCAGGTATTGACTTCAGGTGCCTATCCAGACTGGAGTCCGGCTGTTTGGTTAAAGCCGAGTTTGCAGGTTCGAATCTTGCTGTGGACTGGCAGATAATGCATATAAGCAACAAACTGCGGCTAGCCATGGATCGAACCCAGGTTATTTTAGCCCGCCTCGTGGGAAGCAAGTCAAGATTCACGACGTCCTTACCACTGGGCCATCAATCCTACAAACATCATGGACCTAGTAGCATTATACACGTTTCATGATACAAGGACATAAGTGGCTGTGGCAAACTCAGAACTAATTTTATTCTACTGCTGTTTCAGTTACCAGCCTTCATGAGCAGTATACATGTTCACATTATCAAGGACCTGTGTGAATATCAAAATGATATACATTACCGACAGGTTGGTAGGTAGGCAACAGTTAGGCAACTTTATTCCAAAACGTTTCGCCTACACAGTAGGCTTCTTCAGTCGAATATAGAAAGTAGGCAGGAACAGTAGCGATGTGAATACGATGTAATCAGTCCATCACCCTTGAAGTCGTAGATTTGAGGTTGTCAGTCCCTCAAGGTCCTGTAAAATAACAGAACAATACAAGGGTAATAAAATTTGAGAAATCACCTCACATATGGCATTACGCCCGTCCCAGTATGATGAGGATGGGAGGGTCAGGGATCAGGCATTACTTAAGTTCTTCACAAATTTATTAATTTTCAATTAAATATAATTTGTATAACCCTAAACTCATATTCAAATCAATACTATTTTTTTATGAAACTTGATTGCAATTCTCTCAATCATCTGGTTGGTTAAACTCTCAAATGAATAAACAGATCATTAGACTCTCGTCCAGTTCTTGTGCTATATTTATGATATAATCTTAGTTCAAAACTTTTTTCAGTTTGACCATAATAAATTATATAACATTTGCATGGAATCTTGCTGTCAAACTGGAAAAAAACCTCGAACTAAGATTGCAAAAAAAATAATACAGCATTAGAAATGGACAAAAGTCTAATGGCTGCTTATTCATATGAGAGATTTTAACCACCCAAGAGTTTCAAAAAGCCGAGAAAGTTGTATCAAGCTGGTCTATTGTTGAGAGAAATATCATAGTCTCATTGAAAATAGTATTGATTTTAATATGAATAAAGTTTAGGGTTATACAAATTAATTTCATTTAAAATTCATAAATTTGGGAAGAACTAAAGGCTATGTGTGACTGGTCCTTGACACTCCCGCCCGCTTGATGATGCGACGGGTGTAATGTATGTCAGGTGATACCTTTGTAAGTGCTCTACTGTTCTGTTATTTTACAGATCCTTGACAATGCGAGAAATCACGAAAGTGCTTGGAACTCACCATTTTTACTATTTTTCCATAGTGGCCATTTTGCATATTGCGGTATCACTTCAGCACAAAGTGGTTTTAAACAAATATACCCAGCCTCCCGAGACACTAGGTAATCTTCTCCACGCCTTTATCCACTAGCCCACCATATTACCAAAACATCAGGTACCCACTAACACTGGTCTTGTCTCTTGATGCGAGCACATTCATGGCATGGTGGCCTAGCGGAAAAAGCTGTCGAGAAATTTACCTAATGCCTACAAGAGGCTGGATAAATGTCACGGGTTCGATCCCCGGTCAGTTGTTGTACTGTACGTATTTGCTTAAAACCAGTTTGTTCTGTGGATGTGTACTGCTCTTAAACACTGATATTCCAAACGGGAGTATCAGTTGCATCAACAGTGCAAAGTTTAATAAGTTTACCGTTGACAGTTTCACCATTGCCAGCTCCTACTATCGTTAAACTTACTACACTTTGCATTGTTATAGCAAAATTTGTATTTAATGATAAGTTTTATACTCAGAAGTTTAGTATGGCAATAGGAAATCCTCTTTCACCTGTTCTTAGTAACCTATACATGGAATTTTTTGAAGAAAGATTGCTTAATACAATCCTCCCTAATATGTTGATGATATTTTGTGTCTTATGCCCAAGAATGTAGATATAAATCATTTCCTTGTTAAATTAAATACCTTAGCTCATTCTATAAACTTTACTGTTGAGTTTGAGGAAATGAGGAAAATAACTCATAGCCTTTTCTAGATGTTTTAATTATTAAAGGTAATAATGACTTCAAATTTAAATTACAGAAAACCTACAAATAACTGTTCCTATGTACGCTATTATTCTTCACATCATGATAGTTAAGCTGTCGATTTTCTCATCAATGTTTTTGAGAGCTTTGCGTATTTGTAGTCCAGAGTTCATAGATGAAATATCCAAAATTTGTGAAATAGATAATGATCTGAAATACTCAAGAAATGTAACTGATAATTTTTTTTAAATTTCTAGAAATACTTTTTACAGTCCAAAAAGGGACAACCAACCTCATTTAACTAAAATATGTTGGTTCTCCCTTACCATGAATACTTGGTTGATATGCCTTCTCTTCTTAAGACTTTTAATATCGAAGATGTATTTAAAAATCTTGATACAGTAAAAATAACATTTTGATTGAGAATTCCCCCCAAAATGCTGACGGATGTGTCTATATGATTCATTGTAAAATTTGCGATAAAGTTTATTACGGTCAAACTGGTAGAAGTCTCGAACTAAGATTAAAACTACATAAATATAGCCTTAGAACTGGACAAGATTCTAATGCTTTATTTATTCATGTGAGAGATTTTAACCATCCAATTGATTTTCAAAAAGTTGAGAAAGTTGTATCTAGCAAGTCCATGGTCGACAGGAATATAATTGAATCTTGTTTCATAAAAAGCAGTTTTGAAAATATGAATATTTCCTTTGGTTTATATAAATTAGATTCATTTATAATTAATAAAATTTGGGAAGAATTTAATAATACATTAAACAAATAATAAATCTCAATTCTTAGGTAGAGTACTAGGGTTGGGCAAATATTTTGTTAGTGGGATGGCTTGCGAAAGATCTGCCTAGTATGGGCCAACAGACCTGCTGCAGTGTTCCTCCTTTCTTATGATTCGGGTGTCGTCACACGTCAGGTGTTTGTTGTGGGATGTGATGGTGACCATTTATATGCCTTCCTTTGATGTATTGTTTTTATAGTTTCTTGATAATGTGAGAAGTCACGAAAGCGCTTGGAATTTCACTATTCTTTCACAGTGATTGTCTTGCATGCATATATATATAATATATATATATATATATATATATATATATATATATATATATATATATATATATATATATATATATATATATATAAAGATCGCAGTCAGCAGGATTCGAAACTACTAGGGACGGTCAAGATTCCCAGGCAGCGCTTTAGTCCACTCGGCCACATAAATGCCACAGACTGGGCAGCCTGGTTCACAAGCCATGTTTCTTTCCCAGCCCGGGCACAATGCTTGAGGCTCACTGACGTGCCAGGGCTGGGAAAGAAACATGGTTTGTGAACCAGGCTGCCCAATCTGTGGCATTTGTGTGGCCAAGTGAACTAGAGCGCTGCCTGGGAATCTTGACTGTCCCCAGTAGTAGTAGCTTCGAATCCTGTTGACTGCGATCTTTCTTTGTATATACCGGCTTGTTTCTGCATGGTAATTAAATCCTTAAGAGATTTTCCTAGAGCTGATAACCTCATTCGCCTTCCACGTCAACACAAAAAAGGGAGAGGCAGAACCCCCACTCACTCCACTGACAGTTAAAAAAGTCAGAGTCCAGGTGAGCAAGAAAATTGAAGAGGGCAACACAGTGTGGGCAATCAGAATTATTACCAGTGAAGATACAGTTGCTCCCAGGGATGCTGACACGGCTGAAGCACTTAGAGGAAAGCACCCTGCCAGGGAAACCAGTGGCACCAACAGTTCCAACACCTCTGCCCCCAGTGTGGAACCATTGAATGTGGAAGACTCGGACATTTACAAAGCAATAATGTCGTTCCCATCTGGGTATGCTGGGGGTTACACTGGAATAAGGCCACAGCATTTAAATAAATGGTTAATCCAGTTATTGTGGAAATTGCAGAGACACTGCTTTCAGAGATCTGATTGTAGACAAGGCCACAGCATTTAAATAAATGGTTAATCCAGTTATTGTGGAAATTGCAGAGACACTGCTTTCAGAGATCACAAGGTTCGTCAACAATTCCTTGGCTGGTCTGATTCCTGATGAAATTGGACCTTTCTTTTTTGGTGCGACACTTTGTGCACTTAAAAAGAAGGATGGAGGAATTCGACCTATTGCAGTAGGCAACACGTTACGCCGCCTCGTATCCAAAGCTGCTGTCTGAAGTATTCGTGCACAGGCAGCCATGATGCTTCAACCAAACCAGCTTGGCTTTGGGGTCTCTCAAGGAAGTGAAGCAGAGGTTCATGCAACAAGGGCGTATATCAACAACCTGCCTGAGGACAATGCAGTGGTAAAATTAGATTTCAAGAATGCATTTAATCTCCTGAAAAGAGACGTGGTATTAGCAGCAGTACAAGAACATTTCCCTGGTCACTTCCCTTTTGTTGCAGCTGGGTATAGCAAGGAATCAATGCTTCTCTTCGGAGAGCATGAAATCACATCATCGGAGGGTGTCCAACAAGGAGATCCTCTTGCACCATTTCTCTTTTGTATAGCAGTTAATGAAATCACAGTCAGACTGACCAGCGAGCTAAACATCTGGCTCCTAGATGATGGCACACTAGCAGGTACAAAGGAGTCCCTCCTACAGGATCTTACACAGGTAATGACATGGGGACAGGAAATGGATCTCATCCTGAATCCATCCAAATGTGAAATCATCTCAGTCAGTCAACAAGAGATAAATGCAGTGAGATCAAAACTACCAGGAGCAGCAATCATTGCCCCCACAAACAGTGTCTTGCTAGGAGCACCTTTGGGAAGCAGTGCCATTGACACAATTCTCAGGAAGAAATTGGAAGAGTTAAGGAGAATGGAACAACGAATAGGCAATCTGGACACCCACGATGCCTTGTACCTTCTCACAAAGTGCTTGAGTCTGTCCAGGTTGACATATTTTCTAAGATGTGCACCTTCATATGATAACCCTATACTGCACGAATATGGCAGTATCCTGAGGCAGATTTTTACGAAAGTACTTAACCTTACTCTAGAAGAAGGGCAGTGGAACCAAGCTACACTTCCAGTCAGACTAGGAGGCACTGGTGTCCGCAAGTCATCACAGATTGCTCTACCTGCTTTTCTGTCCTCATGTATTGCATCCAGAGAGCTTGTAGCAGCGATTCTCCCTGAACATCTTAGGGACAAGATTGGAGTCCATGACCAAAAGTTCATTGACGGAGCCATGATCTGGGATAATCTATCGGGCTCTGAAACAAGACCTGTTCCCCCCAACAACTACAAACAATCGCACTGGGATGGTCCAGTAGTGGAAAATATAGCCTTAACAATGCTTCCGTGTGTGTCAGGGAAGGATAGAGCCCGCCTCCTGGCAGTGAGAGCTCTTCATGCAGGCGACTTTGTTGGCTGCTCCCAACTCCAGCCTTGGCACACGCCTCGACCCACAGACCATCCGCATCGGTTTTGCCCTTCGACTTGCCGCCCCTATTCTCGCCGAACACAGGTGTATTTGTGGCAGTGAAGCTGCAGACTGATTCGGGTACCATGGTCTTGTGTGCTGTAAATCCGAGGGAAAGATTGCAAGACATGAGGTTAATAACATCAAGAGGAGCCTCACAACAGCTGGATGCCCAGCAGTAAGGGAGCCACCCCAGCTATGCAGATCTGATGGCAGCCAGAAGCGTCAAGATGGTATTACCCTTCAAGCCTGGACAGACGGGAAGCAGGCGGTGTGGGACTATACATGTGCATCTACCTTGGCTGATACCTATCTCCAATACACCAAGGAGGAAGGAGGGGCAGCTGCCAGCTTTAGGGAGTCCCGAAAGTCTAGAAAATATGGAGAACTTGCCCATCATTATATGTTTGTTCCCATAGGTTCAGAGACCCTTGGCTCATGGGGAAAGAATGCATCTAAATTCCTTAAAAAGCTGGGAAAAAGACTCATCAGGGTAACTAGGGATCCCAGGGCAGCTAGTTTTCTGTTCCAGCGGCACAGTGCGGCTGTTCAAAGGGGTAATGCCTGCTGTATTTCGGGCACACGCCCCAGCTCTGAGGAGCTGGACGAGATTTTCGCCTTATCGGTGATACACACGTAACCATGTTACAACATGTACCGTATATGCCACCTTTATATCAACAATGTATCCCTTAAATCTTCTGTACCATATTATGTAATAAAATATTCCTATTGGTAAAAAAAATACGAAAAGATGGGGTGGTAGGGGAAGTGGAATATTCTCCGAGGCTATGGGTCCCACAATTTACACGAGAGGTGGACCCCTATAAATATATATATATATATATATATATATATATATATATATATATATAATATATATATATATATATATATATACATACATATATATATATATATATATATATAGGTCACACTACAAATACATGTACACGTTTATTTATATACACTCATCTGAGTTTTCTTTGATTTTATCTTAGTTCTTGTTCTAATTACTTTTCCTTTTATATCCATGGGGAAGTGGAATAAGAATCTTTCCTCCGTAAGTCATGCGTGTTGTAAAAGTCAACTAAAATGCCGGGAACAATGGGCTAGTAACCCCTTTTCTTGTAATAATTACTAAAAAGAATAAGAAGAAGAAACTTGACGAGCTGTTGGAGTGTAAGCAGGGTAATATTTAGTGAAGGGATTCAGGGAAACCGGTTAATTTTATAAAGCCGGACTTGAGTCCTGGAAATGGGAAGAACAATGCCTGCACTCTAAAGGAGGGGATCGGGATATTGGCAATTTGGAGAGATATATTGTGTATTTTTATACGTATATACTTCTAAACTGTTGTATCCTGGGCACCTCCGCAAAAACAGTGATTATGTGTGAGTGACGTGAAAGTGTTGAATGATGATGAAAGTATTTTCTTTTTGGGGATTTTCTTTCTCTTTGTGTCACTCTGCCTCGGTGGGAGACGGCCGACTTGTTGAAAAAAAATGTATATATATATATATATATATATATATATATATATATATATATATATATATATATATATATATATATATATATATATAGGGAGGATGGATGGATGGGGATTAAACTACAAACTGAGCTTACGGGTATATGAAAATCTCAGTCTCATGTAAAGAAATTCCACGAATATTTTCATTTTAATTCTGGACCTTCCTCAGGCTACACTAGACTACTTAACTGTTACATTTCTTAAGGTTTTCACATCATTACTTGGTTGTTTGCTTAAGACATAAAAAGTATAAACTAAGTAATGTATGTATAAAAAAGATACCAAGATATAAATTATCACTTGTATATGTGCTCGGCCATATATACAAGTTAGCATTAGATAATACTAGGTAATTTACACAATGTATGATTGTCCCTATGCGTACCTGTGCTTAAGCTTACTTAGCACATGATAACCAGATTAAACTCATTTTCTGTGTTACATTAAGGCCTATAACATATAAGTATAAAACCAGTCAACCTCATAACACTGACAAACTTATAAAAACTAAGGCTGGCCTTGGATAACACTAAAACACTGCAACTCCGATACCTTGTCACTCCCTGAGGCATTTTCCAGAAAAACAGATATTTCTCAGCCCTATATCCCTCTGTTGTTTTTTACCAGTCCACTGACTCTGCATCAACGTCTTATAATCACACCATCTATGGTTCAATATCACTTATGATCAGTCATAAGGGACCTACACAGGTTCCACTGGTTGTAGCTGTCATGGTGTCTTTCTTTCATATAATGAGAGTCTAGTCCTAACCATAGTTAAATTGTTCAAAGCATAACACACTCGCCTTGTTCATGGTAATTTGTGACAGTAATAAAGAACAAAAATTCACAATACCGTAACTGTGATATTTGTGTATAGTGAAAAAATACTTTATATTCATTTACAGTAATTTTACCAACTAAACACAGTGCTTAAAAAAATTACATATTATTTCATAGTTAATAATTGCTGCATAAAATGAACACAGAGTTTTCATAATATACGCCATAAAAACAATTACTTTTATAATAATTACAATTTCAATGAATTACATGTTTTAATGACAGTTTAATCTGAAATGGATCAAGTCTGACACCAAATTTGCCAAAAAAATATCCTCCCACTCCTGCATTACTCTACAATTTCTTAACTGCATCTTAACACAAGCACGTTAAGGACAAGGGTTAATTTCACATATAATATAATGGAAAAAACTTTTAAAGCTTATATCCTTTACAAAGTGAGCAGACTAATATTCCTGGTAGCCATAACAATGATGTTAAGTTTATAAGAGGGGAAAACTTAACTTAGGCAAAAAAATGAGGTGCACATGAGCATTGAAACAACCTGCTAGTCTATGCTCAATGAGCCCACTAACTAGCAAGCTCGAACCCTAACTCTACTTCTAAATATTTTCCAAATTTTTCATGTCCGAATTAATCCAGCTCAAGTTATCGTGTACACACACGAGAGGGACTGCTTAATCCAACATTTACAGAATATTTGAATTACTCTTTGTAGTTAATTATCTTATTAAACGATTTGTTAGAATTAAGAAATGTGTTCAGTCAAGGTTTGACATTCTCGTTTAAATTATTGAAATTTTAAATTCTGCTCATTTGATGTGGAATAAAGCCAGTAATAAGCAGGGTAAGCCAGGAATGCAATGAGACAGTAATGCGTCAACATCCCTGATACAAGAGTTTTCAACATATTACCAGTAGATGTCACAAATATCGCCGGAACGAAGAAATTTTCAGGTGGCTATATGGGCATGCGGGGCCGTTACAACGAACAGCCTGGCTAACCAGGTGGTAAACAGGAAAGCCTCGAAGCCAGTTACAGGTAAATCACGGGTAACAAACCTAGCAGGTTCAGGGACTGAAGGACGACAAGAAAGAGCAAACTGTGAAAGGTGGAACGAGATAAAGAAATCATTAAAGGAAAGATTTTCGAGATTTTGCTAACGAAGCGGCCCCCAAAAGGTTTAAGTACATCTGGATTCATATCTGCAGTTCAATTATCTGTTGTAAGCAAATTTAGGAAATTTGCTTAATATGTCTGGCATCTTTATTCTCGCTAAAAAAAATATCTTGATGTATCACAAAGGACAGAATTTACAAAAATAAAGAAACAAAAGATTTTAGGGAGAGAAGTGAAAGGAAGGAAAAGGGCGAATTTAAGAACCATGTACAAAGGAAATAAGGAAATGGGGGGGGGGGGGGTAAGCATGAAAAAGTGAAATGAAGTAATGATAAAAATGTTGGACTGAAAATAGGAAATAAAAATATTAGACGGAAAATAGAAACGAGGATAGGAAGGAAGAAGAGACAGCAGAAGAGATGAAATCAGAGATGGAGAGAAGAATAAGGTAAGGAAAGTAAAGAACCAAGGATGAACCGAGGAAAGGAAGGGAAGAGGGAAGGCAGTAAATATTGAGGATAGGAATGATGAGAATACGAAAAGATAGAGAAAAATGTAGGGGAAGAATTAAAGAAAGACGAAGGAAGTGGAAGGTTTAGGGAGGGGGGACAAATTAAGAAAAGGAAAGGTAGATGTTGTGAAGGAAGGAAAGAAAACGTGAAAAATGAAAACAGAAAAGGAAGGAATGCAGGAAGGAACTGTAGGAGGTCTTTTCGGGAAGGAGGAAAGGAAACAAGGAAGGAACGAAAGAACGAAGGAAACAAGGAAGGAACGAAAGAACGAAGGAAACAAGGAACGAAAGAACGAAGGAAACAAGGAAGGAACGAAAGAACGAAGGAAACAAGGAACGAAAGAACGAAGGAAACAAGGAAGGAGGAAAGGAAATGAGGAAGGAGCGAAAGAAATATGGAAGGAACGAAGGGAAGGAAATGATAATTGTTCCCCAGGATGGAAACAAGAGACTAAGCGAGGATGATGCAAAGGAGGAGAGTAATGCAGGATGATGCGAGGGAGGAGAGTAATGCAGGATGATGCGAGGGAGGAGAGTAATGCAGGATGATGCGAGGGAGGAGAGTAAGGCAGGATGATGCGAGGGAGGAGAGTAATGCAGGATGATGCGAGGGAGGAGAGCAATGCAGGATGATGCGAGGGAGGAGAGTAATGCAGGATGATGCGAGGGAGGAGAGTAATGCAGGATGATGCGAGGGAGGAGAGTAATGCAGGATGATGCGAGGGAGGAGAGTAATGCAGGATGATGCGAGGGAGGAGAGTAATGCAGGATGATGCGAGGGAGGAGAGTAATGCAGGATGATGCGAGGGAGGAGAGTAATGCAGGATGATGCGAGGGAGCAGGAGGAGAGTAAGGCAGGATGATGCGAGGGAGCAGGAGGAGAGTAAGGCAGGATGATGCGAGGGAGCAGGAGGAGAGTAAGGCAGGATGATGCGAGGGAGCAGGAGGAGAGTAAGGCAGGATGATGCGAGGGAGCAGGAGGAGAGTAAGGCAGGATGATGCGAGGGAGCAGGAGGAGAGTAAGGCAGGATGATGCGAGGGAGCAGGAGGAGAGTAAGGCAGGATGATGCGAGGGAGCAGGAGGAGAGTAAGGCAGGATGATGCGAGGGAGCAGGAGGAGAGTAAGGCAGGATGATGCGAGGGAGCAGGAGGAGAGTAAGGCAGGATGATGCGAGGGAGCAGGAGGAGAGTAAGGCAGGATGATGCGAGGGAGCAGGAGGAGAGTAAGGCAGGATGATGCGAGGGAGCAGGAGGAGAGTAAGGCAGGATGATGCGAGGGAGCAGGAGGAGAGTAAGGCAGGATGATGCGAGGGAGCAGGAGTAAGGCAGGATGATGCGAGGGAGCAGGAGGAGAGTAAGGCAGGATGATGCGAGGGAGCAGGAGGAGGAGCAGGATGATGCGAGGGAGCAGGAGGAGAGTAAGGCAGGATGATGCGAGGGAGCAGGAGGAGAGTAAGGCAGGATGATGAGGATGCAGGAGTGATGATGCGAGGGAGCCGGAGGAGAGTAAGGCAGGATGATGCGAGGGAGCAGGAGGAGAGTAAGGCAGGATGATGCGAGGGAGCAGGAGGAGAGTAAGGCAGGATGATGCGAGGGAGCAGGAGGAGAGTAAGGCAGGATGATGCGAGGGAGCAGGAGGAGAGTAAGGCAGGATGATGCGAGGGAGCAGGAGGAGAGTAAGGCAGGATGATGCGAGGGAGCAGCGAGGGAGCAGGAGGAGAGTAAGGCAGGATGATGCGAGGGAGCAGGAGGAGAGTAAGGCAGGATGATGCGAGGGAGCAGGAGGAGAGTAAGGCAGGATGATGCGAGGGAGCAGGAGGAGAGTAAGGCAGGATGATGCGAGGGAGCAGGAGGAGAGTAAGGCAGGATGATGCGAGGGAGCAGGAGGAGAGTAAGGCAGGATGATGCGAGGGAGCAGGAGGAGAGTAAGGCAGGATGATGCGAGGGAGCAGGAGGAGAGTAAGGCAGGATGATGCGAGGGAGCAGGAGGAGAGTAAGGCAGGATGATGCGAGGGAGCAGGAGGAGAGTAAGGCAGGATGATGCGAGGGAGCAGGAGGAGAGTAAGGCAGGATGATGCGAGGGAGCAGGAGGAGAGTAAGGCAGGATGATGCGAGGGAGCAGGAGGAGAGTAAGGCAGGATGATGCGAGGGAGCAGGAGGAGAGTAAGGCAGGATGATGCGAGGGAGCAGGAGGAGAGTAAGGCAGGATGATGCGAGGGAGCAGGAGGAGAGTAAGGCAGGATGATGCGAGGGAGCAGGAGGAGAGTAAGGCAGGATGATGCGAGGGAGCAGGAGGAGAGTAAGGCAGGATGATGCGAGGGAGCAGGAGGAGAGTAAGGCAGGATGATGCGAGGGAGCAGGAGGAGAGTAAGGCAGGATGATGCGAGGGAGCAGGAGGAGAGTAATGCAGGATGATGCGAGGGAGCAGGAGGAGAGTAAGGCAGGCTGATGCGAGGGAGCAGAAGGAGAGTAAGGCAGGATGATGCGAGGGAGCAGGAGGAGAGTAAGGCAGGATGATGCGAGGGAGCAGGAGGAGAGTAAGGCAGGATGATGCGAGGGAGCAGGAGGAGAGTAAGGCAGGATGATGCGAGGGAGCAGGAGGAGAGTAAGGCAGGATGATGCGAGGGAGCAGGAGGAGAGTAAGGCAGGATGATGCGAGGGAGCAGGAGGAGAGTAAGGCAGGATGATGCGAGGGAGCAGGAGGAGAGTAAGGCAGTAAGGCAGATGATGCGAGGGAGCAGGAGGAGAGTAAGGCAGGATGATGCGAGGGAGCAGGAGGAGAGTAAGGCAGGATGATGCGAGGGAGCAGGAGGAGAGTAAGGCAGGATGATGCGAGGGAGCAGGAGGAGAGTAAGGCAGGATGATGCGAGGGAGCAGGAGGAGAGTAAAGAGGGAGGCTGTGAAGGAGGAAGAGAGTAAGGAGGGTGGATGAGAGGGGGGGGTAGTAGAGGGCAGGTGGTGGTGAGGGTAGGGGAAGGAAGGGGCGGGTCTTGGGATCCACACAGCTTAGGCAGCCAGGAATCAGATCAGGCGACGAATCGCCAAAGTTTTGATTAGGTCTTTTGTGGCCGGTAAAAGCCGACTATTTCCCTCAATTTCCCGCGGGACTGGACCGGGTTTAAGAAAAAAGGGAAATTGCGCGGAAAGTAAGAGATGTTTACGGTGGAGCTTTGCTAATTCCTTCCCACTAGTAGAGGGTACGAGGTGTTGGAGGTGAGGAGAGGGCAGTGAAGAGGATTGAAGGGGCAGGATAGGGTATATGTCGGTAATTAAGGGAGCGGTAGGAGGAACAGTATTGGAAGTAGGCGGCCAGCATCACCTGATGAGAGAGCAGTTGCTGCATTATGGCTCGCTTAACTATGATCCAGGTTCACGTATTATCCTCGAAAATAGAGACCAAAATTGCTTTCTTGCATTTGTACCTCGAATCATCATCTTCGGACCTGTTTCTCTCTCTCTCTCTCGCTCTTTTCCCTCTCGCTCTCCCTCACCATCTTCCCTCCTCCATGCAGTTCTTTCCTTCCCTTTTTCTTCAGTCATCCTTATGTTAGTCCTCGTTGCACACACTCCAACTTAAGCACATTGTCTGGCAGATCAGAAATTACCTGCAGGAACTTTTCAAATATTTCCTTGAAACATTTAGTACCATATTGGTAATTAAGTATTCCTCTCCACTTCGGGAAATACGATTAATGCTTGTATGATATCAAGCGAGGCCTTTGCGGATCGATTGTTACTGAGTTTTATGGATCCTAGCAGGGAGTAATCAGTTATTAATATGGCTAAGAAGATTACCAGTCTGCTTACTTTCCAAAGATATTTGAAATGCCCGTTTTATAAAGTTTTTACATTGTTCTGAGTGTGACTAGCTCTTGTAATGATCCAGTGGCTAACGCGTCGGTCTGGAGTTTTATGACTCTCTGATCGCGGGTTCTAACCACACCCGTGTTTTTGTGTGTGTGTGTAACTGTATTTTGTATAATCTTTAAGGAATTGTAGTGTTAATGTTTTGGAACTATTTGCAAAAGGGATAATGAGTAGATCTAAAATCTGGTAAATTTGAAGATGAAAACTGTCTTTATTGTTAAATAATGCATGACAAAATACTGCAATTTTTTATTATCATTTTTTTAAATCAGTTTTATTAGGCATCCCCAAAGTGAGACCTTCCAGTGGTTGCCTGTTTCTTTTTTCCCTTCAACTTTTAATTTTTCTTTCAAAACTTCGGGATAGCCTCATCCAGTCGGCTGCAAATTTTCATCGTTGGTGTGCTGTAAATAGAATATTTTTTTTTAAACTGGCATATACATGTGTTCCTTGACCTAAGTTGCAGAACCCATTCCCATCTAACTGAAATGGCTTGGATATCTTCCAAAGCTCTCAGATACTACGCTTCAAACGTTTGAAAAAAGTGCCTTTTTATTCGACGACTGCTAAGGAATAAGAGTATTTTTTATACTACTCGCTTGTTAGGCTTTTGACTGCATAATGTAAATAAAAGTTCTAGCTCCTGAAGGTAAACCACCTGCCTAGTCTAAGGGCATTTATATTATTTAAAATAGAAAAAGAAATCTCTCTAGGGCCAGTTTGTACCTTCACATTAAATGTCGAAATAATATTAAATTTATTATAAAGGACACAAAAACTTGCCTATACAAATAAATAATAAATATATATATATATATATATATATATATATATATATATATATATATATATATATATATATATATGTCCTGTTTAAGGGCAATGTGTGGTGTAAATATTATGCAGAAAATTCGGAGTGTGGAAATTAGGAGAAGGTGTGGAGTTAATAAAAGCATTAGTCAGAGGGCAGAAGAGGGGTTGTTGAGGTGGTTTGGTCATTTAGAGAGAATGGATCAAAGTAGAATGACATGGAAAGCATATAAATCTATAGGGGAAGGAAAGAGGGGTAGGGGTCGTTCTCGAAATGGTTGGAAAGAGGGGGTAAAGGAGGTTTTGTGGGCGAGGGGCTTGGACTTCCAGCGGGCGTGCGTGGGCGTGTTAGGAGTGAATGGAGACGAATGATACTTGGGACCTGACGATCTGTTGGAGTGTGAGCAGGGTAATATTTAGTGAAGGGATTCAGGGAAACAGGTTATTTTCATATAGTCGGACTTGAGTCCTGGAAATGGGAAGTACAATGCCTGCACTTTAAAGGAGGGGTTTGGGATATTGGCAGTTTGGAGGGATATGTTGTGTATCTTTATACGTATATGCTTCTAAACTGTTGTATTCTGAGCACCTCTGCAAAAGCAGTGATAATGTGTGAGTGTGGTGAAAGTGTTGAATGATGAAAGTATTTTCTTTTTGGGGATTTTCTTTCTTTTTTATTTGGGTCACCCTGCCTCGGTGGGAGACGGCCGACTTGTTGAAAAAAAAAATATATGTATATATACGTATATATATATATATATTATATATGTATATGTATATATATATATATATATATATATATATATATATAATGTTAACAGTAAACTTACATATACAACAGACAACCTACTCTACTACATACCAACATCATCATCACTCCACTTCACCTTTTCCCAGCACTCGCATTAGTTCACAACCACACTGCTACTAGTGAGTAAAACACTATCATTTATAAACAGGGAGGCTCTTAAAAATTATTATTCTTATTATGTGATCAAATCACCTGCAGGAGGCTTACAGGACATTACCTGAATTATTACCTGCAAATAATTTGGGTGAGGTGAGTGGGATTTAAGTCACAGTAGGTCACTAAACTGTTTCTCCTTCGATGCCCACTCCCTACCACTCTCACAAAAAGCTAGACCTGACATTAAATTAATAATTATAATAAAACCAGATACTCTGGTAAATTAAATTATGTGGGATGTATGTTATTTTGGTTTACTTGCTAGGTACACAAAAATATAACTATTAGTACAATACATATATTACAATAGTGTTAAACTATTAGAAAAGAAATTTGTATTACCATTTACCATTTAATTGCTGTAGATGGATTGCACTACAACACCTGCCAAATACCTAGACCATACACTGGCCAGCTAGAGATCTAAATGCAATGACTAATGGTACACTTCCTTTATCTTCTGCCATCCACACGTAATTCTTGAGGTCCTGCAAATTTTTTTCCCTAATTCTTAAGCAGGGGACATTAACACGGGTTTCTAATCACAAATTCAGGCAGAAAAAAAAATTGACCTTCGAGAATGTCTGATTACATTGCACATCTCGGTCCAGTGTTCACACATTAAATTCAATATGACGTCTGCCCCCCCCTCCCCCCGTCGTCACTCAGCAGCTGTTCTACATTCCCCTCACCCGAAAGTTCTCAAAAGGATCAAATCAGCATCATATTTTATTACACTATTATATTATTTATATGTTCTACATTTAGGAAATTATGAATGAAAATTCCACAAAGGCTCCATGACACCCCTGTAGACAGCCTGTACTGTCTGCACAGACAGCCTATGCTGTCTGCCAGCTTAGTTCATATTTCGTGGCACTAAGGTGCTGCCCTCTGTAGCCAGGCCTCTCGGTGGGCACGCCAGCCTGCCTGCCCTTGCCTCACTCTCACTCTGGCGACAACCTTCACTCAGTCAAGAAGTGTCCTCTCTCGTGGGATGGCCCTTCCTGGGCCATGGGCACAACCCACAAGCCTGTGTACCCACCACGACTTAACATTAAAGTAAGAAGCCTCCGAAGACTCCCCGCTTGCAGGTCACCAAACAAACGGGTTATAAATGGTGGGAAGCGGTGGTCGCAGAAGTTGTTTGCCCAGAGAGAGGAAGGAAGGAATGAAGTCATCTTCACTTCATCATCCCATGCAAGAAGCATCCATCTCTCAACGAGTTATCCTGATGTCGTGTCTGCATGTTTGAGCATTCAGACACAGGTACAAGCAGGATCCAGCCGAAATTTGCCGAATTTCTTCGAGAATTGTAAGTGACCCCACGCTACAGCGTCCCTCGCTGTTTCTCAAGTCACATGTTCAGCGTCACTGGTATGTTGGTGGTGGTGTTCAGCTCAGCACAGCTGTTTCAGCAAGCCAGAGGTGAGTTTTCTGGTGATTTCTGTGTCCAGTGTGAGCTTCTCCATGTGTTTGTGGGTGGGGGAGGAGAGGAGAGGAAGTGGCCGTTCCTCACCTTGCCCATGCTCGCCCTACTCACACTCGCCAGCCTACCATACACCATTCACCACTGCGCACTCCCTCTGCTGTGTTTTCTGCTGTTTTTTGTGCGAATTCATCGCCAGTGCTGTGTATCCGAGTGCCCGAGGTCACTCAAAGCCATGTAGATCAGCATGCCACATAGATCACGACACCACGTGGATCCCGACACCATGTTGGGTGTGGACGATGTCACGTAGATCTACGAGCCACGTGAGTTACCGAGCCAGATGTCCCAGGCCTCATGCTGTGGTCTGCTGCCCACATCACATTGACGTCACCGACGATGCTGCCCGATTTCGTCACGATGTCCGCCTGACGTCACCTCAAGATCTCTGCTGACGTCACCTCGCGACATCACATGATGTCACATCGAGTGTTTCTAGTAATTATTTCAGTATTGTCGAGAAGATTGAGAGATATATGTCGTGTGTTAATTAATTCCTCTCAGTCAGTGTTCTCACATGTTAGTGTACCGCATGTACCGCGGGTGTGTGTAGTTTCCGTGTGTCCAGTGAGGTCTGAGCCAGACCTGAGTAGCACTACTGTGCTAAGTCACCCGTGTGACCAGTGCGTTCGACAGTTATCAGACAGCCCTGAGCCTGAGCCCACTTGTACAGAAAGCTCTTATGCTCGCCACTCATGATGTTCTGCAGAATCGTACCTGCTACGATTCCCATCGAGATTTGTTTCACTTCACCTTCAAAGTGCAGTTATATGTAGAGAAACAAGTCTGGGGATGCTTAGACTAACCTCTGCTATAACTCCAACTGCCGAGAGAATGACACTCGTCAAGCCGCAGTTAGCCCTGTCAGCAGGCGCTGTGTCAGCCTCGTGTCACAAGCTTCAGTCAGCAGCCTGCGCAAAGATGTCACTGACTGTTAGCTCACTGCAGTCTGGTGTATGATGTTACGACTCCCAGATGTTTCGCCCAGTCGTCTCTGCCACGACTCGCTCCACAACTCGCTCCACGCTTGCCGGCAGTGACAGCCCAGCGACAGTACCAGTCGAGAAGTGTCCTCCTGAGTCGCTTGCCAGAAGTCCTGCCCAGTTGCCGAGTTTTGTCGATGCCTCACTCGAGGGCACCAGCACGTCGTGCCCCAGGTTGAGTGAAAACCTGCAGCGACTCCTACGATGGCTGCTTCACCGTTCCAGAGGAGACCGTAACCTGTTACATCACAGCTCGGCCGCAGCGATGTCTCCTGTGTTGCAGTATCTGTCCAGACGCAGGAAGGCATGCAGTGATGCCCTTCGACGCTCACTGCCTATGACCACGATGTTTAGCACACCCCACATGTTTTTTTCTTCCCTCCCTGTAGGAAGCTTTTTTTTTCCATGTCCATATGTATATATATGTTTTTATTTTGTGTTCTGTGCCCTGTTCCTACGAGAGAGAAACAGAGTTTTTTTTACCACCAGTATTGTCGCGTCGGGATGACGCGAGGTAGGTGCCCAAGCATATGTAGACAGCCTGTACTGTCTGCACAGACAGCCTATGCTGTCTGCCAGCTTAGTTCATATTTCGTGGCACTAAGGTGCTGCCCTCTGTAGCCAGGCCTCTCGGTGGGCACGCCAGCCTGCCTGCCCTTGCCTCACTCTCTGGCGACACCCTTCACTCAGTCAAGAAGTGTCCTCTCTCGTGGTATGGCCCTTCCTGGGCCATGGGCACAACACACAAGCCTGTGTACCCACCACGACTTAACAATAAAGTAAGAAGCCTCCGAAGACGTATCATTTGCTCCCCGCTACCAGAACACCAAACAAACTGGCTATACCCCCCCCCCCGTTTCCCCACTTTCTGCAAGCTGTACTAGTACTCTCCCAAAACTCAAACAGGTCTCTACACACTAGGGCCTTACAGGTAAACATGAGAGCACTTAAACCAGTAAACTAACCTATGGTATAAACTTACAAAAAAAAACCATACCTACAAAAAACAAACCTTGACGTCTTAGAACATCTTGCTCCAGGTGCTGGGCTCCACGTACTGACACACACCTCACTCTCCACTCTTGGCCACTCTCACTGACCAGGAATAATACGTGTCGGGTTTCAGAACAAATTCCGGAAACCGACATTAAACATGGAGCGTTTTTTTTTTTTTTTTTTTTTTTCTTCATACAATATTCATAATAAATACGTAATATCGGCTTTGTTTTGACCGTCAGCGCCCAGTACTTTCCTGGGAGAGAACTACTAGTGTTGACCTAGCAGTCAGGGTAAGCCACTACTACTGACTCTCCTCCCGGTAAGCTGTATAGCCCTTGTGGCTTAGCGCTTCTTTTTTATTATAATAATAATAATCCTCCCGGTAAATACTCCTGGGGATTGCTCATTTTATTAAATGGCCTGCATTGCCTTCAGTTTAATCTGGCTACTCATGTATGTCTGTCATAGCCCAGGGTGGTTTAAATACGGGCCCGCGAGCCACAAGTGATCGGCGGTTGGATTTTTTTTGTGGCCCGCGAGCAGTCATATTGATTTACTGATTGATTGAATTTTCTTCTATAAAAAATAAAGTATCTGCGATGCTTAGGTCATGTATGAGAAATAAAACTAGGCTAGTAGAATGACAGCGTTATAGTAGGCAATCTCACTCTATGACCACGATTAGTACAGAATGAGAACGTGTCCTGTAAGCGTGTTCCTGTATTGTAACAGATGGTGCAAGAGCTATAGTCGGCATTAATACGGGGTTGACTTGCATTATCCAAGAAGCATTATGTGGCAAGGTATTACAGATGAGTCATGTTATGCAGTGTGTTCTCAGCATAGTAATTTAAGCAGAGACGGTAGTAAGTCAGACACAGAAAATTCATATTTTTCCTCTAAAAACTGAATGCAGAATTCAATGACCTACCACTGTGCTCAAGTATCAGGTGGCTGAGTGCTGGAAAAATTTTCGAACATTTATTTGCGTGTGTGTGTGTGAAATAAATTACCTGCATGAACTGCACTAATACGTTCATGCAAGTAATTTGGGTAGGATACAACTCGGGTAACTATTAAGTACCAGTTGTTGCACCTTTGAGACATTGAATTTTGAGGCACTTTAGGTCACAATGAGAGTGTCTCCCTTCGATACCCACTACACTCGCACATCACCGGGACCTAAAATATTAACCATTAAATTTAAGAAACGCAACCAGTAATTCTGGTAATAATAGTTACATTAAAAATTGTGTGGACTGTATCATTAGGTTAGACTAACGGAAGGAGGGGAAAAGGTACATAGATATATACATCATATGAGAAAAATACTTGTATATAATAATATCATTTACCACATTTGTCAGGAGGTCGCCTGAATGCCTCTGGAACACCCACAATACCTACATTATTATACAGAAATTAAACTGGCCAGCTAACTCTACATAAAAAGACGGTTTACTTATCTGTGGTGGTTGATGCTTCTTTTCTCCAGTCATCATCCAATCTCGAAATCCTGCCAAGTTAATATGTTGTCACCTTCAGCAGGACGATATTTCCGATTTGCTTTGCTCCAGTTTGGGAGGTTGAGCACCATTAAACCTCCGGAATCACCGAAATATTAACGCCAAAATTACCATGCGGTCGCACACTGGGATTTCAATATGGTGAACTCCTTATTTCATCATATATCACTTTAGTTTTATTTTCACTATTTTCTTCACAGTTCACAGTGTAGTGCATCACCGCATTATCTCCTGTTCATCGGAGGTCGATTCACTGTAATTTGTTCTCGATGATGATTGATTTAATTCGATGAGTTTTTATCACCTGACTTACTCAATTTCCCTAATGGCTTCTCTCTCCACTCGACGTTATTTGTCCATTCTCACCACCCTATTACGTTGGTTTCATTAATGTCCTGTCCCATATTCTACACAGGGGATATTTACAATACTTCCTATTATGAAGTGAGGCCGGTATTTCCCATTAGGCCTCTGGAAACAAATTTCCGACCAGGCCTCACACTCTAAAATTCAACTAGGCGTCTGTCCTCTCCACCCTCCCGCCAGCGCAGATATTTTAAGAGTCAACTCAACACCATTTGAATGCACAATTTACATTAAAAAATATACATTATGATTTCGGGATATGTACGAAATTTTCCACTATATATATTTATATATATATATATATATAAACACTGATCTCTGGCTGAAGGAGACTCGAACCTACGAACCTTAGGACAAAGTACGCAGTGCTTTACCAATCTACCCACACTGGACAATACCTTGGCGTGTAGCATGAGCTACACGTTTTGATCCAAGGCAGCCAGCTTTCAGGGAGAAGGCTTACAGCTTTTCATCTCATCCCCTGCATGCATCAGCCTTACTAGAGATTTGAACAATGCAAGGAATTCGCGAGAGCATGCGAAATATACACAAACACTGATCTCTGGCTGAAGGAGACTCGAACCTACGAACCTTAGGACAAAGTACGCAGTGCTTTACCAATCTACCCACACTGGACAATACCTTGGCGTGTAGCATTCGCTACACGTTTTGATCCAAGGCAGCCAGCTTTCAGGGAGAAGGCTTACAGCTTTTCATCTCATCCCCTGCATGCATCAGCCTTACTAGAGATTTGAACAATGCAAGGAATTCGCGAGAGCATGCGAAATATACACAAACACTGATCTCTGGCTGACGGAGACTCGAACCTACGAACCTTAGGACAAAGTACGCAGTGCTTTACCAATCTACCCACACTGGACAATACCTTGGCGTGTAGCATTCGCTACACGTTTTGATCCAAGGCAGCCAGCTTTCAGGGAGAAGGCTTACAGCTTTTCATCTCATCCCCTGCATGCATCAGCCTTACTAGAGATTTGAACAATGCAAGGAATTCGCGAGAGCATGCGAAATATACACAAACACTGATCTCTGGCTGAAGGAGACTCGAACCTACGAACCTTAGGACAAAGTACGCAGTGCTTTACCAATCTACCCACACTGGACAATACCTTGGCGTGTAGCATTCGCTACACGTTTTGATCCAAGGCAGCCAGCTTTCAGGGAGAAGGCTTACAGCTTTTCATCTCATCCCCTGCATGCATCAGCCTTACTAGAGATTTGAACAATGCAAGGAATTCGCGAGAGCATGCGAAATATACACAAACACTGATCTCTGGCTGAAGGAGACTCGAACCTACGAACCTTAGGACAAAGTACGCAGTGCTTTACCAATCTACCCACACTGGACAATACCTTGGCGTGTAGCATTCGCTACACGTTTTGATCCAAGGCAGCCAGCTTTCAGGGAGAAGGCTTACAGCTTTTCATCTCATCCCCTGCATGCATCAGCCTTACTAGAGATTTGAACAATGCAAGGAATTCGCGAGAGCATGCGAAATATACACAAACACTGATCTCTGGCTGAAGGAGACTCGAACCTACGAACCTTAGGACAAAGTACGCAGTGCTTTACCAATCTACCCACACTGGACAATACCTTGGCGTGTAGCATTCGCTACACGTTTTGATCCAAGGCAGCCAGCTTTCAGGGAGAAGGCTTACAGCTTTTCATCTCATCCCCTGCATGCATCAGCCTTACTAGAGATTTGAACAATGCAAGGAATTCGCGAGAGCATGCGAAATATACACAAACACTGATCTCTGGCTGAAGGAGACTCGAACCTACGAACCTTAGGACAAAGTACGCAGTGCTTTACCAATCTACCCACACTGGACAATACCTTGGCGTGTAGCATTCGCTACACGTTTTGATCCAAGGCAGCCAGCTTTCAGGGAGAAGGCTTACAGCTTTTCATCTCATCCCCTGCATGCATCAGCCTTACTAGAGATTTGAACAATGCAAGGAATTCGCGAGAGCATGCGAAATATACACAAACACTGATCTCTGGCTGACGGAGACTCGAACCTACGAACCTTAGGACAAAGTACGCAGTGCTTTACCAATCTACCCACACTGGACAATACCTTGGCGTGTAGCATTCGCTACACGTTTTGATCCAAGGCAGCCAGCTTTCAGGGCTTACAGAATGGCTTACAGCTTTTGCGAAATATTGCAGGGGATGAGATGAAAAGCTGTAAGCCTTCTCCCTGAAAGCTGGCTGCCTTGGATCAAAACGTGTAGCTCATGCTACACGCCAAGGTATTGTCCAGTGTGGGTAGATTGGTAAAGCACTGCGTACTTTGTCCTAAGGTTCGTAGGTTCGAGTCTCCTTCAGCCAGAGATCAGTGTTTGTGTATATTTCGCATGCTCTCGCGAATTCCTTGCATTGTTCAAATCTCTAGTAAGGCTGATGCATGCAGGGGATGAGATGAAAAGCTGTAAGCCTTCTCCCTGAAAGCTGGCTGCCTTGGATCAAAACGTGTAGCTCATGCTACACGCCAAGGTATTGTCCAGTGTGGGTAGATTGGTAAAGCACTGCGTACTTTGTCCTAAGGTTCGTAGGTTCGAGTCTCCTTCAGCCAGAGATCAGTGTTTGTGTATATTTCGCATGCTCTCGCGAATTCCTTGCATTGTTCAAATCTCTAGTAAGGCTGATGCATGCAGGGGATGAGATGAAAAGCTGTAAGCCTTCTCCCTGAAAGCTGGCTGCCTTGGATCAAAACGTGTAGCTCATGCTACACGCCAAGGTATTGGTCCAGTGTGGGTAGATTGGTAAAGCACTGCGTACTTTGTCCTAAGGTTCGTAGGTTCGAGTCTCCTTCAGCCAGAGATCAGTGTTTGTGTATATTTCGCATGCTCTCGCGAATTCCTTGCATTGTTGAAATCTCTAGTAAGGCTGATGCATGCAGGGGATGAGATGAAAAGCTGTAAGCCTTCTCCCTGAAAGCTGGCTGCCTTGGATCAAAACGTGTAGCTCATGCTACACGCCAAGGTATTGTCCAGTGTGGGTAGATTGGTAAAGCACTGCGTACTTTGTCCTAAGGTTCGTAGGTTCGAGTCTCCTTCAGCCAGAGATCAGTGTTTGTGTATATTTCGCATGCTCTCGCGAATTCCTTGCATATATATATATATATATATATATTAGAGAGGTGGTGGCCAGATTGTGAGTAATTTTATTTATAGGTAGTAGGTTGGTAGACAACGACCACCCAGGGAGGTACTACCGTCCTGCCAAGTGAGTGTAAAACGAAAGCCAGTAATTGTTTTACATGATGGTAGGATTGCTGGTGTCTTTTGTCTGTCTCATAAATATGCAAGATTACAGGTACGTCTTGCTACTTCTACATACACTTAGGTCACACTACACATACATGTACATGTTTATTTATACACAATCATCTGAGTTTTCTTTGATTTTATCTTAATAGTTCTTGTTTCTTATTACTTTTCCTTTTATATCCATGGGGAAGTGGAATAAGAATCTTTCCTCCGTAAGCCATGCGTGTTGTAAAAGTCAACTAAAATGCCGGGAACAATGGGCTAGTAACCCCTTTTCCTGTAATGATTACTAAAAGAATAAGAAAATTGTCATATAATAAAAATTTAATAATAAAGTGGGATGTCTGAATGTGCGTGGATGTTGTGTAAATGATAAGAAAGAGATGATTGTGGATGTTATGAATGAGAAGAAGCTGGATGTCCTGGCTTTAAGTGAAACAAAGCTGAAGGGGGTGGGAGAGTTTCAGTGGAGAGAAATAAATGAGATTAGGTCAGGGGATTTCAAATAGAGTTAGAGCTAAAGGAGTAGTAGCAAGAATGTTGAAGGATAAGCTATGGCAGGAAAAGAGAGACTATAAATGTATTAATTCAAGGATTATGTGGAGTAAAATAGAGGTTAGATGTGAAAAGTGGGTTATAGTAAGCATATATGCACCTGGAGAAGAGAAAAGTGTAGAGAAGAGAGAGAGAGAGATTTTGGGAAATGTTGAATGAATGCGTGGGGAGTTTTGAACCAAGTGTGAGAGTACTTGTGGTTGGGGATCTCAATGCTAAAGTGGGTAAAAATGTTGTGGAGGGAGTAGTAGGTAAATTTGGGGTGCCAGGGGTAAATGAAAATGGGGAGCCTTTAATTGAGGTATGTGTAGGAAGAGGTTTGGTAATAAGTAATACATATTTTATGAAAAAGAGGATAAATAAATATACAAGGTATGATATAGCATGTAATGAAAGTAGTTTGTTAGACTATGTATTGGTGGATAAAAGGTTGATGGGTAGGCTCCAGGATGTACACGTTTATAGAGGGGCAACTGATATATCGGATCATTATCTAGTTGTAGCTACAGTTAGAGTAAGAGGTAGATGGGACAAGAGGAAAATGACAAGAAGTATGAGAGAAGTGAACGTGTATAAACTAATGGAGGAGGAAGTTCAGGTGAAATATAAGCAACTATTCGCAGAGAAGTGAGCTAGTGCAAGTATGAGTAGTGGGGGGATTGAAGAGGGTTGGAATATAGGAGGGTGGGGGCAGGAGGAAAGAGGAGTGATTGGTGGAATTATGAAGTAAAGGTTGTGATAAAAGGTTGTTACAAAGCAGAAGTGTTATAAGAAGAGCAGAGTATGTGGAGAGTGAAAGAAAGGTGAAGAGAGTGGTGAGAGAGTGCAAAGGGAGAGCAGATGATAGAGTGGGAGATGCACTGTCAAGAAATTTTAATGAAAATAAGAAAAAAATTGGAGTAAGTTAAACAAGTTAAGAAAGCCTAGGGAACAAATGGAATTGCCAGTTAAAAACAAAGTAGGGGAGTTAGTAGATGGGGAGATGGAGGTATTGGGTAGATGGTGGAAATATTTTGAGGAACTTTTAAATGTCGACGAAGAAAGGGAGGCGGTAATTTCATTCACTGTCCAGGTTATCATGCCTTGTGGCCCAAAATAGTCTCCCTTGGTCCCTATCTAAGTTTGGGGGACGGTATATCACTCCTAAAATCAATTTTTCATGCCCTTCTGAAAATTCTACCCAAACAGATTCTGTATGTGTTACTTCAGACTTAATACCCGTTTTTATGCAACAGTTCAAGCGATCTCGAACATACAATGCCGCCCCACCCCCCGTTCCCGATACTTCTGTCTACTTGGAGCAATTTAAAACCCTGAATGTGACATTCAGCAGGTAAGTTCCGACTTTTTGAATTAAACCACATCTCAGTTATTGCAAATACATCTATGTTACCTGCACTAGCAACTAATCTCAACTCGTCCATCATATTACTAGCACTACGGCTATTAATATAATATACATTGAAAGACCCTCCTTTCTCTTTACCCTTCCTGCTCATTTCTGTTTTTCTACTAAACCTATTACTGTCCTTGTCACCTTGTGTCACTGGCTTTCCAATATCCACCTCGTTCTGCTTATTTCTAGTTTCCATAAAACTCATATTACTACACTGGTACTTCACTGTTTTCCTGTCAGAACCCATGCCACTAGCTATTCCTAGTTTAAAGTCCTAACAGCTCCCTTCACTGCAGTTGCCAGTGCCCCCACCCCAGACCTAGATAAGTGAACCCCATTCCTGGCATACATGCCATTTCTGCCATAGAAGAGGTCCTAGTTGCCAATGAATGTTACTGCATTTTCCTTACAGTATTTGTCCAGCCTGCAGTTGACACCAATTGCCCTGGACAACCATTCATTTCCAACTCCTCTCCTTGGCAAAATACCACATGTGACAGGGTTCCCACCCTTCTTCCTAATTATTTCTATTGCTGACCTATACCTGCTAATCAGGTCCTTATTCCTACGCCTGCCAACATCGTTGCCTCCCGCACTGAGACAGATAATAGGATTGCTCCCATTACCTTTCATGATGTCGTCCAGACGGCTTACAATATCTTCCATCCCAGCCCCAGGAAAACATACCCTCTGCCTCCTCTTCCTGTCCTTAAGACAAAACGCCCTATCCATAAACTTAATCTGACTGTCTCCAGCTAAAACAATGTTCTTACCTTCACTTGTGGAATTCGTCGTGACGTTCTCGATGGTCTTCGTTGGGGTTTCTAGGGTTGTTTTCTCACGTCTGCCAATGCTTCCTTGGTGCTCGTTGTGACGTTCCCAGTAGACAACCTACATTCGTCAGGTAGCACCGAAAATGGATTGGAAGATCCACAGTAGTCTTATGGTTCTTCGTTGCTTCTGCCTCTCCAACAGTCTTCTTGATCCTCAGCTTGGTTTCATGTTGTGCAGCCACTGACCAGGTTCCTCTCTTAACCTGAAGACTCACAACAGGAGTACTACGAATCCTCTTATTCTCCTCCGTTAATCGCCATATCTCCAGCTTAGCAACCCTAAGCTCCTCTTTTAGCTGCTGGTAGAGTTGCTCAAGAGAGGGCATCCTTGTTCAGATTGACAGAGAGCACACGGACAAGTCTTCACAGAGCTAAGTACACGTCACACATAATACTGGTTGTGGACTGTATAATAATTTTAAAAAGCTATGTGACTTAATTCAAGTAATTACTTCGGCATTAACAATTATGCAATAATTAGTGGATCAATTAAATGATAAATAGAAACATAAACACATATGCAGTTTAATGTGATCCTTTATTGACAACGTTTCGCCCACACAGTGGGCTTTTTCAAGTCACAAACAGATCTACCTGGGGTGGAAGGTACTGGAGTATTTATAGTCAAGTTCAGAATGTTGAGGTCAGGTGGAGAATGCTGCATCTGATGATCTACCGGGTGGGGTTATAGAGTCTTGGGTAGCTTGGCAGGGGTATTGGACAAGTTGTGAGTAGACCTTCTGCAGTGTTCTATGTTCTTATGTGGGATAGCGATGAAGAAGTTTCTTGGCAAGTGGTTCAGCTATGTTATAGGAGCCATTGTTCTGGTTGAAATTTTTGGTTACAGATAAGCGATGATTCCAGGATTCTTCGGTATTGAGTGTTGTCTTCTGTGGCGATAAGTCTTGAGTTTCTGTAGTTAATTAAATGGTTGTGTGAATTGCGATGTTGTACACAGGCATTCCTTGTATCGTCAGTCCTGCTTGCGTATTGGTGTTCTGAAATACGTGTTTGGAGGTCTCTTGATGTTTCGCCCACGTATAACCTGTTGCAGTCATTACAAGGGATTATGTATACCCCTGCAGAGGATGGAAGCTTGTCCTGTCTACTACTGGTGATGTCCTTGATGGTCGGTCGTGGTTGTGGAGGTAGATACTTGGAATGATGTATTGGAAAAGATGTTGGAAACATGTTTGGCAATGGAGTTGGTGGGGACGACTATGTATCTCTTCTGGGTGTGTTGAAGATGTTTAATGCCCTCCGTCTGCAGTCTCTGATGAAGTGACGAGGATAGTGGAGTTTAGAAAATACTTGTTTAATTATAGTGCATTCTTCCTCAAGGAACTCATTGCTGCAGATTCTGAGTGCGCGCAGGAAGAAGCCTATAATTACACCACGTTTAGTTTTGGTGTCGTGGTGAGAGTAGAAGTGGAGAAGATCGTTTTGGTTGGTTGGTTTTCGATAGACTTTAAAACGAAGTTCATGGTCAGTTTTGCAAAGAAGAACATCAAGGAAAGGAAGAGTGTTGTCGACTTCTTCTTCAAGTGTGAACTGGATTGAGGGCTCGACCTTGTTGAGCTCGTTTTAAAGTCTATCGAAAACCAACCAACCAAAACGATCTTCTCCACTTCTGCTCTCACCACGACACCAAAACTACACGTGGTGTAATTATAGGCTTCTTCCTGCGCGCACTCAGAATCTGCATCAATGAGTTCCTTGAGGAAGAATGCACTATAATTGAACAAGTATTTTCTAAACTCCACTATCCTCGTCACTTCATCAGAGACTGCAGACGGCGGGCATTAAACATCTTCAACACACCCAGAGAAGACACTGCCGAGAAGAGATACATAGTCCTCCCCACCAATTCCATTGCCAAACATGTTTCCAACATCTTTTCCAATACATCATTCCAAGTATCTACCTCCACAACCACGACCATCAAGGACATCACCAGTAGTAGACAGGACAAGCTTCCATCCTCTGCAGGGGTATACATAATCCCTTGTAATGACTGCAGCAAGTTATACGTGGGCGAAACATCAAGAGACCTCCAAACACGTATTTCAGAACACCAATACGCAAGCAGGACTGACGATACAAGGAATGCCTGTGTACAACATCGCAATTCACACAACCATTTAATTAACTACAGAAACTCAAGACAACACTCAATACCGAAAAATCCCGGAATCATCGCTTATCTCTATAACCAACAATTTCAACCAGAACAATGGCTTCTATAACATAGCTGAACCACTTGCCAAGAAACTTCTTCATCGCTATCCCACATAAGAACATAGAACACTGCAGAAGGTCTACTCACAACTTGTCCAATACCCCTGCCAAGCTACCCAAGACTCTATAACCCCACCCGGTACATCATCAGATGCAGCATTCTCCACCTGACCTCAACATTCCGAACTTGACTATAAATACTCCCGTACCTTCAACCCCAGGTAGATCTGTTTGTGACTTGAAAAAGCCCACTGTGTGGGCGAAACGTTGTCAATAAATGATCACATTAAACTGCATATGTGTTTGTTTCCATTGTGTCGGTATTTTATACCATTTATTTTCATAAATGATAAATATCTTAAATTATGGTCCTTGTGATGTATCCCTCCTATAGGCAGGCAATTAATATTGGTCAATAACCAGCTACCCTACCTACTGTGAGTTTTAATTTACACTGGGACGAGAACATAAATTACTGTAGTTTACTTGGTGGTCAACATCACTGTGTCCAGTGTTATCTTCATCAACCTTATTATGACCGCTTCACAGTACATCTGAACCCTTCCAGATACACATTGTATTCACTCATTTTCAATTTTTACTGATATTCTATCGGGATCGATGACCCACGATTAAATTCTACAACTTTCGTTGATGTTAACGTTCCTCTATTTTCGATACCTCCCTCAACGATTATATAATACATATATATTTAATTATATTCAGTGACATTTCCAGGTGTGTAGTACATTTTCCTTATCAGAATATTAATTTACTCTAAATTGCACTGATTACATTTTACTTAATTAACAGATTACAATAAATACGGAAAGTGGTGAGGAATATAGTTTCTCATATGACTTAACAACTTTTAAAAGTCGTATTAAAGATACACATCTATACCATTACATGAACGTTATTTTCATATCAAATACCACATACAAATCACAGGAAAATTATTAATATTTAATAACTTGTGCATCTTACAGCCAGATTAGTATCCACTTAGTTTAGTTTGTGCAGACAAATTTGTCAATATAATTAGTTAAAACTGTGGGGACCCCACAACCTCTCAGACGTAGACAAAAGGGATTCGAGGAAAAATATTTAAATTCCTTCTTGAAATGGTTTGTATATTACATTTTTCCTAATATCTCATCTTTTATATTTTCACAAATAGGTTTATTTTATTACGTAACATGATAAACAAGATTTGAAAGATAGTGAAGGTGTCGTTGAACTCGGAGCGATTACTGGAGAATGACTCTTCTCATGAATTTCCAAATTTCGGCCCTATTATTTTTTTTTCCAAAAAGCAAGGTCACATCGCTACTGGGCTTCATAAGTCTTGTTTAGGGTTTCTCGGGGTTCACAAAGGGTTCGGGAGAATATAATTTATTGGGCTTTAACCAGTTTGGTGAGTGGCAACACTGATCACACGTGCGGTGGTCTGCTACAGTAAACACATCAACCACAACCAGTCACTCAATCAGTTCATAGCTACGGTGGGGTAGGTCCGTATGTTGCTCTTGCTCCATGACTCCCAAGGCGGTTTCCTGTTTCCACTATGTCTGCCAAGAAGCGTACGTACAATGAAGCCTTTCTCAAGATGGGTTTCACAAGCATCAATCAGAACTCTGTGGTCAAGCTGCAATGTGTCGTTTGCACCAAAATTTTGAGTTACGAGAGTATGAAGCCGAGCAAACTGAAGGTCCATTTTGAGTCTTGTCACAGCCATCTGGTGGACAAAAGCTTGGACTTTTTCAAGCGAAAAGAAGCTTCTCTGAAGGCTAGTGGTATTGATTCCACTGGTCACTTCGCTCGTATGAAGCAGCGTTGGAGGCTTCATACAAAATTGCTCTAAAACTCGTGCAGACCAAGAAGCCTCATACCATCGGCGAAGACCTGATTAAGCCTTGCATTCTGGAAGCAACGAAGGTGATTCTTGGAGAACAGCAGGCAAACAAGTTGAAGGCAATTTCCTTTTCGAATGATACAGTCAGAAGTCAGATCTCGGACATGAGTGAGGATATTGTGTGCTGCAGGTAGTGGCTGCTGTGAGTAGTAGTCCAGTGTATTCATTGCAACTGGACGAGTCAACGGATGTTGCTTCATGTTCCCAACTTCTTGTTTATGTTCGTTACCTTGACTGGGAAGTTATGAAGGAGTACTTGTTCTCTGAACATTGGCCACAACCACTTGTGGAGAAGATATTTTCAAAATCCTTGAAGCCTTTCTCCTTAAACACAAGCTAGGCTGGGAAGCACTTGCTGGAGTATGTACAGACGGGGCTCCTTCTATGACCGGTTGCAAATCCAGCTTCAAAGCCTTCGTGAAGAACGGTATGCTTTGGCGACGAAGACTCTCCCACCTAGACTTCAAGAAGTGCTCACAGGTGTTGTAAATATTGTGAACCATATCCGAGGGAGCGCAACGACTTCAAGGATTTTCATAGTGCTTTGTGAAGAAATGGATGCCGACTTCTCTGTTCTCCCATTTCACACAGAGGTACGTTGGCTCTTACGTGGCATGATTCTAAATCGCGTGCTATAATTTCGAGAGGAAATAATAGTGCTGTTGGAACAAGTTCGTACGGCGAAGAAGACTTTTCTTTATGAAAAGATGCTTATGACTATTTTTCAACAAAGGTAGATTTTTTCTCTGAAGTGAATTCCCTGAATATTTCACTCCGAGGAAACCTCACAATGCTGCATACAGCTTGTGACAAAGTGGCAGCGTCAAGTGTAAGATTCAACTTTACCGGAAAAGAGTTGAGGACGGTGACACAACTTTATTCACTCAGATGACGAATCTCCTGGATTCTATGCCAGATGCTGAATACAGTTTCCGTGAGGAGATCTCAGCTCATCTTTTGGCAGTGAATGACGCCATCGAAAGTTACTTTCCAGGACTGGACGACCGCTGTACTGATGCGTGGATCTACAGACCCTTTTCAATCGAGGACAGTGCCATCATTGATACTGATGTTGCTGCTAAGGTAGAATTTCTTCAAATTCGTGAGGATTCTCAGCTGAAAGTCGACTTTACTGAACAAGAGCTCCCGCATTTTGGGAAAAAGTGCAGGACGACTGTCCCATTCTTTCGATGAGTGCACTGACCATGCTGATCCAGTCCCCGTCAAACTGTCGTTGCAAGGTTGGATTCTCAGCAATGGTAACACTGAAAACGAAGGCACGCAATAGGCTTGTGATAGATGCTGACATGAGGTGTTGCCTTTCGAGCACTGCTCCTCGCTTTACATAGTTTGATAGACTTATGGCTGCAAAACAATTTCAACCCTCCCACTGAGTGAGTGAGAAGCAGGTTTTGTATGATGTTCAATAGTTCTGTGGAATTTGCAATGTTCTGGCATTGGTAGAGGCTGTGGAATTTTTCAAGGTGCTTGTTCTGTAACATTTTCAACAAACCATGGTCTTCCTATTATTTTGGTTTATCGTACTTTTTCACAAGGTTCGTCATTTCAAAATTTATTATAGGGGTCACGGTAATACCCTGAAGAGTCTCGGGGGGTCATAGGACGAAAAAGGTTAAGAACCACTGCTCTGAAGCTTTCATATATAACCTCAGACTCTCTTGTGTGATTAGTGTAAAATTTTCAATCTTAATGAATTAAAACCAGGGAAAGGTTCGAGGAACAATTGGTAAATGTAGGTGCCCCTCTTCTCAGATTTATATAGATAATTTCAGAAACGGATTTCCACAGTTTTAGAAAGCCTCTTCTAGGCGTCTTAAAAATGTCAACACTCGCGTGTATCCTATTAAAGAAAAAAGTTTTGGTATTTTTAATGGAGTATGTAGGCGCCATTTTGCAACTGATAATCTCTAAGTTGTATTCCAATATTTTATATAACTGAATTATGTTTCCCGAAGAGGGATGCCATGTTTCTGGTGAAGGACTCTTGATCCAAGGAACTGAATTTATGCGTACCGTCTCGTGATCTGATCTGAATGTCTCTCATTTCTTAGTGCTTTCCCCTGATTAAAATAAGACAATTTTTACTGGCGTCAGTTTTTCATGACTGTTGCATCTTATGAAATAGATGAAAAAATTTGGGGGCTTCGGACGTGCAGGTGCCAATTTTGTTGGATTCTAAGTACTGGATAATGCGTCTTGTGGGCTTTCAACACCTAGTGCTAATATGTTTTCCTTAAAAAAAACTTCGCCTTGATTTTAAGATTAGAAAATTTTAATGTTCAAGTTTTATTATATTTCAAATTGCTGGAGAATGACTATTGATCAGAAACACGTCAGTGTTTGACTTGTTGGGTTATCCTCGGCTAAATCTGTAAGTATAATGTACTTTTGAGTTCCCTAATATTTGTGTTCCCTTGGAACCATTGTAAAATATTGGTATGTTTCGCACCGAAAACTTAAATGAAACTTACCTAGGAAAAGTTTGCATAGATTCTGGCCTGTAAACGTCTTAAATTTGCCTTTTCCTATGTTAAAAATGGGGAAAATTAATATTCTCACTTTCATGCGATAATTTGAGTGTCTCAGCCTATTGTTCTCACTTCAACGCTGATAACTTGATGTTGCAATTTTTGAGTGCCTGTTGTATTAAAAGTTGGTGTCTCTAAGATAACAAACGAATGCCCCTTCAGTTTGGCTTCAAAACTGGTGTTTCTCACTGCAAGATTTGAATTAGTTTTGGGCTACGTATGTCCTACCTTGCCATTTTTTGAGGAAATAGTGACATTGATGTTCCCATGATACCTTGTAAATGCCTCTTCCGATTCGCTTCAAATGTTCCACGTCAAGCGCGGAACATTGAGTTATGGAGCTCGGATTGTGCAATACGGGGATAACTTTCTCAGATAACTGAGTGACTATTTTATTAATACTCTAGCATATAAAAGCTAAGATAACATAACATGTGGTTGTATGGGGATGACGCTTTCTGGGAGACTTGTCTAAGTATCAACATAATAGTAATAGTTTTTAAACGCTATTAGTTTTTTACCATGTGGAAATGCATGGCAACCATAGTGTAAACTGTAGAATTAGAAGAGACGTTTTTTTCTTGATAAATGAGGTCAAAATATATAAATATATTAATATAATAACATTTATTACAGTTCACTTTGTGAATTTTGCAGCTAACTATGGAGGTACTGATTTAAACTGTTGCCAAAATATTTTCTCAGTTTTAATTTGCATCTAGAAGGATAGTTACCTAAATTTATTTACAATTATTGTATCTATAGTGAAGCCAAGGGTAATGCTGTTACTATGTTTAAACATAGCCGTTGACCATCGTCACCTATGACAGTGATACAGTAGGTATTACATCATTATAGACAGAGCAACTTCGAATAACAAGAGAGCAAACTAAATTTGAGAAGCTAAGATTAAAGCTGATGACAGGGAGAAATACACTCAGTTTTTCTCCGTCACAGACCGAGCCGTGGGGGCGTTGATCCCCGAAATCCTCTCCAGGTATGGGTCTGCACAGGGATCACAGCAGACAATATTAACTTGGGAAATAATGTTAATATTCTTCCAAAGTTTTCTCTCTAGAAAACTGCTAAGCTGCAAGATACTGAGTGACTTACTCTGGTGAGAAGAGTTGGTAAGTAAAGGTTTGCGAACAGTGGCCACATTTTTCTGATTACAATATTTTTTTCTGATTACAATAAAGTTAAGGAAGTTGTCTTGTTAGCTACCTGAGAAATATTGTCTGAAGTTCAGGTTTTTTAATTTTCAATTTTGTCCCTCCTCAGTGTATCTAGATAAAGAGAAATTAATGCTCTTTTACAAGCGGTGTCACTCAAAAGGTTTTACTGATAGATTTGACAAAGTCAGTCTCTCAGAGGAATTTTTTTAAGTAAATGTTAGCTGATTTCAAGGTTTATCTTGATAAAGATCCGGAGGATTTCAACGCATCACTTCAACTTGGCGAAAATTCCTAGTTAGGATGTGGGATGAAGGAAGGCATATGTTGACAGTTGGAAAGAAAGTCAGTGTTGCAGGAAAATTATTGCAACGTTTCTTCCAGGACTTAATCAGGTATGCAAACCACTCTGCAAAGCACTTGAGGTCAGGCTCTGGCAAGATCAAAAGAGAGGCAAGAAGAGGTTGGAGATGAAAGACAGGTCAAGTAATGATCCTATCAGGGGTCAATGTAGCTTCTGGGTGTCAGGTCTAGTAATTTCCTTGATGGTTTTGATAATTATGACAGGCACATCCACGTTGGCCTTTTGGAAGATGATCATCATGATGTCATCATGATGTCATCGTAATGACACGATTGCAATCAAGCCATACCACATGCGGGGATAGAACCCGTGATCAGAGAGTCTCTGATCGCGGGTTCTATCCCCGCCCGTGGTATGGCTTATGAAGGTCATAGTGGTGGCAACTTGTCCTGTGGGGAAGACAAGCAGTCGATGGAGGTTGGAAGACTTCATGGGAGTAGTGTGAATAAATAGTAGTTTTCTCTTGCAGGAGATGATATATGAAGGAACTTTACAAGCAGTCAAGGTTTCATTATATTTCCTATGAGTTCGGAGGAAAATGCTATTCTAAGTTCAAAACTTATTTTCTTTTTTACGGTAATAGCTGCATTGTGCAAAGTCACCCCGTGGCCTGGGTGGCAAAGCTCTCGCTCCACACAAGGAGGAGCCGGGTTCGATTCCCGTCGGGGTAAAAACATTTCGACGTGTTTCCTTACATCTGTTGCCCTGTTCACCTAGGAGCAAGTAGGTACCAGTAGGTACCTGGGTGTTAGTCGACTGGTGTGGGTCGCATCCTGGGGGACAAGATTGAGGACCCCAATGGAAATAAGACAGTCCTCGATGACGCACTGCCTTTCTTGGGTTATCCTGGTTGGCTAACCCTCCGGGGTTAAAAACCCGAAGGAAATCTTTACTGTGATAAACCGTAGGCTGCGTATAAGCCTCCTGCGACACTGTCGAGCTGACGCCATGTTTTTATTGGTAGAAGGTAAAGGGGTTAACCTGTCCTTTGATTAGTGTACAGGCTATTGAACTTGTTTATATAAGTCTATTTCCGACATATTTGATCTGAGGCATAACTCTCATGTGTACTTATGACTCCATAATTAAAAACATTAGAGTTTTTCTTCGTTTTTTATTTCTGAACAAACGTTATTTAGGTTACGTTTGGTTGGTAAGATTATCGATAATTTGTGTTAAATGGAACAGCAGAAATCATGTTGAAAATGGCACTTGTGAAACATATTCTACATGTGTCTGTTTGCAGGTTCATTATGATTTTATCTGTTGCTTTGTGTGTGTGTATATATATTATTTATATATATATATATATATATATATATATATATATATATATATATATATATATATATATATATATATATATATATATATGTGTGTGTGTGTGTGTGTGTATGTTGAAATTACAACTTACAATGAGTAAATAAAATACTAAATGGTGAATAGTCGGGCGGACTTGAGGGGTAGTGTGGAGAGAAGCAGTGATCTGTTGCGACAGTGATTCAATGAGGCAACCATCTTCTGCTATCCTTCCAGTGAAAAACGGCTGCACTGTACGAGGAAGCCTCCGTGACTTCGGAGCAAGGTTTCCACGCTTTCCATGTAGTTTTCTTGTCCTTTCTACAGAAGATAGATACAGTATTACAGCCTTTGTAACTAAGGGAGACAGGCAAAGCCAGGGCTTGTTCTTATTTTAGTTTAAGGTCTATGGCATTAAAAACAAATGAGTAAAATCGTTTCAGGAACCATAGATCATATACATGTTTTGCAGCTGGACAGGCTGTCAGAAAGTGATAGAACTGTCCGACCAGGATCACAACGGCGTTGGTATCTACTGTCCGAATCAGACAAGTTGACAAGCACACATATCAGGCAATACAGACAAATCAGAATTCTGATGTCAGCTTTCGTGTGATTGCATTGAATCATACTCTGACTCCTCCTGGAGACCACTCGTTGGACATCGTTTATGACGTCCTCATTTTCACGCTGGAAGTTCTTGCTTACCATCTTGCTTTAGAGGAATTCAAAAAGTCCCTACTTGTTTGGCTTCCGCGAGAAGTCCGGCTTTATCCCAGGGATTTTGTTCTGTCCAGCAAACTTTCTCCAAATGCCCTTGTCCCTCTTCTCTATTGTTGACTCCATAATACTGCTGGCAGTGTGCCCTCGCATCTACTCTGGTAGAGGTCTGCTTTTGCTTTACGATAAATGAAAGAAAAACCACACATTAATATTGATTGAAAGCAGTACTGGATGAAGAAGCTGGATGGCAGTCGCCTCATCTAAGATTTTGATGTTAAATCAGCTTGGGAGAATTGATTGAATTGTTAGTATGCATCTCTAGGCAAGACCAGACTTTTTTCCCAGCCTTAGATTTAGCTTTTCCTATAGGGAAGGAAAATACCGGTGATTTACAAGCATGAAGAACGTGCCCATGTCTGCGTCTCTGTGCTGCATTGCAATGTACAATCTGGAAATCTGGAGAAAATGTCCACATTTGTCTTGAGCAGTGGAGTCTACGTAATATACTTGGTCTGGATTTATGCTGTTGGGGATCTGAGCAATCACAAGGATTTTTTCTCGAGTGTCTTGCTGATAGAGGAAGTGCGATCTACATAGACTTAAATACAGTATGTATTGTGCCACGATCAGCGTTGTATGACTCCAGCAGGTTTAGCGCTAGGTTTTGATTATAATTGTGCCACAATAACTTTGACCTAGGTTTCATTTCCAATGTCATGCCAAAAATTCATTTTTTCTTTATCTTTTTGAGCCACAACCAGGCACAAATAGTTTTTGTTCATCAGAATGACTTGAATCATTGATATCCAATATAAAATTATTCATGCATTACCCGTATATAACGAGAGAAAAAATTATGTGTTTTTTGTCTTGTATGTTCCCATGTTTATAAAATACTGTCCTAAGCTGCCTCGCTTTAATGATGTGGAGTTGTCGTAAAAGTTCTTAAGTGGAGTGATGGTAAATAATAACTCACTGAGACGGTTTTATATATATAATATATATATATATATATATATATATATATATATATATATATATATATATATATATATATATATATATATATAGGGAATATACTATAAGCAGGAAGCCCAGCCCGCAGTCTGATGTCCTGACTGCCTGAGGGTACGTGTCTGTTACAAAAAACGCGATTTCTTATAAGCATACAGATCTCCAGTGAATACTAGAAAGGACTGCCCTTCTAGCATCCAGCCTGTTACTGGGTTTTTGTAACAAGTAGTCAGTATCCTGGTCCAATTATCCATTAGAATTTAGTAAGATTCAATAGTGCTTCAAGATTACAATTGGCAGGCTACTAACTAAAGAAATTAGAATTTAATGAGTTTATTAATAACAATTAATTGTCTAGGCGTATATTATCAAATTATAGTAATCAATATAATCAAAATAATCATAATCACTTCTCTCGTGTACAGTAGTATTGTGCTGAAAGCACATATCACATCTTTATAGCTTAAGACTGGTACATTGTTAGCATATAATAACATAATATAAATATATACAAGTAAGTTTGTGTGTATGTGCTCTAATTAGTTCGCTATGTCTCAAGACTCGACTAGACTTAACCAGTGACTGACTAAAAGTCCTCACATAAACTAACTTCTTGACCAACCTGGCAATCAGAACAGCTTGCTTGAACAATAAAACGACTGTTAAGCCGAACAGCAATATAACACGCAAGAGTGACACAGAATCAGGAACAAGGAGATAATATAACGACACTAAGTAGGGACCATCAGCAGATCCTCCACAAAAGTCACAAAACTCCCATACTACTGAATCTAATTTCAGCATTAGAAAATCCCGACTGTGACAGTACACAGATACCAGTACAAATTAGGTCAGAAGCTACAGTTCAGGACCTGAATTTCTCAGAGTGTTTATGCGACACACAACCTCAGTACAACGTCGAAAATCACTAAGTCTAGACTATGTTCTGTGAACAGAGTTACACAGAACCAACAACAAGAAAGCGACAGAGACGATCTTCCAACAAGAGCCAGTAAGGAAGACGTGTCTTGTCGGAAGCCAATCCAAACAGAAAAGAGGGCGAGTCAAAGCAAGACAGTCTCACCCAGGTGAGATGTGATCACCCCTCCCCCCGATCACGTGACTCTCCGTGGACTGCTGCTGCCCAGCAACACAGAGAAGCCGGCAGTGTAACGATCACAACGATTGTTAGACAATGCTGTCAGCTACTTAACGCTCGAACTATGAGCACTGACTAATATATAAATGTTACATCCTACCTAATAATATAACTAAGTCAAATAATACAAAGCAATATATTTACGATTTAGCTAATATCGCAAATATAAGCAATATAAAATTATATGAACAGATAATATACATTATATACATTGTGACCCATTCAGGGGTCGCAATAGTGTCTGACTATGCTCTCACAGCAGGGACGTCATGGCAGTTCAAACTCTGCTGACTTCACAGTGAAGTCCGTGGCATCATGGCTAGCGCATTTAAAATATGTTGACAGAGTAACTACCCCTGTCTACATGGAGGTCATTCCGAGGATCATCGCCTCCGCGGCTCAGTCCTTAATCAGGCCTCCCGGTGGATCAGGGCCTGATCAACCAAGCTGTTACTGCTGACCGCACATAATCCAACATACAAACACAGCCCGGCTGAACGGATACTGCTTTTATCTGTCCAGCTTCCTCTTGAAGACAGCCAGGGGTCTTTGTACTCATTGACGCCTCTGCTTAACATTGGGGGGATGCTGCACCGTCTGCCTAGTCTTTTGCTTTCGTAGGGAGTGATTTCTGTGTGTAGATTTGGAACCAGTCCCTTTAATGGGGTAACTGAAATTTGTCCTCAATAGATGACATTCTCATGCAGATTCTAGTGTCTTTTGTAAGAGAAGACACTGTGCTATGGTTTACGTCTCTATGTCCGAGAAGAGGATGAGGACCAGGATGGGAGCGAGTATTGTGCCTTGTGGAACAGAGCTTTTCACGTTTTCAGCTTCTGACTTAACTCTGTTTACCATTACTCTTTATGTTCTCTCTTGAAAGTTGAAGATCCATCTGCCCATTTTCCCAGTTATTTCTTTAGCATGCATTTTGTACGCTGCTACAACATGATCGCACTTGTCGAAAACCTGAAAATTCTGTTTATGTATCTGCATTGTTTGCTTTCCAGTGTATTCAAGACCATATCAGAGTGGTCCAGTAGTTGTGAGAGGAAGGATGGATTTGCTTTAAACCCATGTTGCCCTGGATTTTGCAATTATTGGGAATCTAAGTGTTAATGATCATGTTTCTTGTGCAAGAATGGTATATAATACCGACAAGATGAAATTAAGACACATGTGCAACATCTGGGTATCTTTAGTGTAGACGTTTCGCCATCCAGTGGCTTTATCAATACAAATTCTAGGACATAACTTGAAGACAGTAGGACTATATACAGAAGATGAGGTAATCAGTCCCTCAACCTAGGAGTAGGTGCGAAGAGAACCGCAGTCGTGGAGATTCTGAAGCAGAAGCAAGGAGCCTGGCGTTTATATAGTAACGTCAGGTGTAGCAGACGAGGGCATAGTCACTGGTAGGCGGGATTCCCCAGTGGAAGTAGTTCCTTCCCAAAGAGATGGGTTAGTTGTAGAGGTAGTTGTCGTAGCCGAGAAGGTTATGTACATGTCCTCAGAATCAAGATTCCATGATGTTGCAGTGTCTGACAAGTTGTCGGTATTATATACCATTCTTACACAACTTGTCAGACACTGCAACATCATGGAATCTTGATTCTGAGGACATGTACATAACCTTCTCGGCTACGACAACTACTACTACAACTAACCCATCTCTTTGGGAAGGACCTACTTCCACTGGGGAATCCCGCCTACCAGTGACTATGCCCTCGTCTGCTACACCTGACGTTACTATATAAACGCCAGGCTCCTTGCTTCTGCTTCAGAATCTCCACGACTGCGGTGCTCTTCGCACCTACTCCTAGGTTGAGGGACTGATTACCTCATCTTCTGTATATAGTCCTACTGTCTTCAAGTTATGTCCTAGAATTTGTATTGATAAAGCCACTGGTTGGCAAAACGTCTACAATAAAGATACCCAGATGTTGCACATGTACCTTAATTTCATCATGCTTCTTAAAACTCTTTCAGATATTTTTATGAAGTAGGACTTTAGAGTTACCGGTCAATAATTCTTAGCTATTGCTTTGCTGCCACCCTAATGGATTTGGATTTTGCTGTCACCTTTATGGATTTAGATTTTAGATTTTGCCGCCGAAGCGGTTAGTTTATTGTGTTCTCTACTCATCCAGTGGACGATAGTACATGAGCATATGGATACACAAAAGGCTTAGGAACTAGGCCCAAAAAGGTTTACAGGAATGCATCTGGATTTATATCTACAGTTCACTTATCTGTTACAGCCAAATTTAGGAAATTTGCTTAATGTCACATAAGTTATACATATACACAAATAACCCGCACATAGAAGAGAGGAGCTTACGACGACGTTTCGGTCCGACTTGGACCATTTACAAAGTCACACTAACCAGAAGTGTAGCAGGACGGCTATATCTAGGCAGGAAGAGGTAGTGGTGGTAGTAGTAGTAGTAGTAGTGATAGTAGTAGTGGTAGTAGTGGGGAATCAAGGAGGAGGAGGAGCCAGTCAAATACAAAGAAAGGGGAGCACTGCAAGGGAGCTAGGTGCCCACAGAGGGAGAGCAAGTGCACAGAGGTGGGGGGAAGGGGAAGTGAAGAAATAAATAATGAAGGAACAGAAACACGCGACAGAAGAATGAAAGACAAAAAAAGAAAAGAGGAAAGGGGAAGAGGGAGAAGAAGAAAAAATGAGGAATCAGGTTAAGTCACGGGTGTTCTGAAGTTTGGAACATTGACTTTGTAAATGGTCCAAGTCGGACCGAAACGTCGTCGTAAGCTCCTCTCTATTATGTGCGGGTTATTTGTGTATCGTTCCAGTCACGGTATTGTGCCTTTTTTTGTTATTTATTATAGATGAATGGTTCAAAGAACCGACATGTTGTTAAATTAGACACATGTGCAACTCTTGGGTATCTTTATTGAGGAAACGTTATTTATTATACTTATCACATAAGTTATTATACTGTGTATCTCTATACTCCTCAATAAGTGGACAATTAAGCACAGAGTATGCCATAGGTCTGGCCAAATACTTTGCATTTGGTCTGATCATGTGTGTATGTGTGTGTGTGTGTGTGTGTTTGCCAAACTACCAGAAGTACTTGTAACCAAGCCTAAGCCTGGCCACTACAACATCAGTCAGTCTGTTCACATAACAAGTTGCTTCATAAACGTACAGATTTACGTTCATGTTATCATAGTGGGTTATAAATTTACTCTGATTGCAATCCTATAACACTCAGTTTCATTATTTACTTCTCTCCCAACATTATACCTAATGCTGTAATAAAGTTGGTAGAATTACCGACAATACGTAAAGTAAAAGGGCACAAGTGCAACTAAGGTGACATTTTATTGTGGCAACGTTTCGCTCTCCAGGAGCTTTATCAAGCCATTACAAACAATACATGGACACAGAGGGTATATATAGGCTCAGAGTGAGGTGCAATACTAGTGGTAGTAGTAGTGACATAAGTTGTAGTAGTAGTAGTAACACAATATGGTAGAGCAATTAATTCGTACATGAGTAGAAGGATATAAAAGCTATTACTTGGGTAACATAAAAATAGGTTGGACAAATATAGACTGGATAGAGGCAGCTTGTTTCAGTGTTCACTCTCTGTAATGTGCTTTGTGTAGTATAACAGGAGAGACTATGTGATGACAGGGTTTACTGTTTAGAGGAGGATTCTTGCTAAGACTTCAGAGATGGTGAAGCTGCCGTTGTTTTTTTTAATTGTATTCGAAACAGCGATCAGCGCTGATTCGAGGCACTTGCGTCTGCGGAAATTAGTTTGAACATCAAAATGGTATACAATACCGACAGGTTGTTAGGTAAGACACATATGCAACAGTTAGACAACTTTATTCCGAAACGTTTCGCCTACACAGTAGGCTTCTTCAGTCGAATACAGAAAGTAGGCAGGAACAGTAGAGATGTGAAGACGATGTAATCAGTCCATCACCCTTAAAGTCGTAGAATTTGAGGTTGTCAGTCCCTCGGCCTGGAGAAGTTCAGTTCCATAGTCAGGAACTATCTCCAGATAGTTCCTGACTATGGAACTGAACTTCTCCAGGCCGAGGGACTGACAACCTCAAATTCTACGACTTTAAGGGTGATGGACTGATTACATCGTCTTCACATCTCTACTGTTCCTGCCTACTTTCTGTATTCGACTGAAGAAGCCTACTGTGTAGGCGAAACGTTTCGGAATAAAGTTGTCTAACTGTTGCATATGTGTCTTACCTGGAAATTAGTTTACATAAGAACATAAGAAAGGAGGAACACTGCAGGAGGCCTGTTGGCCCATACTAGGCAGGTCCTTGACAATTCATCCCACTAACAAAACATCTGCCCAACCCAATTTTCAATGCTACCCAGGAAATAAGCTCTTTGATCACTAATTGGGCGTCCCTGAATTTCATGAGATGACTGGTGGAATTTCGGTGTTGTACACAGGCGTTGTTCAAGTTATCGTTCCTACATGCGTAAATGTGTTCATTGAGGCGGGTGTCGAGGTTTCTTGCTGTTTCACCTACGTAAATCTTGTCACAGCCTCCACAGGGTATAGTGTAAACTCCTGCGTTGACTGGTTCGTGGTGCTTTGATTTTGTCCTGGTTAGATCCTTTATTGAAGTGCTAGAAGCGATGGCGACTCTGGTGTTAGCTTGTGAAAGTACTTTAGAAACGTTCAGTGCAACCTGGCTGTTGGGAAGAATTATAACTTTGTTGGGAGTGGTCTTGGTGCGTGGAGAATTAATGATCTGAAGAGCTCTTTTCTTGCAGACTTTGATGAAAAAGGAAGGAAAATGTAACTCAGTGAATGCTGAATGTATGTACATTCCTCGTCAAGAAACTCAGGACTGTAAGGTAAAAGGACACAAGTGCAACTAATGTGACATTTATTGTGGCAACGTTTCGCTCTCCAGGAGCTTTATCAAGCCATTACAAACAATACATGGACACAGAGGGTATATAAAGGCTCAGAGTGAGGTGAATACTAGTGAGGTACCATTTCGATGTTCACTAGTGGTAGTAGTAGTAGTAGTGGTAGTGACAAAAGTAATACAATATGGTAGAGCAATTAATTCGTACATGAGTAAAAGGATATAAAAGCTATTACTTGGGTAACATAAAAATAGGTTGGACAAATATAAACTGGAATGAGGCAGCTTGTTTCAGTGTTCACTCTCTGTGCTTTGTGTAGTATAACAGGAGAGACTATGTGATGGCAGGGTTTACTGTTTTCAGGAAGATTCTTGCTAAGACTTCGGAGATGGTAAAGCTGCCGTTGTTTTGTTTAATTGTATTCGAAACAGCGATCAGTGCTGATTCGAGGCACTTGCGTCTGCGGAAATTAGTTTCTTTGATCACTAATTGGGCGTCTCTGAATTTCATGAGATGATTGGAGGAATTTCGGTGTTGTACACAGGCGTTGTTCAGGTTATCGTTCCTACATGCGTAAATGTGTTCATTGAGGCGGGTGTCGAGGTTTCTTGCTGTTTCACCTACGTAGATCTTGTCACAGCCTCCACAGGGTATAGTGTAAACTCCTGCATTGACTGGTTCGTGGTGATTGGATTTTGTCCTGGTTATATCCTTTATTGAAGTGCTAGAAGCGATGGCGACTCTGGTGTTAGCTTGTGAAAGTGCTTTTGAGACGTTCAGTGCAACCTGACTGTTGGGAAGAATTATAACTTTGCTGGGAGTGGTGTTGATGCGTAGAGAATTTATGATCTGAAGAGCTCTTTTCTTGCAGTCTTTGATGAAAAAAGAAGGAAAATGTAACTCTGTGAATGTTTGGTGAATGTATGTACACTCCTCGTCAAGAAACTCAGGACTACAAATTCGGTATGCTCTTAGGAAAAACCCGATGATGATGCCTCTTTTGGTCTTGGTATCTTGACTGGAATAGAAGGTGTTCCATGTATAAGTTGGCTAGGACGGCACTGATGGGGGACCCCATTCCCATGCCGTAGGTTTGTTTGTAGAGCTTGTTATTGAAAGAAAAACAGTTGAAATTAACACAGAGTTCAATTAAGTCAACAAAATCTCCGGGAGGTAGAGGAAGATTAAGGTCCTGATTGACTTTACGTCGTAGAACCTCGATGGCTTTTTTGGTAGGTACTTTTGTGAAGAGGGAAGTCACATCCAAACTGCTTAGTTTCTTGTTACGGATGGAGAGGTTACGGATGCGGTTGAGAAGGTCACCTGAGTGTTTAAGATGAGCGGGGCTGATGGTCCCCAGAAGGCAGGAAAGATGTTTGGCAAGAACTCCGGCTAGTTTGTGTGGAGCACTGCCTATTCCTGACGTGATTGGTCTGAGAGGAATATTGTGTTTATGGGTCTTGGGTAAACCATACATGTGTGCTGGTTTAAATTCTCCACGCATCAACACCACTCCCAGCAAAGTTATAATTCTTCCCAACAGTCAGGTTGCACTGAACGTCTCAAAAGCACTTTCACAAGCTAACACCAGAGTCGCCATCGCTTCTAGCACTTCAATAAAGGATATAACCAGGACAAAATCCAAGCACCACGAACCAGTCAATGCAGGAGTTTACACTATACCCTGTGGAGGCTGTGACAAGATTTACGTAGGTGAAACAGCCAGAAACCTCGACACCCGCCTCAATGAACACATTTACGCATGTAGGAACGATAACCTGAACAACGCCTGTGTACAACACCGAAATTCCTCCAATCATCTCATGAAATTCAGAGACGCCCAATTAGTGATCAAAGAAACTAATTTCCGCAGACGCAAGTGCCTCGAATCAGCACTGATCGCTGTTTCGAATACAATTAAACAAAACAACGGCAGCTTTACCATCTCCGAAGTCTTAGCAAGAATCCTCCTGAAAACAGTAAACCCTGCCATCACATAGTCTCTCCTGTTATACTACACAAAGCACAGAGAGTGAACATTGAAACAAGCTGCCTCATTCCAGTTTATATTTGTCCAACCTATTTTTATGTTACCCAAGTAATAGCTTTTATATCCTTTTACTCATGTACGAATTAATTGCTCTACCATATTGTATTACTTTTGTCACTACCACTACTACTACTACTACCACTAGTGAACATCGAAATGGTACCTCACTAGTATTCACCTCACTCTTAGCCTTTATATACCCTCTGTGTCCATGTATTGTTTGTAATGGCTTGATAAAGCTCCTGGAGAGCGAAACGTTGCCACAATAAATGTCACATTAGTTGCACTTGTGTCCTTTTACTTTACATATTGTCGGTAATTCTACCAACTTTATTACAAACTCAGGACTACAAATTCGGTAAGCTCTTAGGAAAAACCCCATGATGATGCCCCTCTTGGTCTTGGTATCTTGACTGGAATAGAAGTGTGTGAGATCATTTTTATTGGTAGGTTTCTGATAAACTTGAAATCTTAGGTTGTTGTCTACTTTGTGAATGAGGACGTCGAGGAAAGGTAGCTTGTCATCGGACTCTTCTTCTAGTGTAAACTGGATCGCCGGTTCAACTGCGTTGAGCCTTGCCTGAAGATTCCGTACATCAAAACGTTTGGGAGTTATTACGAGGACGTCGTCCACGTAACGTAACCAAGTGACGCTTGAAGGGATGATGTTGGCGAAGTGTTCGGACTCTAGGTGTTCCATGTATAAGTTGGCTAGGACGGCACTGATGGGGGACCCCATTCCCATGCCGTAGGTTTGCTTGTAGAGCTTGTTATTGAAAGAAAAACAGTTGAAATTAACACAGAGTTCAATCAAGTCGTCAAAATCTCCGGGAGGTAGAGGAAGATTAAGGTCCTGATTGACTTTACGTCGTAGAACCTCGATGGCTTTTGTGGTAGGTACTTTTGTGAAGAGGGAAGTCACGCCCAAACTGCTTAGTTTCTTGTTACGGATGGAGAGGTTTCGGATGCGGTTGAGAAGGTCGCCTGAGTGTTTAAGATGAGCGGGGCTGATGGACCCCAGAAGGCAGGAAAGATGTTTGGCAAGAACTCCTGCTAGTTTGTGTGGAGCACTGCCTATTCCTGACGTGATTGGTCTGAGAGGAATGTTGTGTTTCTGGGTCTTGGGTAAACCATACATGTGTGCTGGTTTAGGGTTGCTTGGTAACAAGTACAGAAGTTTCTTCCCTTCTCTAGTGCGTTTGAGTATTTGTCTGGTTTTGTATAGAAAATCTTTTGTGAGCGTCTCCCACTGTTGAGTGCAGATGGGTTCGTATGTAGATTGATCATTCAAAAGGTCCATCATTTTAGTATTGTAGTCACTGGTTTTGAGTATGACGACTCCACCTCCTTTGTCGGCGGTGGTGACGATAATGTTGGGGTCGTTGGCGAGGTCCTTAAGGGCAGTGATGTATCGTCTAGGAAGATTCGAAGAAGAAGGTTCACATAAAGCTGCACTGAGAATGCCCTGTATATAACCCTTCTGGAAGTTGCTGTCACTTTGTCTATGGTTCCTGGTAACTAGATTGAGTTGATAGGTTTGCGTATGTTGGTGGTAAATTTGGGTCCCAGACCCAGTGCTTGTTTCTCGTAGTCAATTAAGATGCGTGACGATAAGTTGTTTATCAGGGATTCGCGTCCCATTTCCTTCCATCGACTGTTAGTGCAGAGGTACTGAAGTTTGCGATTGAGTTTTATCTTCTGTTGGAGGTTAGCTGTGTTGACTGTGCTGAGAATATGCTCAGCAGTGTGTTTGTCAATCTGACGATTGGTTTCCTCAGCACAGTCACCACATCTAACCTCCAACAGAAGATAAAACTCAATCGCAAACTTCAGTACCTCTGCACTAACAGTCGATGGAAGGAAATGGGACGCGAATCCCTGATAAACAACTTATCGTCACGCATCTTAATTGACTACGAGAAACAAGCACTGGGTCTGGGACCCAAATTTACCACCAACATACGCAAACCTATCAACTCAATCTAGTTACCAGGAACCATAGACAAAGTGACAGCAACTTCCAGAAGGGTTATATACAGGGCATTCTCAGTGCAGCTTTATGTGAACCTTCTTCTTCGAATCTTCCTAGACGATACATCACTGCCCTTAAGGACCTCGCCAACGACCCCAACATTATCGTCACCACCGCCGACAAAGGAGGTGGAGTTGTCATACTCAAAACCAGTGACTACAATACTAAAATGATGGACCTTTTGAATGATCAATCTACATACGAACCCATCAGCACTCAACAGTGGGAGACGCTCACCAAAGATTTTCTATACAAAACCAGACAAATACTCAAAACGCACTAGAGAAGGGAAGAAACTTCTGTACTTGTTACCAAGCAACCCTAAACCAGCACACATGTATGGTTTACCCAAGACCCAGAAACACAACATTCCTCTCAGACCAATCACGTCAGGAACAGGCAGTGCTCCACACAAACTAGCCAGAGTTCTTGCCAAACATCTTTCCTGCCTTCTGGGGACCATCAGCCCCGCTCATCTTAAACACTCAGGCGACCTTCTCAATCGCATCCGTAAAAAGAAACTAAGCAGTTTGGACGTGACTTCCCTCTTCACAAAAGTACCTACCACAAAAGCCATCGAGGTTCTACGACGTAAAGTCAATCAGGACCTTAATCTTCCTCTACCTCCCGGAGATTTTGTTGACTTGATTGAACTCTGTGTTAATTTCAACTGTTTTTCTTTCAATAACAAGCTCTACAAGCAAACCTACGGCATGGGAATGGGGTCCCCCATCAGTGCCGTCCTAGCCAACTTATACATGGAACACCTAGAGTCCGAACACTTCGCCAACATCATCCCTTCAAGCGTCACTTGGTTACGTTACGTGGACGACGTCCTCGTAATAACTCCCAAACGTTTTGATGTACGGAATCTTCAGGCAAGGCTCAACGCAGTTGAACCGGCGATCCAGTTTACACTAGAAGAAGAGTCCAATGACAAGCTACCTTTCCTAGACGTCCTCATTCACAAAGTAGACAACAACCTAAGATTTCAAGTTTATCAGAAACCTACCAATAAAAATGATCTCACACACTTCTATTCCAGTCAAGATACCAAGACCAAAAGAGGCATCATCATGGGGTTTTCCTAAGAGCATACCGAATTTGTAGTCCTGAGTTTCTTGACGAGGAATGTACATACATTCACCAAACATTCACTGAGTTACATTTTCCTTCCTTTTTCATCAAAGTCTGCAAGAAAAGAGCTCTTCAGATCATTAATTCTCCACGCACCAACACCACTCCCAACAAAGTTATAATTCTTCCCAACAGCCAGGTTGCACTGAACGTCTCAAAAGCACTTTCACAAGCTAACACCAATGTCGCCATCGCTTCTAGCACTTCAATAAAGGATCTAACCAGGACAAAATCAAAGCACCACGAACCAGTCAACGCAGGAGTTTACACTATACCCTGTGGAGGCTGTGACAAGATTTACGTAGGTGAAACAGCAAGAAACCTCGACACCCGCCTCAATGAACACATTTACGCATGTAGGAACGATAACTTGAACAACGCCTGTGTACAACACCGAAATTCCACCAATCATCTCATGAAATTCAGGGACGCCAAATTAGTGATCAAAGAAACTAATTTCCGCAGATGCAAGTGCCTCGAATCAGCACTGATCGTTGTTTCGAATACAATTAAACAAAACAACGGCAGCTTCACCATCTCTGAAGTCTTAGCAAGAATCCTCCTCTAAACAGTAAACCCTGTCATCACATAGTCTCTCCTGTTATGCTACACAAAGCACATTACAGAGAGTGAACACTGAAAGAGGCTGCCTCTATCCAGTCTATATTTGTCCAACCTATTTTTATGTTACCCAAGTAATAGCTTTTATATCCTTCTACTCATGTACGAATTAATTGCTCTACCATATTGTGTTACTACTACTACTACTACAACTTATGTCACTTCTACTACTACCACTAGTATTGCACCTCACTCTGAGCCTATATATACCCTCTGTGTCCATGTATTGTTTGTAATGGCTTGATAAAGCTCCTGGAGAGCGAAACGTTGCCACAATAAAATGTCACGTTAGTTGCACTTGTGTCCTTTTACTTTATTATACCTAATGCTAGACACAGCTTCACCAAAGTTATATTCTACATTTTCCTTCAGGGTATTTTTCTTGGCTATCGTATCAGCTTTATCATGAAGGAGTAATCCAGTGTGTGATGGAATACATAGCAAATGTACATTAATTTCTTTTTCCCGGATTTTTGAGTATCTGTACTTGGCTTCACCAATGAGCGTGATGTTAGACATTATGTGGTTAAGAGCCTTCATTGATGACAGAAATTACTAATTATTACAGAAGCTCAATGTCATAAGTTAGCTTTAGCGCCAATAGGATGGTAAACAATTCCGTCTGTAGTGTAGAGGCCCAGTTGTTAATTTGTAAAGTAAAAGGACACAAGTGCAACTAATGTGACATTTTATTGTGGCAACGTTTCGCTCTCCAGGAGCATTGTCAGGCCGATCATCGGCTTGACAAAGCTCCTGGAGAGCGTGAAGTTGCTATATTAAAATGTGACATTAGTTGCACTTGTATCCTTTTACTTTACATATTGTCGGTAATTCTACCAACATTATTACAGTTGTTAATTGCTATGTTTTACCAAAAGTTCCTATCGCTCTTAACTAGGGGGGTGGGAACGAGAACAAATGCAGCCCTGCCAGTAGACTCCTGCTAAGATCCATCAGTGTATAAGAACGTAAGAATGGAGGAACACTGCAAAGGCCTACCCAAGGCTACCCAATATGTAAAGTAAAAGGACACAAGTGCAACTAATGTGACATTTATTGTGGCAACGTTTCGCTCTCCAGGAGCTTTATCAAGCCATTAACTGAGTTACAATTTCCTTCTTTTTTCATCAAAGACTGCAAGAAAAGAGCTCTTCAGATCATCAATTCTCCACGCATCAACACCGCTCCCAACAAAGTTATAATTCTTCCCAACAGCCAGGTTGCACTAAACGTCTCAAAAGTACTTTCACAAGCTAACACCAGAGTCGCCATCGCTTCTACCACTTCAATAAAGGATCTAACCAGGACAAAACCCAAGCACCACGAACCAGTCAATGCAGGAGTTTACACTATACCCTGTGGAGGCTGTGACAAGATCTACGTAGGTGAAACAGCAAGAAACCTCGACACCCGCCTCAATGAACACATATACGCATGTAGGAACGACAACTTAAACAACGCCTGTGTACAACACCGAAATTCCACCAATCATCTTATGAAATTCAGAGACGCCCAATTAGTGATAAAAGAAACTAATTTCCGCACACGCAAGTGCCTTGAATCAGCACTGATCGCTGTTTCGAATACAATTAAACAAAACAACGGCAGCTTCACCATCTCCGAAGTCTTAGCAAGAATCCTCCTGAAAACAGTAAACCCTGCCATCACATAGTCTCTTCTGTTATACTACACAAAGCACAGAGAGTGAACACTGAAACAAGCTGCCTCATTCCAGTTTATATTTGTCCAACCTATTTTTATGTTACCCCAGTAATAGCTTTTATATCCTTTTACTCATGTACGAATTAATTGCTCTACCATATTGTATTACTTTTGTCACTACCACTACTACTACTACTACCACTAGTGAACATCGAAATGGTACCTCACTAGTATTCACCTCACTCTGAGCCTTTATATACCCTCTGTGTCCATGTATTGTTTGTAATGGCTTGATAAAGCTCCTGGAGAGCGAAACGTTGCCACAATAAATGTCACATTAGTTGCACTTGTGTCCTTTTACTTTACATATTGTCGGTAATTCTAGCAACTTTATTACAAGGCTACCCAAGAATTTACTCCCGTACCTACGACACCAATCAAACCCAGCCCCTCCCACTCATATAGTTGTCCAATCTCTTTTTAAAGCTACCCAGGGTCCTAGCCTCGATCACCCTACTCGGAAGATTGTTCCATGCATCAACAACTCTGTTATTCAGGCTAAAACGTTGTGTACTTTTAAAAATAGGTTAGATAAATACATGAGTGGGTGTGAGTTGGACCTGACTAACTTGTGCTGCTGGGTCTGGTGCCGTGCTACATCCTTGAGTGGAGGTGACCAGACTGGGTGGGTCATTGGGCTAATCCGGGGGGGACACATGGACCTGTTGAAGATTGAGACACTTATGCAGCATATGGAAATCTTTATTCAGGAAACGTTTCGCCACACAGTGGCTTCATCAGTCCAATACAAAGAGGAAGGCGTAAGGAGAGGAGGAGAATGAGGTAATCAGTCCCTCAACCTGGAGTCGATGTGTTCAGTTTTTCAATGGTTTTTCAAACCATTCATCACACACACATGGACCTGCTTCGCATGGGTCAGTAGGCCTGTTACAGTGTTCCTTCTTTCTTATGTTCTTAAAACCAGTACTTACCTATGTCCTTTCTAAATCTAAATTTATCCAACTTAAATCCATTATTATTGGTTATAACATGTGATACATTATTACCAATAGTTAGGCGAGTAATTTCTTCTGAGCTGTTGCTTTTATAAGTGAGTTAAGGGATTACTTGTCACCACCTTTGAGTGGCGTTATATCTACTGTTTTTAGTGACTGTGGGATAATTACATTAATTTCCTAAAATCAATATTTACATTTGCATCCTGCACAGTCTGTCAGAGCTAAATAAAATATATTGTTAAAATTTTCATGTATTTTTTCTTATTTTTTTGATGAGTGTTTTATGCTAATATATCATAGTACCTCAATAGAATATTTTCAAGTTTTTTGTGTATTAGCCGCATTTGCTTGGTATTTACTGTTAATATTTTTTCTATTCTATTCAATTCTATTCAAGATTGATGGACTGACCACATCGACTCAAGGTTGAGGGACTGATTACCTCATTCTCCTCCTGTTCTTCAAGATTCTCCTTTGTATGGACTGATGAAGCCACTGTGTGGCGAAACGTTTCCTCAATAAAGATACCCAAGAGTTGCACATGTGTCTAATTTATCAATATTTTTTCTGAAAACCTACACAAAATTTAATAGGAATGCTTAAACAGTTTATGATGGCGTCTTAAAGCTATACTAGATAATTTTTATGGATTTCCATTTAGCTATTTTGAATATAATAATTTCCAATTTAAATCTTACATACTTAGACTAATTCTAACTCAGTCAAATAAACATCGTGAATTTTATGCAGCAAACCAGACGGTTTGTTCTACGTAGTTACTAAACTAACATCCCTAGTAATTCTCGTGCAACAGTAGGTATCTTTATTTAAACGTTTCGCCTACACAGTAGGCTTCTTCCGAGTACAGAAAAGTTGATAGAAGCAAAAGAGAAAGCCTACCGAAAGTAATTCTCATAGGTCTTACCTAACCTGTCTCTTGTTTCTTGTTTCTCTTGCAGAATGAGGCAAGTGATTGATAGTCAAGTTGGCTCAGCATCCAGCGCTACATCATCATATCTTCAGCTATTTTTTGAAAATGGCCTGTTTTGTTCTTCACCAGTTTTGGTTGCTGTACTTGGATGGTCTAAATTAGGTGTCATAAAACAGGTGAGAAACACCTTCACTGTCTGAAAATTTTGAGTGAAACTTTGGTGTTTGACATATTGACGTCAGACTTTTGCGTTAGAAAGGGTTGAACTCCAACTACTGGACCTCTTAAGGTTCATTTTTTGCATGCTAAAATTAAAAAATTAAACATCTTTGATGAGTTTTATCCATGGGTAAGGTTCCATCTCCTGGGCCTTTCGAGGTTGTTGATCTCTAATACAGCATCATGTAGTTTGGTGTCCAATAAAGGAAAGCCGATAAAAAATGGCAGATTACCAGAAAAACCTGGAGTAGGGCCGGCCACTGGAAGTAAGAAAACTCTCGAAACCCGTCAAGGGTAAAGATAAATTAGAATTTTTGTTTAAAAATTTGTATATTTGGGCCGCTATCTTCGAAACATTTCAATAAAATCTTGCATATTTTTTTTTATATAAAATGACCATATACAATTAGCAGTAGCAATGTAAGTATTAATTGATTTCCTTTATCGGTATACTACCATAAATTTTAGAGGTGAACCGGTAAGCTAGCGGACGTCTATCCCCATGATACCCAGCATGGGACCCATCCTCATGATACCCAGCATGGGACCCATCCTCATGATACCCAGCATGGGACCCATCCTCATGATACCCAGCATGGGACCCATCCTCATGATACCCAGCATGGGACCCATCCTCATGATACCCAGCATGGGACCCATCCTCATGAAACCCAGCACGGGACCCATCCTCATGATACCCAGCATGGGACCCATTCTCATGATACCCAGCATGGGACCCATTCTCATGATACCCAGCACGGGACCGATCCTCATGATACCCAGCATGGGACCCATTCTCATGATACCCAGCATGGGACCCATCCTCATGATACCCAGCATGAGACCCATCCTCATGATACCCAGCATGGGATGCATCCTCATGATACCCAGCATGGGGCCCATCCTCATGATACCCAGCATGGGACCCATCCTCATGATACCCAGCATGGGACCGATCCTCATGATACCCAGCATGGGACCCATTCTCATGATACCCAGCATGGGACCCATCCTCATGATACCCAGCATGAGACCCATCCTCATGATACCCAGCATGGGATGCATCCTCATGATACCCAGCATGGGGCCCATCCTCATGATACCCAGCATGGGATGCATCCTCATGATACCCAGCATGGGACCGATCCTCATGATACCCAGCATGGGACCCATTCTCATGATACCCAGCATGGGACCCATCCTCATGAAACCCAGCATGAGACCCATCCTCATGACACCCAGCATGGGATACATCCTCATGATACCCAGCATGGGGCCCATCCTCATGATACCCAGCATGAGACCCATTCTCATGATACCCAGCATGGGGCCCATCCTCATGATACCCAGCATGGGACCCATTCTCATGATACCCAGCATGGGACCCATTCTCATGATACCCAGCATGGGACCCATTCTCATGATACCCAGCATGGGACCCATCCTCATGAAACCCAGCATGAGACCCATCCTCATGATACCCAGCATGGGATGCATCCTCATGATACCCAGCATGGGGCCCATCCTCATGATACCCAGCATGGGATGCATCCTCATGATACCCAGCATGGGGCCCATCCTCATGAAACCCAGCATGGGACCCATCCTCATGATACCCAGCATGGGACCCATTCTCATGATACCCAGCATGGGACCCATCCTCATGAAACCCAGCATGAGACCCATCCTCATGATACCCAGCATGGGATACATCCTCATGATACCCAGCATGGGGCCCATCCTCATGATACCCAGCATGGGACCCATCCTCATGATACCCAGCATGAGACCCATCCTCATGATACCCAGCATGAGACCCATCCTCATGATACCCAGCATGGGACCCATCCTCATGATACCCAGCATGAGACCCATCCTCATGATACCCAGCATGGGACCCATCCTCATGATACCCAGCATGAGACCCATCCTCATGATACCCAGCATGGTCGCCATACACGAGCAGCATTCTCGTCATACAGAGAGCACCATGGTCTTCACACGCAGAGCAGCATCTTCGTCATACAAAAAGCAGCTTGGTCGTCATACAGGAGCAGCATGGTCGTCATACACGAGCGGCAGGATCATCATACACAGACCAGCATGGTCGTCATTCACGAGCAGCATGATCGTCATACACAAAGCAACATGGCCGTCATATACAGATCAGCATGGTCGTCATACATAGAGCAGCATGATCGTCAAACATAGAACAGCATGGGTCATCATATACAGCGCAGCATGGTCGTCATACACAGAGCAGCATGTCATACACAGAGCAGCATGGTCGTCATACACAGAGCAGCATGGTCGTCACACGCAGAGCATGGTTGTCATGCACAGAGCAACATGGTCGTCATACATAGAGCAGCATGGTTGTCATACACAGAGCAGCATGGTTGTCATACACAGAGCAGCATGGTCGTCATACATAGAGCAGCATGGTTGTCATACACAGAGCAGCATGGTCGTCATACACAGAACAGCATGGTCGTCGTATACAAAGCATAGTCGTCATACACAAAGCAACATGGTCGTCATACACGAGCAGCATGGTCGTCATTCACGAGCAGCATGGTCGTCATACACAGAGCAGCATGGTCGTCATACCCAGAGCAGCCAGATCGTCATACACAGAGCAGCATGGTCGTCATACACAGAGCAGCATGATCGTCATACGCAGAGCAGTATGGTCGTCATGCACATAGGACTATGGTCGTCATACACAGAGCAGCATGGTCGTCATACCCAGAGCGGCATGATCGTCATACACAGAGCAGTATGGTCGTCATGCACAGAGAAGGATGGTCCTCATACACTGAAGCATGATCGTCATACACAGAGCAGTATGGTCGTCATGCACAGAGCAGCATGGTCGTCATACCCAGAGCGGCATGATCGTCATACACAGAGCAGCATGATCGTCATACACGAGCAGCATGGTCGTCATACACAGAGCAGCATGGTCGTCATACACAGAGCAGCATGGTCGTCACACACAGAGCAGCATGGTCGTCATACGCAGAACAGCATGGGTCATCGTACACAGCAGCATGGTCGTCTATACACAGAGCAGCATGATCGTCATACGCAGCGCAGTATGGTCGTCATGCACAGAGGACTATGGTCGTCATACACAAAGCAGCATGGTCGTCATACTCAGAGCAGCATGGTCATCATACTCAGAGCAGCATGATCGTCATACATAGAGCAGTATGGCCGCCATGCACAGAGCAGCATGGTCGTCATACACAGAGCAGCATGGTCGTCATACACAGAGCGAGCAGCATAGTCGTCACACACAGAGCAGCATGATCATCATATGCAGAGCAGTATGGGCGTCATGCACAGAGCAGCATGGTCGTCATACAAAGAAGCATGGTTGTCATACACAGAGCAGCATGGTCGTCATACACAGAGCAGCATGATCGTCATACACAGAACAGCATGGGTCATCGTACACAGAGCAGCATCGTCGTCTATACACAGAGCAGTATGGTCGTCATACACAGAGAAGCATGGTCGTCATGCACTGCAGCATGATCGTCATACACGAGCAGCATGGTCGTCATACACAGAGCAGCATTGTTATACACGGCAGCATGGTCGTCATACACAAAGCGGCATGGTCGTCATAGAGCAGCATGATCGTTATACACAGAACAGCATGGGTCGTCATACACAGAGCAGCATGATCGTCATACACAGAGCAGCATGGTCGTCATACACAGAGCAGCATGATCGTCATATGCAGAGCAGTATGGTCGTCATGCACAGAGCAGCATGGTCGTCATACACAAGAGAATGGGTCATCATACATAGAGCAGCATGGTCGTCTATACACAGAGCAGTATGGTCGTCATACACTGAACAGCATGATCGTCATACGCAGAACAGTATGGTCGTCATGCACAGAAAAGCATGGTCGTCATACACAGCAGCATGGTCGTCATACGCAACGGCATGATCGTCATACACAGAGCAGCTTGGTCACCATACACATGGCAGCATGATCGTCATACACAGAGCACCATGGTCGTCATACACAGAGCAGCATGATCATCACACGCAGAGCAGTATAGTCGTCATGCACAGAGCAGCATGGTCGTCATACCCAAAGCAGCATGGTCGTCATACACAGAGCAGCATGGTCGTCATACACAGAGCAGCATGATCGTCATGCACAGAACAGCATGGTCGTCGTACACAGAGCAGCATGGTCGTCACACAGAGCAGCACGGTCGTCATACCCAGAGCAGCCTGATCGTCATACACAGAACAGCATGGGTCATCGTATACAGAGCAGCATGGTCGTCATACAAAGAGCAGCATGGTCGTCATACACAGAGCAGCATGGTCGTCATACACAGAGCAGCATGGTTGTCATACACAGAGCAGCATGGTCGTCATACACAGAGCAGCATGGTCGTCATACACAGAGCAGCATGGTCGTCACACACAGTAGCATGATCGTCATATGCAGAGCAGTATGGTCGTCATGCACAGAGAAGCATGGTCGTCATACACTGCAGCATGATCGTCATACACTGCAGCATGGTCGTCATACACAGAGCGGCATGGTCATCATACATAGAGCAGCATGATCGTCATACGCAGAACAGCATGGGTCGTCATACACAGAGCAGCATGGTCGTCGTACGTAGAGCAGCATGATCGTCATACACAGAACAGCATAGGTCATCATACACAAAGCAGCATGGTCGTCATACACAGAGCAGATTAGTCGTTATACACAGAGCAGCATGATCGTCATACGCAGAGCAATGTGGTCGTCATACACAGCAGCATGGTCGTCTATACACAGAGCAGGATGATCGCCATACACAGAGCAGCATGGGCGTCATACTCAGAGCAGCATGATCGTCATACATAGAGCAGTATGGTCGTCATGCACAGCGCAGGATGATTATCATACACAGAGCAGCATGGTCGTCTATACACAGAGCAAGATGATCGTCATACACAGAGCAGCATGGTCGTCATACTCAGAGCAGCATGATCGTCATACACAGAGCAGCATGGTCGCCATACACAGAGCAGCATGGTCGTCATACACAGAGCAGCATGGTCGTCATACACAGAGCATGGTCGTCATACACAGAGCAGCATGGTCGTCATACACAGAGCAGCATGGTCGTCATACACAGAGCAGCATAGTCGTCATACACAGAGCAGCATGGTCGTCATACACAGAGCAGCATGGTCGTCATACACAGAGCAGCATGGTCGTCATACACAGAGCAGCATGGTCGTCATACACAGAGCAACATGGCCGTCATACACAGAGCGGCATGGTCGTCATACACAGAGCAGCATAGTCGTCATACACAGAGCAGCATGGTCGTCATACACAGAGCAGCATAGTCGTACACAGAGCAGCATGGTCGCCATACACAGAGCAGCATCGTCGTCATACACAGAGCATGGTCGTCATACACAAAGCATGGTCGTCATACACAGAGCAGCATGGTCGTCATACACAGAGCAGCATGGTCGTCATACATAAAGCAGTATGGTCGTCATGCACAAAGCAGCATGGTCGTCATACACAGAGCAGCATGGTCGTCATACACAGAGCAGCATGGTCGTCATACACAGCAGCATGGTCGTCATACACAGAGCAGCATGGTCGCCATACACAGAGCAGCATGGTCGCCATACACAGAGCAGCATGGTCTTCATACACAGAGCAGCATGGTCGCCATACACAGAGCAGCATGGTCTTCATACACAGAGCAGCATGGTCGCCATACACAGAGCAGCATGGTCTTCATACACAGAGCAGCATGGGTCGGCGTGACTTTCGTGAATACAAGGATTCTTTTGTATTTCCTTACTTTTCTATGTGAAATAAGGTGGGAAATACGAAGCTGCCAAAATAACCGTTTCTCTGATTTCATCCGCTCATTTCTCTCTCTCTCTCTCTCTCTCTCTCTCTCTCTCGCTTTTACACAGGGTTTGACAAGGTTAGGTTAAGGATCCCTAGCTATATTGACAAGCTATATACAAGTTAAGGATTCTCAACTTTGACAAGCTAAGAGCTGTTACCTACATCAGCTCATTTGAAAGCATTTTTGTTATGAAACATACAAGTAGGGAACAGGATGAAGTTGGAGTCATCTGTGGGTGATCATTTTCATTTGATCAACTATCTCGCTGACATAATGCTGTACGAATGTGTTCCAGACTCGAGTCATCCTGGTGATAAATGTTCTCCGATGAAGTGATGTTCTGGAGAAGGGTACAGCCAGGGTGAAGTTGCTGCTTTCCGCCAGTCTTGTGGTATAGGCGCTTGCTTCTTGCTGTCCTCGAAGTGGAACCAAGTATGGTACTGTGACAATATTGGCATTGTACATAACAGTAAGGACACCCACATCGTTCCTGTGTTGAAGGTTCTGCTGAAATGACAGATTTATCGAGGACGGGTCCAGGCGAGAGATGAGACGTCTTGCTCTGTTCTCTACTGTCAAGCAGTCACAGATTAGATGGGTAGGGGGAGGCAAACCAAGAAAGCGGAGCATACTCAAAGTGTGAGTGTACTTTTGCCTCATAAAGAATCTTGCATCCCCTACTGTCAAGCAGATGTGTGATACGTCAAAGTGTTGTAAGCTTCCTGGCTGCCTTGTTTGCAAGATTTACAACATGGTTCTTCATGGTCAGATTGGAGTCAAATTTCACCCCAAGGATATCAACTTCTCCAGGTGCCAACACCCTCCCATTCATCCTTACTACTGCCCCGTCATTACCATCATGATGCCTAGAGACCATTATCATTTGCGTTTTCTCGGGTGCAAATGTTACTTGCCATCTATTTCCCCAAGCTGATATAGCTCTTAGCTGGTGATTGATCTAGCTTAGAACAGCTGGCATTTCTTCTCTTGGATAAGTTTTTGTCAAAGTACAGTCGTCTGCAAATGTGTGGGATTCTGGGATGAGTTGAAGGTCATTGAAGTAGACATTCCATAACAATGCCCCAAACACACTTCCATGAGGAACACTTGCCCCAGTAGGATGTCTTGCTGATTCTGCTCCATTGAGAACTTCCCTTAGAGATTGTGAAGACTTACTCAGCCCTGTAACAACTTCAGTCAGTATTACTAGGGCTGGCTCCTCCTCAGAAAAATTAATGCATAGAAAAAGAACAAAAACTGACAAACATAAACACTTTATTATTTAGAAAATATAAAATATAAAACACTTAAATATGAAATATTGATCCTACATTAAAGAAAATGAAAAATGGAAAACATAAATGATATCTGAATTCAACACTAATATATATAAAACTTGGGTGTCTGGTGTTGGTGACACTGCGTGTTGTTGAAATCGTAGCCGTTGCTGATGATGTGGGGGGGGGGTCGCAGGTGTTGGTGACAACCCACCGGCTCATTCTTCATAGAGTCTATAGCTATAAAATAATCTATCCGGATGACAGGAAAGCAGGTTCTTTACCACTGCAATGATGAGGGGTTACGTCCTGCAACTTCATAAAAGTGCACAGGTAAGTAGATAAAACATGGGACGTCTCAGGACGTTAGTCCGTCTCCTTCAATTCTACTCTTTGGTTGGCAGGTGACCCATTCTGTCATTCCAAGCTGTAAAGAGAGACAGGTTACACACTGCCTAAGAAATCACTCTCCATGATAAGTACAATACCTAAAAGACGTGGTGATTATTAAGACATTTAACAGAGCAAGACTGAAAGGACTAAGTTTATTATTGGTCAAAAGTGAAGCTTTCAACCAATAAGTCCACTAGAATATGAGCAGGCATGTACTTACATTAGTGCTGGGAGCTGTGAGTCCAGTAATTACTGTTTGGCCGGAGCCCCACACGTCACCTTTCGGGGAGGGGGAAAAAGGGGGGGGAATAGCGGGAGCTGGACTGGCCCTACCTTAACAAGTAGCCGGCAATGAAACTATTGTTACTATATACTCCCTCACTACTCCTATCTATTGAACTTTTCCCTCACACTCTCCCATACCAAGACTTATAGTCAAGGAGTATAAGAAGAATAGGTGAGGAAAAAGTTCTAACACGTGGAAGTCGCGTAAGACAACAAATCTTCTACTGACTGTCATGACTTAATCAGTCAGAGAAATAATTGGATGAACACAATATGGAACTTAAAAGCTTGGAGAGCCAATGTCCACCTCAATAGGTGACTGTTGGTTCCCTTAAAAGTTTCTAGGTATATCAAAGGTTTGTGATCCGTTTCTAAAATGAATTCTTTTCCAAGTAAATAAAATTTAAGCTTGGAGATACCCCACACAAGGGCCAAACATTCCTTTTCTATGGTGGAGTATCTCGTTTCTGCGGGAAGGAGTTTCCGGCTTAGGAAGCGTACAGGGAAGGGAGTACCATCATGGTATTGTAGTAGCACCACAACTAAGCCAGTATTGGAGGCATCAGTTCTTAAACAAAATGTTTTATTAATATCTGGAATCTTAAGTATAGGGTCTTTCGAGAAGATATTTTTAATCTCATTAAACTTTTCCCGAGCTACGTCGGAAAGTTAAAGAGGTTCCTTCACAGACTTTTTAAGGAAGTCGGATTAGATGCCTGTAAGATCAGTAAGGTTCGGGATAAACCGTGCATAAAAATTTACAGAACCAAGAAAGCTACGCATGAGCTTCTTGGTTTTGGGGAATTTAAATTCTAATAAAGCTTTGATCTTACTGGGGAGAGGCTGCAAAGAGTTATTAAAAAGTATCAGTCCAAGATATCTAATCTTGTTATACCCAAGAAAGCATTTCTTCAGCTTGGCAGTGAGGCCATGTGAGCGTAACCTACATAAAACTGATGTTAATGCTTGGATATGTTCGCCCCACATGGATGTCATTACGTAAATGTTATCAAAATAAACTGAAACATTTGGCATATTACCCAAGACCTTTCTCATCAGTCTCACGTAGGTAGCACAGGCAGTTACCAAACCGAAGGGCATAGTTCTATACTGCATCAGTCCTTGGTGTGTAGGAAAAGCGGTGTACTGCTTAGAAGAAGGATCTAACATTACTTGATGATATGCCTGCGCAATATCAATCTCTAAAAAGAAGGAAGCGTCATAAAATTTGTGTAAATCGCTATCTATTAAGGGCATAGGCTCAGCATCCCACCGAGTTATAGCATTAAGGCCTCTAAAGTCAATAGCAAGTCTATATGAATTATCCTCCTCCTTAACCATGACTACTGGTGAGCAATATGCTGATACTGAAGGTTCAATGATCTTTAGTTTTAATAATTTGTCTACCTCTCGGTCAAATGCATCCCTAAGGTGAACTGGAACTGGGTATAATTTCCGTTTGATAGGATTGTCCGTCAATAAGTCAATCTTATGGACTACCGTGGAGGTAACACCTGGAATATCAGTAAAGACGTCTGAAAAGTTACTCACACATAGAAGTAGTTCATGTCTCCTATGGTCATCCAAAGATTCATTAATATTAATGCTTGTTGCGCCCGAGTGGTCAAGAGTCACCAAGTCGTGTAGTTCTCCGTCATAGTCTAAGTTAGAGGTGTCAGTTACGCACACTTTACATTCTTCAGTTGTCTTATCAAGTTCGTGAGGAAAAACTAAGTCAAATTTATTAAGGCAGTTAACCGAATTTCTTCTGTAATATTTCTTAAGGATGTTGATATGATAAAGCTTAGGTTTCCCCTTGACTTCTATGAGGCAGTCAACTTTCCCACAAATTTTCAATACTTTATATGGACCTTTCCATGCTACTAATAATTTATTTGACTTGATAGGCAAAAGTACAAGAACTTCATCCCCTACTTTAAAACTTCTCCTCTGACTTTTGGAATCAAAATAGGTTTTGTACTGGTCCACTGACAAGCTTAAGTTTTTCGAAACTATGTCAGAGGTCTCCTCAAGTTTGGATCTAAGGTCAAGGAGAAACTGGTAAGAAGACTGAATGAACCTCAGCATTTACGTCTTCATTAGTCCATAAGTAATGAAGGATGGACAATGGACCTCTGGCCTGTCTACCATAGAGAAGTTCAAAAGGTGAAAACCCCGAAGAGTCACTGGGAACTTCCCTCATGGCAAACAAAGCACAGGGTAGGTTACGATGCCACTCCTTAGGTTTAAGGGAGAAAAGTTTCCTTAAAATGGACTTGAGAATCGAATGCTGGCGCTCAATCCTCCCATTACAGCTGGGATGATAGGGTGTGGTGAAGAGAGGCTTCACTCCCAGAAGTTGGTAGAGATGTTGCATTAAATCAGATGTGAATTGTGTCCCACGGTCAGACAAAATTTCTCTAGGAATGCCCACTCTAGAGAAGATGGACAGAAGTGCTTCAGCCACCTCTGTAGTAGTTATGGTCTTTAAGGGTATGGCTTCAGGGAAACTCGAAGCATAATCAACTATTGTTAATATATGTCTGTGTCCCCCAGATGAAAGTGGAGATAAAGGACCAACGATATCAATAGCTACTCTTTCAAAGGGTACCGTAAAGACTGGCATTTTGACCATAGGCACTCTCCTGGTACCTCGAGAGGATGACAGTTGGCAAACTTTACACGATCTACAATAGGTAGTGACATCTGAGGACATTTTTGGCCAAAGATAGGTTTCCCTAATTTTATTTAAGGTTTTACGATGCGAGAAATGTCCGGCCACTGGCAGGTCATGAGCCATTTTAAGAACAGTCTCTCTGCATTGACTTGGAACAACTAAGATGGAATAGTCTATCTCATCTGAATTTAATTTGAATACTGACTTGTACAAGATACCTTTTATATATTCAAATTTATATGAAAAGTTTTTCCTTTGAATAACTTAATTTTGTTTAGCGGCATTATAGCAATTCTGAAGAGAAGGGCAGTTACGTTGTAAATTGACAAAAGAGTCCTTTGATATATCTAAAGGCTTGAAGTCATGGAAAATCAAAGGATGGACAGTAGGAGAAGCCTGGGCTTTGGTCTGAGCCCTAGTCAAGACATAGCATCGGAGGTGATATCTTCACTTTCATCTAACAAGTGAACCGGTGATCCTACTACCTCGCTTTCCAGAGTAGCATCACTGGTTTTTAATCCCACATGAATCTCACGAGACATTGTCTCATTTGAACTTTCGAGGGGCTTCTCTGACTCTACATGATGAGGATCTGAAAAGCTTATGTCCATCTTTGGTGATGAAAGGTCAACCTCAGAAGGAAGAATGGCACCTTTTACATTACCTATTAGTACGGGGCAAGAAGTGATGGGAGCTAGTACGGCTTCAAACCAACCTGTGAACCATTTAGACCTAATGTAACAACGGATGGTAGGAAAAGTGTCCGTACGGCCCAAGTAGTCTGAAAGTATAGCAGAGGAATGAGTTTCTTTAAGATTAGGGAACAGCTTATCAGAAATGACTATACATGTGCATCCTGTGTCTCGTAAACTGGTAGATACATTAAGTCCATTAACTGTTCCTGAACAGAAGGGTGCTTGGTCATTACAGTCTGCAAAAACATCTTCCAACTTTTTGGACCTTCTTAGAAGGACAATCTGGACGTTTATGTCCCTTAACACCACACAAATGACAAACAGGAATAAAAGAAGTCATTTTACTTTCCACTAGAGGCTTTGATTTCTTAAGATCTGATGAACCCTTGCCCTTAGGGTTCGATCCCTTTAGGTCTTTATAGGAATTGTGAGCCTCAGCATTCAGGTCAGCAGCCTCAGCAACTTCATCAGCTTTAATCAGGTTATGTTCTCTAATGAATGTTCTTATCTGGTGGGGAAGAGCTGTCAGGAACTGGTCAGCAACCATGAAGTCTCTAAGAGATTCATAACTGTGATCAATTCCTGAGCTCTCTATCCAAAAGTCGAACAAACGAAAGAGTGTTACCTGTAACTGCTGAAAGTTCTGGCCAGGCTGTAAGGTGGCATACCTGAAATCTTTCCTGTAAGAATTTGTGGTTTTTTGATATGCTTTAAGGATTGCCTTCTTCAGTAGGTTATAATTACATATGATATCCTGCGACAAAGTTGCATAGATATTCAAGGCTGTACCAGAAAATAACATTCCTAACCTGGTAGCCCAGGTGTCAGCAGGCCATTCACAGAGGGTAGCAGTATTTTCAAACCTGATAATGTATGAAGTAATGTCTTCACCCTCTGTGAAGGGAGGTAAATTAGGCGTTGGAATATGTGCACTAGCTGCATGATGTTCAATTACTCCTTCCTCTAATTGTTGTTGTGTAAAAGTTAACTTTTTATTCTCTAATTCAAGGCGAGCTTTTTCGAGCTCGCGATCTTTTTCTCTCTCTCTTAATTCATGTTCTCTAGCTCTTTCCTCACGTTCTCTAGCTCTTTCCTCACGATCAAGTCTATCACGCTCTTTTTTGTGTTCTCGCTCTCTTTCTAACTGTCTTTCTTGGCTTTCTCTTTCGATTCTCTCTCTCTCCTTTTTCTCTTCTCTTTCGATTCTCTCTCTCTCCTTTTCTTCTTCTCTTTCGATTTTTTCTCTCTCCCTTTCCTCCTGTCTTTCCCTTTCTGTCTCTCTTCTCTCTCAATTCTCTCTCTTTCAAGTCTTTCCTGGACCTTAGCACTAATGAAAGATTCTAAATTTTTCCCTGTTATTCCTAACTTACTCCCAGCATTCATCCAAAACTGGTATTCCTCCATACTTGCAAGAATTTAAACTACAAGGGGGAAAATGAAACGGGTCTCAAAGAAAACGGAGGGTTCAATTCCTGCTCCGATCAAACTGTAAATAAACCAGAGGGCTCGATCCCTGCTTCAATTAAACAATATGTATTAATGAAAACAAAGGGTTCTATACCAGCTCCGAGCAAACAGTAAGTAGAATGGGGTCACTTGACCATCCAATCTTCTCACCAACAAATCAAGAGTGTCCTACGACAGTTCCCTTAATATAATAAAGAGCTCAATGAAACAAATTGTCACTGGAAAATCCCGGGTCCCTAGAGTCTAATCCTCCAAAGTGTTTCAAGCTCGAAAAAAGGGGGCAGAATTAACTATTATATCCTGCCTGACTTGACTTACAATAAATTGAGACTATAACAATCACCAAATCTTTTTAATACCTGTACTGTAGCCCTACCATAGAGAATGATTACTCATGGCTGGTGGTAACCGTCTGTTGTATACGGCGTTGAAGTTCCAATGGTAGATTTGAGATGGAGTTGAATCTTGATTCAGCCGAGTCATATCCTGGCAAGGTCGCCACTTGTGAAGGCTTACTCAGCCCTGTAACAACTTCAGTCAGTATTACCAAGGCTGGCTCCTCCTCAGGAAAATTAATGTATAGAAAAAGAACAAAAACTGACAAACATAAACACTTTATTATTTAGAAAATATAAAATATAAAACACTTAAATATGAAATATTGATCCTACATTAAAGAAAATGAAAAATGAAAAATATAAATGATATCTGAATTCAACGCTAATATATATAAAACTTGGGTGTATGGTGTTGGTGACACTGCGTGTTGTTGAAATCGTAGCCGTTGCTGATGATGTGGGGGCTGGGTCGCAGGTGTTGGTGACAACCCACCGGCTCGTTCTTCATAGAGTCTATAGCTATAAAATAATCTATCCGGATGACAGGAAAGCAGGTTCTTTACTGCTGCAGTGATGAGGGGTTACGTCCTGCAACTTCATACAAGTGCACAGATAAGTAGATAAAACATGGGACGTCTCAGGACGTTAGTCCGTCTCCTTCAATTCTACTCATTGGTTGGCAGGTGACCCATTCTGTCATTACAAGCTGTAAAGAGAGACAGGTTACACACTGCCTAAGAAATCACTCTCCATGATAAGTACAATACCTAAAAGACGTGGTGATTATTAAGATTTTTAACAGTGCAAGACTGAAAGGACTAAGTTTATTATTTGTCAAAAGTGAAGCTTTCAACCAATAAGTCCACTAGAATATGAGCAGGCATGTACTTACAGTAGTGCTGGGAGCTGTGAGTCCAGTAATTACTGTTTGGCCGGAGCCCCACACGTCACCTTTCGGGGGGGGGAAGAGGGAGGGGAAGGTATAGCGGGAGCTAGACTGACCCTACCTTAACAAGCAGCCGGCAATCAAACTATCACTTTCGGGGAGGGGGAAAAAGGGGGGGGGAATAGCAGGAGCTGGACTGACCCAAGTAGCCTGCAATGAAACTATTGTTACTATATACTCCCTCGTTACTCCTATCTATTGAACTTTTCCCTCACAGAGATCTAAAATGAAAGTAATCCTTGAGGAGACATCGGGTAGAGCCTGCAAATCCCAGTGCTTGCAGTTTTGCCAAGAGGCCCTGGTGCAACACTTGGTCGAAAGCACCAGCAATGTCCAGTGCTACCACACAGCTGACTTTGGACTCGTCCAGTGACTGGTATCATTTAGTGGAAATGTTTAACAACAGATCAGCAACAGAATAACCTTTCCTGAAGCCATATTGACGGTCACAAAGTAGTGAGTGGTAGTCAAAAAACTGTCATTTGTCTTGAGATTATTGTCTCAACGAGCTTGCCAGTGATTGACAGAAGTGACATTGTTCTGTAGTTGCTGATTTCTGCTCTGCTCTAATTTTTGTGAACAAGGACTATATTTGCCACTTTCCACAGAGAAGGCCATTTACACTGTACTAGGCAGTGCTTGAAGATGCGAGTTAGAGGTGCTGCTAGCTGGTCTGCACATCTCAGCAATCTTGGGCTCAACTTGACTGGGCCCATAGCCTTTTCTTGGTCAAGAGATTTAAGAAGGAAATACACCTCATCCTGCCTTATTGTCACCACTGACAGTTTTGACAGTTCTTGCAGCTAGCCAAGGAGTCCCTTGCTGGATCAGGAACATGCATTTTGGTAGCAAAGTGTTCGGCAAAGAGGTCTGCTTTCTCTTGACTGCTGTTGATTTAGAGGTGTAATGAGTTCATCAGGCAGATAACCTTGTCTTTGACCAGTGGCCACCAGGTTTAGGAGCCCACTCTACCTGAAGCTAGCTTTTTCTCTCTGTTGTCTCTCTCTCTCTCTCTCCTTCCAGCCTCTCTTCCCTTCCTCACTTCATTCCTTCCAACATCCCTCACTTTATTCCCTCCCTCCCTCTCCTGAGTTCCTCCCTTCTTCTTTCTTCAATCCATCCTCCTGTCTCTCTTAGTTTTTCCTCCCTCCCTCCCTCACTTCACTATATCATCACTCGCTCAACCTTGGCCGACCATCGTGCCTTACAATCGTTTTTCTTTCTTTTTCTACTTTCAGTTTCTACACTCTCCCTTTCTTTAGTCTCTCTGTGGATCATTTCCTCCTTCCCTCTCCTGTGTGCCTGTCATCACTTCCTCCATCCCTCTCCTGTGTCTGTCATCACTTCCTCCTTCCCTCTCCTTTGTCTCTGCCATCACTTCCTCCATCCCTCTCCTGTGTCTGTCATCACTTCCTCCCTCCCTCTCCTGTGTCTGTCATCACTTCCTCCCTCCCTCTCCTGTGTCTGTCATCACTTCCTCCTTCGCTCCACGAAGCCCCGTTATCACTGTTTAACTACATATTCCCAGACTCCTCCTTTACCTTCTCTCCACCCTGTCCCTTCAACTCTCTCTCTCTCTCTCTAGTCCTAACTAAACATCACCTTCATTACTCCATCCCTTCCTGCCACTCCGTCACCCCTTCCTTCCCTCCCTCTCTCAACCCTGCCACTCCGTCATCCCTTCCTTCCCTCCTCCTAGCTTCCATCAATCCCACTCCATCCTGTTTCTCTCGTGCTTATTGTTCCACCTAATCATTAGAATCACATGGGGCTTAATTAACATACTATTGACTAACTTCCACCTATGACATTCCTCTGACAGATTTCGCGAATTCTTCTTCTCTCACATCTCTCTCTTCTCAAACAGACTGTACCTGCTAGTATCATGCAGGCTGGCATAGGCATCACAGACTAGCTGGTATAACTCTTGTCTTCAGTTTGACCTACTTTTTGCCTGCCTTATACTTGAGTAGATTTCCTATATATACCTGGCTTGTTCTTTGACTTGATATATGTGGTTTGTACCTGACTTCTATATGAATAATCCCTGATACCTGTATGATCAATTATTTATGGAAGATTTTGACCTTGTTCACAGTGGTGTGCTAGAGCCGGTTGGGTTCCGTCTCACGATCTGGTTATTAAGTTTAAATTGGATCAGCGACCTGCTAATTGGATTTTAAAAACGTTTAGTAATCAGTAGAAATAGTAATTAAATAGAGAAAAAATAAACGAGTGGTAGGATAGAATCGCAAGGAGCAACGAGTGAACTGAAAAGGGCAATTTGAATGCAGAGTGAATATAAACGTAAAGGTGAGAGATGTTGATATCCAAGCAAGAATATTCCTGCTCAGAGGACGTAGAAAATCCTGAGAGTGAAATGCGTACGTAATGTAGTTGAAGTATCACAGTGGGTGCACTAGTATTTTGTATTTCTTTTACTTGCAAAGTATTTTGTTGAAGGGTAATTACATTATTTGAAAGTATAGATAATATATTGAATAAACTCAGTCATGAGGCTACCAAACGCTCACCTCAGAATCCCTAGATTAATGGCTCGTGCCGTTGACGCTCGCGGATTTTCGCCTGTCTGAATTTCACCCTTCATTGGATCTGGTTGTTCAGAAAGTGCCAGCGCACCTCTGACTTACAGATTAACCTAGATTATATCCAGTTTATTGCTGGCGTTTCTAATATCTGCACCTAACTGTTTTATGCCTGGACTGTAATATATTTATATGATAAATGCACCTGATATATACATAGACTTCATATGATACATGCAACTGATTTATACCTGACGTGTGATACATAAATCTGACTTGTGCATGTTTTTTCTGGAATAATACTTAAGTTACAGTTGACATGCCATAAAATGTTTAATGATTATCAGCTAGCCTCCCCGGGTCATGAGCACAATATTCAGAGCTAGGATATGGAAACGGCAATTAATGTCGTGCCGAATAGGTAAAACTTGCTTAAGTAGCGACGCTCCTCTTGCCGAATAAGGCAAGTGAAAATTTATGTATGCAATAACTTCGCAAAAATTATTCTGAACATAACGAAAAAAACATATTTCATTGTGTTAAGTTTACAATAATTTAATAAACATAATGAAATATATTTTTTCATTAGGTTTAAAATGACTTTTACGAAAATATTGCATGCACAAATTTTCGCTTGCCTTATTCGGCAACAAGAGCGTCGCTATTTAAGTCAAAATCGCAAGTTTTACCTATTATGCAAAACATGTAATAAGATTACACTAAACAGATGATATCACAATACGCAACATAACCACAGAGGAAAAAAATAGTGAATTTCCAAGCGCCTTCGTGATTTCTCACAGTATCAATGAACTGTAAAAATACTAGGAAAGCAGAAGGTTTATAAAGCTGAGATGTCACCTCACATATGAACTTAAACCTGACTCAGGATGCTGACCGTGGGAGTTTTATTAAAATTTTGTCAGGTCACATGTTTAGTGAAATTTGAGTGACACATCAGGCATAGTTTAACTTCCTCACACATTTTATTAATTATAAATTAATCTAATTTATATAACCCTGAACTAATATTCATAATAAAATTAATACTGTTTTTTATGAGATTTGATTCGATTATGTTTCTCTCTGCCTTGGATCTGCTTGATACAACTTTCTCGGCCTTTTGAAAATAAATTGGGCGGTTAAAATCTTTCACATGAATAAACACAGCATTAGATTCTTGTTCATTTCTTATACTATATTGCGTTTGTTGTAACCTTAGTTCAAAGCTTTTTCCAGTATGGCTGTAATAAACTTTGTTGCATTTTATACACGGAATCTTATAGCGTCAGCACTCTGGGGGTAATTCTTAATCAAAGGTCATGATCAAGTTAACTCTTTTGCATCCCAAACGCTGATGACTTCACTAATACATATTGAACAGCATATATCGTTATCTATTAACAATGTTACTTGAATATTAGCAAAATAATATGTATATGGCAATACACCTGAGCACTGACAATATCCTAGTGCGAGTGTGTAAAATTTATACTGTGTAAATAATAACAATGTCTAAATAATATCAGTGACCATTGAGGCGGATATCTTTGATTTATTAATTTAAGTACATTAGTTATTATCAACGAATCAGAAATCGAGAATCTTTCTTGATTCAGGAGTCAACCAGTCATATTTACGTGTGACATCCTCTATACTGTGTTAAAGGAGAGGCTTCACATGTCATGTGATAGTTTGAAGCCTCTCTGAACCACTACTATCAAAAATTATACATATTATATTTCTAATAGATGGAATAGATATATTTTATTTTTGGCTACTTACGTACCAGTTTTCATATATATATATATAGATCTTTTAAAACAAAATATAAATATATAAATTACAGCAGTACCGCATATAAAGAAATGTATACAATTAATTATACAAACAATTATAATTGGTAAAGTTTGAGTCTTTCCTAAAAGCTCCCTACATTTACCTCAGTCTCCTTTCACTTCTTTTTTTTACACAGGGTTTGCTTTACTTTCGCTTTCTCTGAGTTCTTACTCTTCTTCTCCCTGTCTCCTTTATTCTCTCCGTCTCCCCCTCTCATCCTCTCCAGCTTCCTTTATCTTCATATCTCTCTCTCTCTCTCTCTCTCTCTCATCTTTCTTTCCTTTCCTCCTTTCCCTTTCCTTGTTTCTATCTGCATTCCCCTTCCCCTCTCTTTCTGTTTTCATTTCCCTCTTCTCCCAGTCCTCCCATTACCTCTCCCAGTCTCTCTCCAATTAATTCTCCTCTTTCCTCTCCCTCTCATTTTTCCTCTCTCTCCCTCTTCCTGTCCTTCTATTCTCTCTCCCTCTACCTCTTCCCGCTACTTTCCCTTTCTTCTCTCCTACTTCCCCTGAAGGTGTGGTGGTCAGACGTGTGTATAATACCTGTATTAACTACCATTATACTGAAACACTCTAGATATCACCAGGTAAGGTTGGAATGTCTCATCTTCACTGTAATCAACAGAGATCGCTGGAGGTGCCAGTTTTGCTGTTTTACAATAGAAATCAGTGAATTTGTGTGAAAACGGAGACCTGAAGAGGGCGTTAAAACAGGTAGCCGAAACTCGTTATGGTTTGCATCCTAGAAAAGAGGATCGAAAATCCCCCAGTGGAAATAAACTGTTTGGCTTTCTTAGTTTGTGGTGGTTGAATAGCTCTCCGGGGTTAAGAATCCGAAGAAAATATTCATGGCTAGGTGTCAGGTTCCGCTGTGATCGTTCAGTAAAACGAGGCTATACTGTCTCATCACGTAGGGTGGCTGCCTACACTCAGTTAACGTCAGCATATAACTTCGGATAAGAGCGTCAAATAGGTCACTGTGACACTGGAATGCTAACGAGTTTGCTTTAATAATGGATTTATCGTGTCAGTTATCTGGTCTCGATTCAAAAGATTCTATTGCCTTTATATGTTATCGCATTTATTGCTTTTGTTATGTTATATTTAGATAAATTTTGTTTATAGATGACATCTAACATTATCAAAACTAGCCTAAGCGAGCTTGATGTAACCAAACCTAAATACCATATATCAAGAAATTTGCTTAAATCTTCATGTGAGAAATCGATGGTGGCATTAGGAGAAAATGTTGAGAGTCGGCATTGTTACCTTAATGTAGAACAGATAAAAAAAAAAAAGTCTCCAAATACAGCATCAAATCAATTCCGAAGAATAAAAATCTGTCATTATTGGATTAGAATCACTCTTAAAACCCACATACAACATTCAGGTTAATCAACTTTTCTTACCTCTTCTGTCTACCCACAATCTTCTGCAAGTCTCTATGCTACCCCAGTGTTTCTCCTAATTCTTGCCATCGATTTTATGACCTAACAAAACAAGGGGTTCCAAACCCAGGAAGACTGTGATAAGTAGCAGATTGCAACCCCTGGACGGATCCTAGGCTACTGTCTCAGCTTCCTCCGAAAATCCAACAAGATTCAGGATAGGCGACTCTGGTTAGACATCAAGACAACAATTCTGCTTAAATATTAGTAGACAGATAAGAGAAGTATTCCATTTAGGGGCAATGATGTGACGATTTCTAATACTTAACATAAGATACCTCTCTGTACATGATTGTCATAACCCGTGTGAGGACAAATGTTTGTATAAATGGCAGGTCATAGGAGATACTGAATAGCTACAAGTGGCTTATTAAGAATGTCATAGGTATCGCGAAGATTATTACTCGGTGATAACATAACGAACCTTATTCTTACGAATATTACTATTATTATTTTATTATGGCCACAAAAAATCCCCCGAATGAGTGTGGGTCATAAAGCGTTACATACCTCAGTGAAGTTGATGGCAGCAGCTCCCTTCTGTCATATAGCAGAAGCTGCTCTGACCACTCTGGATGCTGCCTTCTCTACATTAATGTTGTTAATGTACCATAAACGTGTCTGCCTGTCTCTGATTTATGGGGCAGCTGGGTTGTCTTGGTTGTTTATTTCTCATAGTTCTGAGACGCACCTCTTACCTATAACAGTAAATATTTTAACTACGATGTTGATGAATGGAAAATGGACTTAAATGGGACTTGATGAAAGTACTACTAATGATAATAAATTACCAGGTTTATGACTCAGATTTTCATATTTTGTCGCCAAAAAGGCGACATCCACTCACGGGTGGTAGCGCAAGAGCATATGGGTACGCATAAAGCTTTGGAACCAAGGCTCAAAAAGGTTAACAGATATGCAAAAGCCCAGGAAACTAGGTCCCATCCAAAAAGGATTAAGAGGAGTGTCCCAGCTTACATGCTGAACTGGTCCATGTCAACCCCCAACTTAGACCAATGGCGCACCCAGTCAGGTCACCTCCACTTCAGGAAGGAGCACGGCATCTGACCTAGTAGCACAAGCTAGTCAGGTCCAACTCACACCCACCCACACCCACTCATGTGTTTAACCTATTTTTAAAACAACACAACGTCATAGCTTCTATAACGGTACTCGGGATTTTGTTCCACTCATCCACAGCTCTATTACCAAACCAGTGCTTTCCTATATCCTTCCTAAATATGAATTTTTCTGGCTTAAAACCATTGCTTTGAGTCCTGTCTAGACTAGATATTTTTAGCACGCTATTTACATTCCCATTATTCATTCCTGTTTTCCATTCATACACCTCAATCATATCCCCCCCAATTCTACGCCTTACTAGAGAGTGCAGATTAAGGGCCCTCAGCCTCTCCTCATAGGGAAGATATCTGATACATGGGATCATCTTTGTCATCCTCCTCTGTACGTTTTCCAGATCATTTATATCCATTCTGTAATACGGTGACCAAAACTGTGCAGCATAATCTAAATGAGGCCTAACCAAAGATATATAGAGTTGAAAAACAACCTGAGGATTTCTATTATTTATGCTTCTTGATATGAAGGCAAGGATTTGTTAGCTTTATTGCGAACGCTTATAACTGTTGTCTTGGTTTCAGGTTACTGCTAACCAGAACTCCTAAATCCTTTGCGCAATCAGTAATATTAAGATCTACATTATTTAGTTTGTATGTGGCATGGTTATTATCCTTTCCAACATTTAGAACTTTGTCTATATTAAACTCCATCTGCCATTTCTCCGACCATTGCATCCTGGAGTGCTCTAATGTCCTCATTAGATTGAATTGGACGGCCTATTATGGTGTCATCAGCAAATTTGTTTGTCGCTATTTATTCCCTCATCGATGTAGTTTCTGCAAATTGTGAACAAGGGGCTCAACACTGACCCCTGTGAAACACCGCTTGTGACGTGCCCCCATTCTGATTTCTCCCCAATTATGCAAACTCTCTGCTGGCTATTTGTCTGCCATGCCTCTACCCAGGAAAAAATTTCTCATATTCCGTGTGCCTTAAGTTTCCTTAATAACCTCTGATGTGGAACTCTATCGAAAGCCTTACTGAAGTTCATATGCACAATATTATATTCAGTGCTAAGGATCTGTCACCTGCCCTGTAAAGAGGTATTACATTTTCCACTTATCTGGCACTATGCCAGTTTGTAGTGATATGTTGAAAAGATTAGCCAAAGGTTTGCTAAGTTCCTCTTTACATTCCTTTAACACCCTTGCAAACAATTCGTCAGGGCCTGGGGATTTGTTAAGTTTTAATATTTCTATTTGTCTGAGGACCATGTCACTAGTTACCCCATTCGTGTATAGTTTGTTATCGTCCTGCTCTACATAATTTACTATTTCTGGAATTTCGCTAGTATCTTCCTGAGTAAAAACTGAGAGGAAGTAAGTATGTATTGAAAATTTCAATGATCTGACCTGAGTTACTCTTAAGTGGGCCAATCTTGTCCCTAATCTTACTTCTGTATATCTGAAAGAACCCTTTTGGGTTAGTCTTTGAATCCCTTGCGACCTTAGCCTCATAATTCCTTTTTGCTTTTCTTATTCCTTTTTTTTATTTCTCTCTCTAATTGAATATATTGATTTCGTAACTACCCATCCCCTCTTTTGATACGCCTATATATGCCGCTCTTTTGACCAATGAGATGTTTTAATCTATTGTTCATCCATTTGGGATCATTTTTGTTAGATCTAATTTCCTACTCGGAACAAAAGTTGTCTGGGCAGCTAGAACTATGCTCTGATAAACGTTATATTGGCAACCAACACCACCAACCTGACCCATACTCATGTCATCCTAATTTAGCTCACCCAGGTAATTTCTCAGGGCCATGAAATCGGCCAAGCAGAAGTCTGGGACAGAGATTTGATTGCAGTTATCTGGGTAATTATATAATAAATTGAAACTAAATGATTTGTGATCGCTTTCCCCAAGCTCATCATTAACCTCAAGATTATTAATTAGCAATTCTTTGTTGGCAAGAACCAAGTCGAGCAAGTTGTTTCCTCTAGTTGGTTCTGTCACAAACCGTTTTAAAAAGCAATCCTGAGTAAAGCTTTTGAGGCTGTTGACCACGATAAAGAATTTGATATTGTTTACTTAGATTTTAGTAAGGCATTTGATAGAGTTCCGCACCAAAGACTGTTGAAGAAAGTAGCAGCTCATGGCATTGGGGGAAGGGTGCTCTCGTGGATCGAGTCATGGCTCACAGACAGGAAGCAGAGAGTGTCCATAAATGGGGTTAAATCCGAGTGGGGATCAGTAACAAGTGGCGTTCCACAGGGATCAGTCTTGGGCCCGTTGTTGTTTATAATATATATCAATGATCTTGATGAAGGAATTACTAGTGATATGAGCAAATTCGCCGATGACACGAAGATAGGTAGGATAATTGATTCAAACGTAGATGTTAGGGAACTTAAAGAGGATTTAGACAAACTCTACTCTTGGTCAGAAAAGTGGCAGATGCAGTTCAATGTAGAAAAATGCAAGGTTCTGAAGCTCGGGAGTGTCCATAACCCTAGCACTTATAAGTTAAATAATGTAGAACTTAGCCATACAGATTGCGAAAAGGACTTGGGGGTTATGGTAAGCAGCATCCTTAAACCAAGACAGCAATGCCTAAGCGTACGTAATAAGACAAATAGATTACAGGGATTTATATCAAGAAGTGTAAGCAACAGAAGTCCAGAGGTCATACTGCAGCTTTATACATCATTAGTAAGGCCTCACCTAGATTATGCAGCTCAATTCTGGTCTCCATATTACAGAATGGACATAAATTCGTTAGAAAACATTCAGCGTAGGATGACTAAATTAATACATAGCATTAGAAATCTTCCTTATGAAGAAAGATTGAAGACTCTTAAGTTACATTCACTGGTTAGACGAAGAATGAGGGGAGACCTGATCGAAGTGTATAAGTGGAAGATAGGTATTAATAAAGGGGATATTAACGGGGTCTTGAGGATGTCTCTCCAAGAGAGAACCCGCATTAATGGATTTAAATTAGAGAAGTTTAGATTTAGAAAGGACGTAGGAAAGTATTGGTTTGGAAACAGGGTAGTTGATGAGTGGAACAGTCTACCTAGTTGGGTTATTGAGGCTAGGACTTTGGGTAGTTTCAAATTTAGGTTGGATAAGTACATGAGTGAGAGGGGTTGGATTTGAGAGGGACTTGCACATCGGAGCTTGTTTCTTGGGTGGCATTGAAAATTGGGTTGGTCAAATGTTTCTTAGTGGGATGAATTGTAAAGGACCTGCCTAGTATGGGCCAACAGGCCTGCTGCACCAAATCAAGAAAGACACTAGACTCTAGATTTCCTGTCACATTGTTCCAGTCAATTTGTCTAAAGTTAAAATCTCCCATTAACACATTTTCATATCTAGATGCCTTATGAATTTCGTCCCATAGCAGCTTACTGCACTCTGTCAAGGTTTGGGGGCCTATAAATCACACCCAAAATTAATTTTATGTTGCATTCGGAAGGTATTTGTCTATATTTCAAGTTGAACCAGGTCTCTGTTATAGCAATAATATCTATATTACCTGCACTTGCAAGTAATCTTAGCTCATCTATCTTATTTCTTAGATTCCTACTATTTGTATAGTAAATAGGGAGCTAGTCACTCGTTGCCTTCTACTATCTCTCTTTGTTGATCAATTGCTTTGCCTTTACTAGCAACTTTGTTATGAATATTGTCTTTTAAACATATCCCTGAGGTATCCTGGTTATATCTGCTATTTTCAACCCTAGTACTGCAGCCTGATTGTTTCTCACAGACACCCATACCTCTATAATCTATCAGTTTAAAGTCCTAGACATGTCACCAATAACCCCCTTAATCGAATTAGCTAATGCAACCACTCCAGCCCCAGAGAGATGAACTCAATCTCTTGCATACATATCACTTTTTGCCATAGAATATGTCCCAGTTAACAATGAATGGGATTGCAAGTTCCTTGCAGTACCTGTCTAGCCAGCAATTTATACCAGTTGCCCTAGACATCCATTCATTGCCCACTCCCCTTCTAGGCAAGGTGCTACATATGATTGACTACTTTTATGGCTGACCTGTACTTATCCAGCAGCTCCTGACACCTGCCCGTCCCGATGACATTTCCGCCAGCACTAAGACAGATAATGGGCTTGTTCTCATTGCCTGACATAATATTATCCACCCTGCTATGTCACCAACACCAGCTCTTGGGAGGCACACCCTCTGTCTGACCTTCCTATCTCTGTTACAAAAAGAACGTCGCATATATCTTACCTGAGAATCTCCCACAATTAGACTATTCTTACCTTGATAAGCAGGGGAGTCAGTGGTACCTTGAACCTCACTAACCACTGAAGTAAACTCGTCCTGGAGAACAGAGAATCTATTTCCTACCTTCGCATCTTCTCCATTAATCTTCTTTATCATCCTTCTTCCTGAATTGTGAACCACTTGCCACTTAAAGCAGCTGCCTCTCTCCAAATCACTGCTGGTAACTTTTTCTTCCTTACCAGGAGGTAGATCATTTGTAATAAATATGATATATATATGGACTTCAGTAAGGCTTTTGACAGTCCCACATCGGAGACTATTGAGAAAAGTCTAAGCACACGGAATAGGAGAATTTTTTTTCCTGGATAGAGGCGTGGTTGGCAGGTAGGCAACAGAGAGTTTACATAAACGAGGAGAAAACAGTGGAAAAGCGTCACAAGCGGTGTTCCACAGAGGTCAGTGTTGGTCCCATTGTTGTTCACAATTTATATAAACGATATAGATGAGGGTATAAATAGCTACATAAGCAAGTTTGACGATGACACCAAAATAGGCCGTCGAATTCATTCTGAAGAGGAGGCTAGTGCACCAGGAAGATCTGAATAAACTGGTGAAGTGGCAGATGCAGTTTAACATAGATAAATGCAAAATTCTAAGCTTTTCAAAGGTAAATAACCATGATACGTGTAAACTAAATAATATCGATCTTAATATTTCTGACTTTGAAAAAGATTTGGGAGTTCCGGTTAGCCCAGACAGCAGTGCGTAAGTATTCGAAATAAAGCGATTAGAATTCTTGGCTTTAAATCAATAAGTATAACTAACAGAAATCCGCAGGTTATTCTTCAACTCTATATATAGTTGGTTAGGATTCATATAGATTATGCTGCTCATCTCTGGTCACCGTATTACAGAACGGATATAAATGCGCTTGAAAACGTACAAAGGAAGATGACAGAGATGATCCCATGTATCAGAATTCTTTCCTACGAGGATAGACTGAGGGCCCTGAATCTGCACTCTCTAGAAAGGCGTATAATTAAGGGAGATATGATTGAGGTGTATAAATGGAAAACGGGAATAAAGGGAATGTAAAATTTAACGTGCGAGACGGGACTCGCAGCAATGGTTTCAAGTTGGAAAAAAATAGTCAGGAAGGATATAGGAAAGCACTGGTTTGGTAACATTGAAGTTTTAATTGTTGGTAACCTCAGCCATCATCGTATTCAGAGCGATTCTGATGAACTCCTTGCAGTATTTGACATGAAAAGCTTTGACTTCACTATTCACGTCTCTGACCCAGTAGTGAGTGATCTGTCTGAAGGCATAGTCGCTTGCCAACCCCTTAGCTATGTTGCATCATCTGACCACAAAGCTGTCTTTACGACACTGAAGATTCCAGTAGAATGAGGTGAAGACTATATGAACAATCTACCTGTAAGAAACAGGAAACTGGCCAGCCCGTTATTTGGAGCTCACCGCCTCAAATTGGAATGCTCTTCTCCAAGGTGACGTTGATAATCAAGTGAATGTTTTCATTGAACAAATTCTTAATCTTCATCACAAATACATCCCTCACCGGTAGTATGTGACGAAGCCTTCAGATCAGCCTAGGTTCGGCTTTCGATGTAGAGAGGCTGCTACTGCTAAGTACAAGGCATGGAGAAGGTATAATAGGCATTCCACTATCTATAACAACAACCTGCACATGCAACCCTGTCGGTAAATGGAAGAGGTCCAACAGCGGGCCATCAGTAGATGGGAGGTTAACAGAAAAAGAAAACTGGCCTCAGGTAGGGTGGGCTCCAAAACCTGGTGTTGCATGGTCAAGGACGAACAAGGTCCTAATGAAATTATTCCACTAAATCGGCAGGATGGGACTGCAAGAGAACCTCCTTTGCTAGCCGAGAGAACTGTCAAAGTTGTCAGTGGTAACCATCAGGCAGGATGAAGTGTGCCTTCTAAATAGCTGGACCAAGAAAGGGCTGCGGGCCCAGATTAGTAGAGTCCAATATTGCCGAGCAGAAGTGCAGACCAGTCAGTAGCACTTCTAACTCGCATCCATCAGCACTGCCTAGCACAGTGTAAATGGCCTCTGTTCGAAGAGGCAAATGTAGTCCCTGTTGACAAAAAGAAGAGCAGAGCGGAAATCAGCAACTACAGACTAGTGTCACTCCTGTCAATCACTGCCAAGATTCTTGAGACAATAATCTCGTGGCAGATGACAGCGTTTTTCGACTACCTCTCGTTTCTTTATGACCGTCAATATGGCTTCAGAAAAGGTCATTCTGCTGTTAAACTTCTCTATTATGTGGCACCAGCCGCTGGTGTTTTCGATCGAGTATAACTGCAAGGACTAGTAGTGACTGGCTCTGCACTATGCCTCCTTAGTGATTAATATCTAGGTAGCTTTATGTGTAGTTATCACTGGGACAGAGTCATCAAGACACATTATTGGTACCAGTGTTCCACAAGATAGTGTGCTTGGGCCATTGATATGGAATGTCTACTTCAATGACCTTCAACTCATCCCAGAATCCTATTCATATACAGACGACTGCACTCTGACATTTACTTATCTTAGAAAGGAAATGCCAGCTACTCTCAGTTACATCAATGACAAGCTTACAGCTATATCAGCCTGGGGAAAACGATAGCAGATTACCTTTGCCTGATAGTAGAGACTGCAAGACTCTACGAAGTACAAGTGTTCACACCTTGAGTATGCCCCACTGTCTTGGATTCTCCTTACCCATTCTCTCTACTACTTCTTAACAGGTTTCATCTCGACCCATCCTGGACATGTCTTTCATTTCAGCAGAGCCTTCAATACCAAAGGGATTTAGGTGGCATTACTATTAAGTACAAGGCCAACGATATCAAGGTACCATACTTGGCTTCACCTCGTGGACAGTGAAAAGAGAGCATTTACACAACAAGACGGGCAACAAACAGGAACTACTCGGGCAATACCCTTCTCAAGAAAATCACTTCATAAAGAACAAAAAGGCACTTCATTTGAGACCATTAATTCCTAGGATGACTCAGACTGGAGTATGTTCACACAGCATAATGGCATCAGTGAAATAAAGTCTGTTGACCAAATGCAATCGATGACCCAGAGATGGCTCCAACTTCATCCTATTCTCTTCTTATACGTTTTATAACAGTAAAAAGGCTTTCGAATGAGCTGGTGTAGGTAATAGATTTTAGTTTGTAAATCAAAGTAGGAACCCCTGTTAAACTCTTGTGTAAATAAGAGAGAGAGGGAGATGAAGGGAGGTGTTTGGGTAGAGAATGAAGGAACTAAGAGAGACGAGTAGGGAGCGGGAGGGTAGATAAAAGGATGATGGATAGAGGGAAGATAAAGCAGGGGAGATAATGGATAAATAAATAGGTTAGAGGAATAGGAAAAGAGATGGAGATAAAAGAGAGAGGGGAGAGAAGAGAGAGGTGGAGAGGGGAAGGTAATAAAGAGGAAGAGAAAGTAGAGGGAGGAAAAAGTGAAAAAAAAGACTAGTTGCGATAAATGGGGAGGGATAAGGAAGAGGGAGATATGTAGATGCAGGGTATACGTTACAGGTGAAAATGGAGACATAAGCCTGGAAAGAGGGAAGGAAGTAAGAGAAAGATGATGAAGAAAAGTACTCAGGAAAGATAGACAACAGGGAAAGGGTGTCTACTAAGGACATGTACTGAGAACTACACGACGCTTTAGCTATTCTTGCATCTGTCTTCTAAATATACGAGGTCAGGATAGGATAGGTTAGGTCAAGTCAGGATAGATTAGGTTAGGCAAGGTTAGTAAAGTAGTAACCTCACTTGCCACTCTCCGGAGGTACTTTTAGCAGGGAAATGTGGATAAAGTTACCTATTATGTGTTGAAAGTCCTACATGGATAGTTACCAGGAGAGTGAAAGCAGAGTTTGGACACTTTACTGCTTCTTCTGGTATTGACTGTATGATCATTTAAACTATCACTATCCCACCACTCTACTTCGGTTAAGTGTTACCACAAAAACACTACTACTGCTCCTGCTACTACTACAACGACTTCTACTGCTAGTATTACTATTACTGTTAATCAGCATCACCACAACATACTACTATTGCTAGTAATGCTTTTGTTGTTGCTGCTGCTGCTGCTTCTGCTGTTGGTGCTACTGCTGTTGGTGCTACTGCTGTTGGTGCTACTGCTGTTGGTGCTGCTGCTGCTCTGCTGCTGCTGCTGCTGCTCTGCTGCTGCTGCCGCTGCCACTGCTGCCGCTGCCACTGCTGCCGCTGCCACTGCTGTCGCTGCCGCTGCCGCTGCCCCTCCTCTTCCCAGTACTACTACTAATAAACTAATGGTAATCCAAAGTTCCATAACTGCTCATCTTGCTAAACAAGCCACTCAAGACCATGAAGTAGCATCAAGGTTTCAATAACAGATCCAGACCAACTAGCTGTGGTCTGTTCTGTTCTTTAAACTCTTTCGCAAGGTCTTTTCTGACAATGGTTTTTATAATTCTCTTTGATAAACCGAAATTATGTTCGGCATGCTCTTTGGTTATTGTTAATCTAGCTAAGTCCTCGACTTAAGGATAATCCACGTGGTCTAGGTGAGACGTAATCCACAAGACTTAAACTTCAGTCCTTTTGTCATTTGTGTATAGCTGTGTTTGGCCTCGTATACACACACATGTTAAATTCAGATATTATTCTGTTTAGAGCAAGTAATAAGACTTGGGAGTCGGACATTTTTAGTGTTATATTAGGTAATTTACACACGTTACTATATATAATAATTGTAATTATGTGTACCTGTACTTAAATAAACTAATGGCTGTACTACATAAATTAGGTATGTGAATATACTAATAAGTTTGTAGATGGATGGTTCAGAGAACCGACATGTTGATAAATTAGACGCATGTGCAACTCTTGGGTATCTTTATTGAGGAAACGTTTCGCCACACAGTGGCTTCATCAGTCCATACGTAGGAGAAACTTGAAGAACAGGAGGAGAATGAGGTAATCAGTCCCTCAACCTTGAGTCGATGTGTTCAGTCCATCAATCTTGAGTAGAATACGGCATAAGAGCGGAGAAGCAGCTTATAAACCGTATGGCAGGAGAGGTGTAGCAGTCATAGGTAGTGTCACATTTGTTCAATGTGGAAGTAGGTTGTGCCCAAGAATTAGGCAAGCGAAGAATTCCTAAGTATTAAGATCCCAAGATCCCAACTTCTTGGGATCTTAATACTTAGGAATTCTTCGCTTGCCTAATTCTTGGGCACGACCTACTTCCACATTGAACAAATGTGACACCACCTATGACTGCTGCACCTCTCCTGCCATACGGTTTATAAGCTCCTCCGCACGTATGCCGTATTCTATTCAAGATTGATGGACTGAACACATCGACTCAAGGTTGAGGGACTGATTACCTCATTCTCCTCCTGTTCTTCAAGATTCTCCTTTGTATGGACTGATGAAGCCACTGTGTGGCGAAACGTTTCCTCAATAAAGATACCCAAGAGTTGCACATGTGTCTAATTTATCAACTAATAAGTTTGTAGATATATCACGTTGTGTCAAGGAAACATTCACCCTTCAGTCAAGGTGCTTGATACCAGCGAGGAATTTTTGATCAGAGGAATTGGAGTTTGGAGTTGCTTTCGTTTTCTTGAATCGATACTGTTTTCCATTTCCCAAGGCGTTGTATGAGTCCCCTACAGTTTTAGCGTTCTCCCGTGAAGTGGATAATTTAAATGTTGAAAGAAATCTGCTTGTTTGCCGGCAGCTGTTCAAGTCATGTGACTACAGACAAAGACACACACACACACACACACACACACACACACACACACACACACACACACACACACACACACACACACACACACACACAGACAACAGCTGTAAGACAAGAGACAGAGAGAGAGAGGTGGGTAGATTGCATTTTCTTGGACAGTAAGAAGGCGTTTGACACAGTTCCACAAAAGAGATCAGTGCGGAAGCTGGAGGACCAGGTAGGGATAACAGGGAAGGCACTACAATGGATCAAGGAATACCTGTCAGGAAGACAACAGCGAGTCATGGTACTTGGCGAGGTGTCAGAGTGGGCGCCTGTAACGAGCGGGGTGCCACAGAGGTCAGTCCTAAGACCGGTGCTGTTTCTGGTATTTGTGAACGACATGGCGGAAGGAATAGTATCCGAAGTGTCCCTGTTTGCAGATGATGTGAAGTTGATGACAAGACTTAAATCGGACGAGGATCAAGCAGAACTACAGAAGGATTTGGACAGACTGCAGGCTTGGTCTAGCAGCTGGCTCCTGGAGTTTAACCCCACCAAGTACAAAGTCATGAAGATTGGGGAAGGGCAAAGAAGACCACAGACGGAATGCAGTCTAGGGGGCCAGAGCCTACAAACCTCACTCAAGGAAAAGGATTTTGGTGTGTGTATAAAGCCGGGCACATCTTCTGAGGCGAACATCAACCAAATAACTGCTGCAGCATATGGGCTCCTAGCAAAAAAAAATACTGAGAGGTATAGACAAGGTGGACAGACAGGATGTTCCAGAGATGAGACACAGTAACAAGTTGAAGACTCAGATGAATCACAGGGATGTTAGGAAGTATTTCTTCAGTCACAGAGTTGTCAGGAAGTGGAATAGCCTGGGTAATGATGTAGTGGAGGCAGGATCCATACATAGCTTTAAGAAGAGGTATGATAAAGCTCACGGAGCGGGAAGAGTGACTGAGTCGAGGCCAGTTGAAGAGGCGGGGTCAGGAGCCATGAATCGACCCCTGCAACCACAACTAGGTGAGTACACACACTGCAAGAAAGCCTTCGACACAGTTCCTCACAAGAGATTAGTGCAGAAGCTAGAGAATCAGGCACGTATAACAGGAAGAGTACTCCAATGGATCAGAGAATACCTGACAGGGAGGCAACAACGAGTCATGGTACGGGATGAGGTATCACAATGGGCGCCTGTGACGATCGGGGTCCCACAGGGGTCAGTCCTAGGACCAGTGCACTTTTTGGTGTATGTGAATGACATGATGGAAGGGATAGACTCAGAAGTGTCCCTGTTCACAGACGATGTGAAGCTAATGAGGAGAATTAAATCAGATGAGGATCACGTAGTACTAAGAGACCTGGACAGGCTGGACTCGTGGTCCAGAAACTGGCTCCTTGAATTTTAAGGCGCCAAATGCAAAGTCATGAAGATCGGGGAAGGGCAAAGAAGACCACAGACAGAATATAGGCTAGGTGGCCAAAGACTGCAAACCTCACTCAAGGAGAAAGATCTTTGGGTGAGCATAATAGCGAGCACATCTCCGGAAGCACACTCAACCAGATAACTGCTGCAGCATATGGGCGCCTGGCAAACCTGAGAATAGGGTTCCAATACCTCGGGAATCGTTCAAGACTGTACACGGAGTACGTCAGGCCCATACTGGAGTATGCAGCACCAGTTTGGAACCCACACCTGGTCAAGCATGTCAAGAAATTAGAGAAATTGCAAAGGTTTGCAACAAGGCTAGTTCCAGAGCTAAGGGTAATGTCCTACGAAGAAAGGTTAAGGGAAATCGGCCTGACAACACTAGAGGACAGGAGGGTTTGGGGTCACATGATAACGACATACAAAATACTGCGAGGAATAGATAAGGTGGACAGAGACAGGATGTTCCAGAGATGGGACACAGAAACAAGGGGCCACAATTGGAAGCTGAAGACTCAGATGAGTCAAAGGGATGTTAGGAAGTATTTCTTCAGTCATAGTCATCAGGAAGTGGAACAGTCTGGCAAGTGATGTAGTGGAGGCAGGAATCATACATAGTTTTAAGATGAGGTATTATAAAGCTCATGGGGCAGGGGGAGAAGTGACCTCGTAGCGGTCAGTAAAAAGGCGGGGCCAGGAGCTATGACTCGACCCCTGCAACCACAAATAGGTGAGTACACACACACATGACCCAGTAGCGATCAGTGAAGAGGTGGGGCCAGGAGCTGAGTCTCGACCCCTGCATCCACAATTAGGTGAGTACACACAATTGTCGGGATGATCTTCCTCTCATTATTTTCAACCCCAATATAAGTATTCTAATAATTGTTACTCAAATGACCGTCATTCAGGTGATCGTCACTTCTTACAGTGATAGCCAGACTGTTGCACTGGCTTATACAGTGTTGCACTGGCTTATACAGTGTTGCACTGGCTTATACAGTGTTGCACTGGCTTATACAGTGTTGCACTGGCTTATACAGTGTTGCACTGGCTTATACAGTGTTGCACTGGCTTATACAGTGTTGCACTGGCTTATACAGTGTTGCACTGGCTTATACAGTGTTGCACTGGCTTATACAGTGTTGCACTGGCTTATACAGTGTTGCACTGGCTTATACAGTGTTGCACTGGCTTATACAGTGTTGCACTGGCTTATACAGTGTTGCACTGGCTTATACAGTGTTGCACTGGCTTATACAGTGTTGCACTGGCTTATACAGTGTTGCACTGGCTTATACAGTGTTGCACTGGCTTATACAGTGTTGCACTGGCTTATACAGTGTTGCACTGGCTTATACAGTGTTGCACTGGCTTATACAGAGTGTTGCACTGGCTTATACAGAGTGTTGCACTGGCTTATACAGAGTGTTGCACTGGCTTATACAGCTTATACAGTGTTGCACTGGCTTATACAGAGTGTTGCACTGGCTTATACAGTGTTGCACTGGCTTATACAGAGTGTTGCACTGGCTTATACAGAGTGTTGCACTGGCTTATACAGAGTGTTGCACTGGCTTATACAGTGTTGCACTGGCTTATACAGTGTTGCACTGGCTTATACAGTGTTGCACTGGCTTATACAGTGTTGCACTGGCTTATACAGTGTTGCACTGGCTTATACAGTGTTGCACTGGCTTATACAGTGTTGCACTGGCAGAGTGTTGCACTGGCTTATACACTGGCTTATACAGTGTTGCACTGGCTTATACAGTGTTGCACTGGCTTATACAGTGTTGCACTGGCTTATACAGTGTTGCACTGGCTTATACAGAGTGTTGCACTGGCTTATACAGTGTTGCACTGGCTTATACAGAGTGTTGCACTGGCTTATACAGAGTGTTGCACTGGCTTATACAGAGTGTTGCACTGGCTTATACAGAGTGTTGCACTGGCTTATACAGAGTGTTGCACTGGCTTATACAGTGTTGCACTGGCTTATACAGAGTGTTGCACTGGCTTATACAGTGTTGCACTGGCTTATACAGTGTTGCACTGGCTTATACAGTGTTGCACTGGCTTATACAGTGTTGCACTGGCTTATACAGTGTTGCACTGGCTTATACAGAGTGTTGCACTGGCTTATACAGTGTTGCACTGGCTTATACAGTGTTGCACTGGCTTATACAGAGTGTTGCACTGGCTTATACAGTGTTGCACTGGCTTATACAGTGTTGCACTGGCTTATACAGTGTTGCACTGGCTTATACATAGTGTTGCACTGGCTTATACAGTGTTGCACTGGCTTATACAGTGTTGCACTGGCTTATGCAGAGTGTTGCACTGGCTTATACAGAGTGTTGCACTGGCTTATACAGTGTTGCACTGGCTTATACAGTGTTGCACTGGCTTATACAGAGTGTTGCACTGGCTTATACAGTGTTGCACTGGCTTATACAGAGTGTTGCACTGGCTTATACAGAGTGTTGCACTGGCTTATACAGAGTGTTGAACTGGCTTATACAGTGTTGAACTGGCTTACACAGTGTTGCAGTGGCTTACACAGAGTGTTACACTGGCTTACACAGTGTTGAACTGGCTTACAGAGAGTACTAAACTGGCTTACACAGAGTGTTGAACTGGCTTACACAGAGTATTGAACTGGCTTACACAGAGTGTTGAACTGGCTTACACAGAGTGTTGAACTGGCTTACACAGAGTGTTGAACTGGCTTACAGAGAGTGTTGAACTTGCTTACAGAGAGTGCTGAACTGGCTTACAGAGAGTGCTGAACTGCCTTACAGAGAGTACTGAACTGGCTTACACAGTCTTGAACTGACTTGCACAGTGTGTTGAACTGGTATACACAGTGCTGAACTGGCTTACAGAGAGTGCTGAACTGGCTTACAGAGAATGCGGAACTGGCTTACAGAGAGTGCTGAACTGGCTTACAGAGAGTGCTGAACTGGCTTACAGAGAGTGCTGAACTGGCTTACAGAGAGTGCTGAACTGGCTTACAGAGTATGTTGAACTGGCTTACAGGGAGTGTAGAACTTCCTTACAGAGAGTGCTGAACTGGCTTACACAGTCTTGAACTGACTTGCACAGAGTGTTGAACTGGTATACAGTGTTAAACTGGCTTACAGTGCTGAACTGGCTAACAGAGAGTGCCGAACTGTCTTACACGGAGTGCTGAACCGGACTTAGAAGAACTGGCCAAGAGAATCCCAAAATGTTACTGACCCCAGTCATGCACACAGTCATGCACACAGTCATGTACACAGTTATGCACACAGTCATGTACAGTGATGTGCACAGTCATGTACACAGTCATGTACACAGTCATGTGCACAGTTATGCACACTGTCATGCACAGTCATGTACACAGTCATGTACACAGTTATGCACACAGTTATGCACACAGTCATGCACATAGTCATGTACACAGTCATGTACGCAGTCATGTAGTACACAGTCATGTACACAGTCATGTACACAGTCATGTACACAGTCATGTACACAGTTATGCACACAGTCATGCACACAGTCATGCACACAGTCATGTACACAGTCATGTGCACAGTCATGTACACAGTTATGCACACAGTCATGCACACAGTCATGTACACAGTCATGTACACAGTCATGTACACAGTCATGCACACAGTCATGCACACAGTCATGTACACAGTCATGCACACAGTCATGCACACAGTCATGCACACAGTCATGTACACTAAACCAACTTCACGGATGTAGGTTCACACAGTGTCTACCACATCTTTCCATAAACTGGGACTTTCATAGATTCTCATAAAATTACATCTTTTTACGATATTTCACCATATTGACGTGAAATCCTCATTATATATCTGTATACTTCAGTGGCAACTCTGTGTAACCATGGTGGGTTTAGAGCTTAGTTTTGATTATAATATATTTTAGTGGTATGCAAGATGGCATCACTTGCATCACTACGATACAAGAAGTGAACCTGAGCGCATCGTTCAAAGGAACAATGTCATTTGTTTTAACCTTTAAGAAATTGCATTAATTTGTGTATTTTCTATAATCGTAAAAAGAGAAAATGGCAAATAAATGCCCTTAACATGGCTATTACAGCTCCTAAATTTGTACAGTTAAAGGGGAAGCAATTGGTTGGAAAAAAAATTATTTACAGAAGTTGCTTCCAGCTAAACACAGTGTGAAGACCTACCTTAGCGCAGTCCTAGCTGACATCAATGACATACTACTTTATAGAAAGCCGCTTGTTATGCTGAGCATTTCGTGCAAATCAGGTCAGTTTTGTCCTAGGATGCGACCCACACCAGTCCACTAACACCCAGGTACCTATTTTACTGATGGGTGAACATAGACAACCGGTGTAAGGAAACACGTCCAGTGTTTCCACCCCTTCGCTGGGAATGGAACCCGGACCCTCACCTTGTGAAGCGAGAACTTTACCACCAGGCCATAACGTTCCTCTATGGTCTAATAAGGGTGAATTGTTTACCTCGATGGCAGGTTATAAAGCTTTGGATTATCCAAAGATTAGTAGCAGTCATAGTAAAAGTAAGAGAAATCGTGATGGTAGAAATAGTATCTTAATAGTAATGCTATTACTAGAAAAGTTTAAATGATAGTACAGTCAACAGCAGATGCAGCACTAAAGTGTCCTTCCACTGTTCTGGTAACTATCCATGTAGGGTTTTCAACACAGTGTAATCGGTAGCTTTACCCACATTTCCCTTCTAACAGTGCCTCCGGAGAGTGGCAAGTGAGCCTTCTGCTGTACTTTCCTAACCTCGTATATCTAAAAGACAGAAACAAGACTAGCTAGAGCGTCGTGTAGTTTATCAGTGCATGTCCTCAGTAAAGACCCTCCTCTGTTTTCTACCTTTCCTAAGTACATGTTTTTTTTTTTATTCTTCCTTCTTTCTCTTGTTTTTTGTCACCCTAATGCATACTCCTTAAATGTCTCTTACCTCCTCTTCTTTATCCTTCTCCCTTAGCCGCATGTCAATTGTCTTTTCTTTCCCTTTCTTATCTTCACTCACGTTCTCTTCCCTTATTCTATATTGTTTACCATTGCCCCTTTTTCATTCTTCCTTCTCTGCCTTTATCAACTAACGTTATCTTTAACTTAATCTCTCCTTCTTTATCTTCCCTCTAACTACCTTCCTTCTCCCTATTCCTCTTTCTTGGTTTGTCATCATTATCATCATCATCATCATCATCTCTCTCTCTCCCTGTTATCGTTATTTTACAGACATTCGTGCCCTTATTTCTACAGCTCCGTATCCCGTCTTCCTTTTCCACGCTTCCTACTTTCTTTATATCATTCACTTAATGTTTTGATCTTAGCTTCTCCTTACTCCTGCTAAAAGCTGTTATTGTACCTCAGTTAACTTGAAAATCTGGCTCAATAATATCTATAGGCCATCTTTTGTCCACTAAATAAACAGATATCTAGAGTCATCTACTGCCTATTTAGTGTGAAAAAAAATCCAACGGAGACTAATATGGAATGAATACTTGCTGATAGAGTGACATTCTTGAAAATATTTAAAATTTAGTGAATCGTTTGATGGCTTTGTGTCGTGTGTGGGGAAAATAGCTGTTTTCTAGCTTTCCGCAAAGTTAGGCCAAAAGAGGATGTCTATAATACTGTATTAATGTTGCACATGACCCCATTCAATTTCATGTGTTGCAGTCTCTGTTGAAATAACAGAGGCAACCAGACCAGGTCGAGCAGTGCCCGTGTCTTGCATCTTGTGCGGAAAATGATGATGGAATTCAACAGCAGAAACGCCCACGGAAGAGAGACTTATGACGATGTTTCGGTCCGTCCTGGACCATTGTCATGTTATAATTGAATAGGAGAAAAAAAAGGAGGAAAATACAGAAGACAGAACGTGGGGAAAGAGGAGCAAAAGGAGGAGGAGGAGGAGGAGGAAGAGGAAGAGGAAGAGGAAGAGGAAGAAGAAGAAGAAGAAGAAGAAGAAGAAGAAGAAGAAGAAGAAGAAGAAGAAGAAGAAGAAGAAGAAGAAGAAGAGGAAGAGGAAGAGGAAGAAGAAGAGGAAGAAGAAGAAGAGGAGCAAGAGCAGCAGTAGCGGTAGCAATCGTAACAGTAACAGTAGTAGTAACACACGTAGCTGTAGTAGCAGTAATTGTAACAGTAGTAGTAGTAATAGTGGTGGTGGTAGAGGCAGCAGGGAAGACAACCTTTGATTTATCTTTGTAGAAATTTTAGCCATTAAGTTAATATCCTGTTTTACTCTGGAAATACCAGGCGCAAATTTCACCCCTAAACTGAGGGCCTCTTTTCACTGAGGGGTGAGGGCTCTCTACGGAAGGTTATTAATTATTTCTCCTCTACCTACATTCTTGCACGGGCTGTTACGGCGAAGGACTTTCAATTTTTGGTATAATCAAAGTTTATTAGTACATTTGCTGTGTCAGTACTAAAGAGGATATGTTTTGTGCTGGTTCATGACACTTGGCTAAGATGCTATACACATTCAATAAGTTTTATAATAATGTTGGTAGAATTACCGACAATATGTAAAGTAAAAGGACACAAGTACAACTAATGTGACATATTTATTGTGGCAACGTTTCGCTCTCCAGGAACTTTAAGCCGTTACGGCTTGACAAAGCTCCTGGAGAGCGAAACGTCGCCACAATAAAAATGTCGCATTAGTTGCACTTGTGTTGTTTTACTTTACAGAGAAAGTGTTGTTGGAGGTTGGCAGTTAATTGGAAATGGCTTTCAGAAAGCCGCTGCGAAGAAGAGAATTTCTGCTGTGGAGAAAAGATACGTTTTCTCTACATCCAGGATCCATTATAATGGATCTTTTATGGATTTTTAATGGATCTGCAATGTTTGACACATTGCCTCATAAGACGGTATGGTATGTCAGTGCATTGTAGTTGATAAAGAGAGAAAAGCAACAATTGGACATTTTTTACAGCTTTTCACCTGAGTGCTTTGATGTTGGTGGACACTGATTGTCTTCAGTATCAGTAAGTTTATTCAGGTATACACAAATGCAGTTACATGGATGATCATACATAGCATATGTGTAGAGAACCTGGGATAACCCAAAAATGTCAATGTGACTTATTTCCAGGAAACACTACTACACTCTCTCAAGTACTTAACTTTTACAGGGTTGATGTATACTTTAGTATATATCACACTAATGTATGTATACTTTAGTATACTCTAGTCTATGTTGTGTGGGCAGTGTACTTCAGTAAAGTAAACTTGTGTCTTGCAACTGACATTGACTTAATCTGAGTGATATCATTTCAGATATGTTTGATGTATTGGACAATTTGTGCTCTGTGGGGTCTGTATTCAGTACAAGGAAGAGGTTACTTTCCTCACACTGAGTAGGGAGAGAATTTAAGGTTAGGTAAGGTTCATCAGGAACAGGACAAATGTTTCCTGACGCAGGTCTTAGATGATGAACCGCCGTTGGAGCTTTTGGTCATATGACGAGGCTTTCCGCTGGCTTACCGGTCCACCCCTTTGAAAATTATGGTCATAGCTATAACCATTTAGTAGAAAGAGAATTTAAAATTTGCCTAGTGTTATATAGGCTGCTGCCTTATTGTAATAAATTGAATTATAAGATGTTTATAGTGTGAACATAAATATATTATAAAACAATAAGGGGTTCCAAAATTGTATTATAAAATAATAAGGGTTCCATAATTTTATAAATAATGTCGGCGCTTTGGTGAATGTTTTAGAAAGTGACGCCATAGCGTTACAAGGGAGAGCGTCGTTGGGAACATGGGGACCAGATGGTAACAGTGGTTGTTTTTTGTGGTCATATTCAGGCTGTACGTTGTATTTGGGTTTTGTTTTGCGCTTATGTGGGTCCTGGCAAGTGCCTGACACTGTTGTCTGAGTGAAGTCTCAGAAATAACATCATTTATTTACCAGTAGGCTAGAAGCCTGAAGGTGGCAGAAGCTCTCGCTTCAAACGGTAAAGTCTGGGTTCGATTCCCGGCAAGGATAGAAACATTGGGCGTTTTTCCCTACACCGGTTCTCTATGTTCACCCATCAGTAAAATGGGTACCTGGGTGTTAGTTGACTAGTGTGGGTTGCATCCTGGGACAAAATAGACCTAATTTGCCCGAAATGCTCTGGAATCTGTTTGGTTACAGCTTCTCGAGGGCCGAGAAAAACTAATTTTGGGTGTGATTTACAGGGCCCCAAATCTTGATAGGGAGTACAGTAAACTTCTATGGGACGAAATTCGTAAGGCATCTACAAACGAAAATGTTGTGCTAATGGGAGATTTCAACTATAGACAGATTGACTGGAGCAATTTGACAGAAAATTTAGAGTCAGGTGACTTTCTTGATACGATCCAGGATTGTTTTTTAAAACAGTTTGTGATAGAGCCAACTAGGGGAAATAACCTCCTTGACTTGGTTCTTGCCAGTAGGGAAACACTAATTAATAATCTTGAGGTTAATGGTGAGCTTGGGGAAAGTGATCACAGATCACTCAGTTTTAATATATCATGGAATTCCCCTAATAATGGCAATCAAGTCTCTGTCCCTGACTTCCGCTTGGCTGATTTCATAGGACTGAAAAATTACTTGCGTGGGCTGAACTGGAATGACCTGACTAAGGGTCAGGTAGGTGGTGATGGTTGCCGATATGACGCTTTCCAGGGCATAGTTCAGTCAAATTATGTTCCAAATAGGGAAATCAGATCAAACAAAAATGATCCTAAATGGATGAACAATAGATTAAAATATCTAATTGGTCAAAAGAGAGGCGTATATAGGCAAATCAAAAGAGGAGAGGGGCAATTAAGAAATCGATATATTCAGTTAAAGAGAGAAATAAAAAAAGAAATTAGAAAAGCAAAAAGAGATTATGAGGTTAAAGTTGCAAGAGATTCGAAGACTAACCCAAAAGGATTCTTTCAGGTATACAGAAGTAAGATCAGGGACAAGATAGGCCCACTCAAAAGTTCCTCGGGTCAGCTCACTGACAGTGATAAGGAAATGTGTAGAAGTTTTAACACATACTTCCTCTCAGTTTTTACACAGGAGGATACCAGCGATATTCCAGAAATGATAAATTATGTGTAACAGGACGATAATAAACTGTGCACGATTAGGGTCACAAGTGACATGGTCCTTAGGCAAATAGATAAATTAAAACCTAACAAATCCCCAGGCCCTGATGAACTGTATGCAAGGGTTCTAAAGGAATGTAAAGAGGAGCTTAGCAAACCTTTGGCTAATCTTTTCAACATATCACTACAAACTGGCATGGTGCCAGATAAGTGGAAAATGGCAAATGTGATACCCATTTTCAAAGCAGGTGGCAGGTCCTTAGCTTCAAACTATAGACCAATAAGCCTAACCTCCATAGTGGGAAAATTTATGGAATCAATAATTGCCGAGGCAATTCGTAGCCACCTTGAAAAGCATAAATTAATCAACGAATCTCAGCATGGTTTTACAAAGGGGCGTTCCTGCCTTACGAATTTTTTAACTTTTTTCACTAAGGTATTTGAGGAGGTAGATCATGGTTGTCATGTAGGGGAGTAATGATTAGGGGAATATGGGGGTAAGCAGAGGGAGTCAGTAGGAAGGGGACAGGCGAGGTGGTAGGAGTGAGGTATGCGGAGGTAGGTAGGTAATGTGAGGTCACTGGTGACTACAACTTCACCTCTCATTACTCTACCCACCACTCCACACTGCTCACCCTCTCACTACTTTAAGTAAACATAAATAAATGGAGAAAATAACGGGGACAGTGAATATTACTATTCTACTCAAACACAGTTTATTATTAAGTCTTTGTACCATAATATATTTGGGAACAGGAGAACATTATTGTGGTTTAGATAAATGGGATGGTACACATAAGCAGTGAGACAGGGAAATACAATCAACTTGACGAAAATGAATATAACTTACAATATAGCACAGAGGACAGTTCCCTACAGGAACTAAGCCACAGGTCCCAAGACTTATACAGCACGAGTAATGCGCCAAGCCAGTACTCTGCCCAATTCCTCCAACAGTCTCCTCCAGAGACTTCAGCAGCATTCTCCCGAGCCCTGCACCCCAGCAGCAGCTCCGCTCGAATCTCCTGATCATGCTCTTCCTTGGGCTTTTATGGTGGTCCAAGCACCCTCCACAACCACGTGTACGACCTGACGCCTAGGTCTGATGCCGTCAAGAACAAAAGACCTCAGACGTGGGCGTGACTACAGACGTTTGCCAAGGCAAGGTGTGACCATATAATTGGTTAAATTAGGTCTCCCCAGAGACCTCACAAGCCCAGCTGGACTACATCACATGGTAATGAATATGATATTGTGTACATGGACTTCAGTAAGGCTTTTGACAGGGTCCCACATCAGAGACTATTGAGGAAAATTAAGGCACATGAAATAGGAGGAGAAATTTTTTCCTGGATAGAGGCATGGTTGACAAATAGGCAGCAGAGAGTTTGCATAAATGGGGAGAAATCAGAGTGGGGAAGCGTCACGAGCGGTGTTCCACAGGGGTCAGTGTTGGGCCCCCTGCTGTTCACAATATACATAAACGACATAGATGAGGGCATAAAGAGCGACATCAGCAAGTTTGCCGATGACACCAAAATAGGCCGTCGAACTCATTCTGACGAGGACATTAGAGCACTCCAGGAAGATTTGAGTAGACTGATGCAGTGGTCGGAGAGGTGGCAGATGCAGTTTAATATAGACAAATGCAAAGTTCTAAATGTTGGACAGGACAATAACCATGCCACATATAAAATAAATAATGTAGATCTTAATATTACGGATTGCGAAAAAGATTTAGGAGTTCTGGTTAGCAGTAATCTGAAACCAAGACAACAGTGCATAAGTGTTCGCAATAAAGCTAATAGAATCCTTGGCTTTATATCAAGAAGCATAAATAATAGGAGTCCTCAGGTTGTTCAACTCTATACATCCTTGGTTAGGCCTCATTTAGATTATGCTGCACAGTTTTGATCACCGTATTACAGAATGGATATAAATGCTCTGGAAAATGTACAAAGGAGGATGACAAAGTTGATCCCATGTATTAGAAACCTTCCCTATGAGGATAGACTAAGGGCCCTGAATCTTCACTCTCTAGAAAGACGTAGAATTAGGGGGGATATGATTGAGGTGTATAAATGGAAGACAGGAATAAGTAAAGGGAATGTAAATAGTGTGCTGAAAATATCTAGCCTAGACAGGACTCGCAGCAATGGTTTTAAGTTAGAAAAATTCAGATTCAGGAAGGATATAGGAAAGTACTGGTTTGGTAATAGAGTTGTGGATGAGTGGAACAAACTTCCAAGTACAGTTATAGAGGCCAGAACGTTGTGTAGCTTTAAAAATAGGTTGGATAAATACATGAGTGGGTGTGAGTTGGACCTGATTAGCTTGTGCTACCAGGACGGTTGCCGTGTTCCTCCCTTAAGTCAAGGTGACCTGACCTGACTAGGTTGGGTGCATTGGCTTAAGCCAGTAGGAGACTTGGACCTGCCTCGCATGGGCCAGTAGGCCTTCTGCAGTGTTCCTTCGTTCTTATGTTCTTATGTTCTTATAACAAGTGATTTTCTGTATAGTAGTATGTCATTGATGTCAGCTAGGACTGTAGTACCTTGTACATGTACTTTCAGAAATAAAAATGTGATTATTATTATTATAAGGTGATTATACCGTCCACTGGCGCCACTAACAGTGTTTTAATTTTTCTACGGAATACATTTAATCAACTAGTAACAGTGTATTAAACGTGTTGAAAGGTTTGAGTTGAATATACTGTTTTGTATAAGTTTATTTCTCTAAAGGACCGTTTATTTGACCTTCCAGAAAGATCAAACTAAACACCTCGTGATAACACTTTGTGATATTTTTATTTTAGTGTCTGCCAATTATTTTGTAGACACAGGTAGTAGGTTGGTAGACAGCAACCACCCAGGGAAGTACTACCGTCCTGCCAGATGACTGTGAAACAAAAACCTGTAACTGTTTTTCATGATGGTAGGATTGCTGGTTTCTTTTTCTGTCTCATAAACACGCTAGATAACAGGGATATCTTGCTACTCCTACTTACACTTTGGTCACACTTCACAGACACGCACATGCATATATATATATATATACATACATCTAGGTTTTTCTCCTTTTTCTAAATAGCTCTTGTTCTTTTTTATTTCTTCTATTGTCCATGGGGAAGTGGAAAAGAATCTTTCCTCCGTAAGCCATGCGTGTCGTATGAGGCGACTAAAATGCCGGGAGCAATGGGCTAGTAACCCCTTCTCCTGTATACATTTACTAAAAAAGAGAAGAAGAAAAACTTTATAAAACTGGGATGCTTAAATGTGCGTGGATGTAGTGCGGATGACAAGAAACAGATGATTGCTGATGTTATGAATGAAAAGAAGTTGGATGTCCTGGCTCTAAGCGAAACAAAGCTGAAGGGGGTAGGAGAGTTTCAGTGGGGGGAAATAAATGGGATTAAATCTGGAGTATCTGAGAGAGTTAGAGCAAAGGAAGGGGTAGCAGTAATGTTAAATGATCAGTTATGGAAGGAGAAAAGAGAATATGAATGTGTAAATTCAAGAATTATGTGGATTAAAGTAAAGGTTGGATGCGAGAAGTGGGTCATAATAAGCGTGTATGCACCTGGAGAAGAGAGGAATGCAGAGGAGAGAGAGAGATTTTGGGAGATGTTAAGTGAATGTATAGGAGCCTTTGAACCAAGTGAGAGAGTAATTGTGGTAGGGGACCTGAATGATAAAGTAGGAGAAACTTTTAGAGAGGGTGTGGTAGGTAAGTTTGGGGTGCCAGGTGTAAATGATAATGGGAGCCCTTTGATTGAACTTTGTATAGAAAGGGGTTTAGTTATAGGTAATACATATTTTAAGAAAAAGAGGATAAATAAGTATACAAGATATGATGTAGGGCGACATGACAGTAGTTTGTTGGATTATGTATTGGTAGATAAAAGACTGTTGAGTAGACTTCAGGATGTACATGTTTATAGAGGGGCCACAGATATATCAGATCACTTTCTAGTTGTAGCTACACTGAGAGTAAAAGGTAGATGGGATACAAGGAGAATAGAAGCATCAGGGAAGAGAGAGGTGAAGGTTTATAAACTAAAAGAGGAGGCAGTTAGGGTAAGATATAAACAGCTATTGGAGGATAGATGGGCTAATGAGAGTATAGGCAATGGGGTCGAAGAGGTATGGGGTAGGATTAAAAATGTAGTGTTAGAGTGTTCAGCAGAAGTTTGTGGTTACAGGAAAGTGGGTGCAGGAGGGAAGAGGAGCGATTGGTGGAATGATGATGTAAAGAGTAGTAAGGGAGAAAAAGTTAGCATATGAGAAGTTTTTACAAAGTAGAAGTGATGCAAGGAGGGAAGAGTATATGGAGAAAAAGAGAGAAGTTAAGAGAGTGGTGAAGCAATGTAAAAAGAGAGCAAATGAGAGAGTGGGTGAGATGTTATCAACAAATTTTGTTGAAAATAAGAAAAAGTTTTGGAGTGAGATTAACAAGTTAAGAAAGCCTAGACAACAAATGGATTTGTCAGTTAAAAATAGGAGAGGAGAGTTATTAAATGGAGAGTTAGAGGTATTGGGAAGATGGAGGGAATATTTTGAGGAATTGTTAAATGTTGATGAAGATAGGGAAGCTGTGATTTCGTGTATAGGGCAAGGAGGAATAACATCTTGTAGGAGTGAGGAAGAGCCAGTTGTGAGTGTGGGGGAAGTTCGTGAGGCAGTAGGTAAAATGAAAGGGGGTAAGGCAGCCGGGATTGATGGGATAAAGATAGAAATGTTAAAAGCAGGTGGGGATATAGTTTTGGAGTGGTTGGTGCAATTATTTAATAAATGTATGGAAGAGGGTAAGGTACCTAGGGATTGGCAGAGAGCATGCATAGTTCCTTTGTATAAAGGCAAAGGGGATAAAAGAGAGTGCAAAAATTATAGGGGGATAAGTCTGTTGAGTGTACCTGGTAAAGTGTATGGGAGAGTTATAATTGAAAGAATTAAGAGTAAGACGGAGAATAGGATAGCAGATGAACAAGGAGGCTTTAGGAAAGGTAGGGGGTGTGTGGACCAGGTGTTTACAGTGAAACATATAAGTGAACAGTATTTAGATAAGGCTAAAGAGGTCTTTGTGGCATTTATGGATTTGGAAAAGGCGTATGACAGGGTGGATAGGGGGGCAATGTGGCAGATGTTGCAAGTGTATGGTGTAGGAGGTAGGTTACTGAAAGCAGTGAAGAGTTTTTACGAGGATAGTGAGGCTCAAGTTAGAGTATGTAGGAAAGAGGGAAATTTTTTCCCAGTAAAAGTAGGCCTTAGACAAGGATGTGTGATGTCACCGTGGTTGTTTAATATATTTATAGATGGGGTTGTAAGAGAAGTAAATGCGAGGGTCTTGGCAAGAGGCGTGGAGTTAAAAGATAAAGCATCACACACAAAGTGGGAGTTGTCACAGCTGCTCTTTGCTGATGACACTGTGCTCTTGGGAGATTCTGAAGAGAAGTTGCAGAGATTGGTGGATGAATTTGGTAGGGTGTGCAAAAGAAGAAAATTAAAGGTAAATACAGGAAAGAGTAAGGTTATGAGGATAAAAAGATTAGGTGATGAAAGATTGAATATCAAATTGGAGGGAGAGAGTATGGAGGAGGTGAACGTATTCAGATATTTGGGAGTGGACGTGTCAGCGGATGGGTCTATGAAAGATGAGGTGAATCATAGAATTGATGAGGGAAAAAGAGTGAGTGGTGCACTTAGGAGTCTGTGGAGACAAAGAACTTTGTCCTTGGAGGCAAAGAGGGGAATGTATGAGAGTATAGTTTTACCAACGCTCTTATATGGGTGTGAAGCGTGGGTGATGAATGTTGCAGCGAGGAGAAGGCTGGAGGCAGTGGAGATGTCATGTCTGAGGGCAATGTGTGGTGTGAATATAATGCAGAGAATTCGTAGTTTGGAAGTTAGGAGGAGGTGCGGGATTACCAAAACTGTTGTCCAGAGGGCTGAGGAAGGGTTGTTGAGGTGGTTCGGACATGTAGAGAGAATGGAGCGAAACAGAATGACTTCAAGAGTGTATCAGTCTGTAGTGGAAGGAAGGCGGGGTAGGGGTCGGCCTAGGAAAGGTTGGAGGGAGGGGGTAAAGGAGGTTTTGTGTGCGAGGGGCTTGGACTTCCAGCAGGCATGCATGAGCGTGTTTGATAGTGAATGGAGACAAATGGTTTTTAATACTTGACGTGCTGTTGGAGTGTGAGCAAAGTAACATTTATGAAGGGATTCAGGGAAACCGGCAGGCCGGACTTGAGTCCTGGAGATGGGAAGTACAGTGCCTGCACTCTGAAGGAGGGGTGTTAATGTTGCAGTTTAAAAACTGTAGTGTAAAGCACCCTTCTGGCAAGACAGTGATGGAGTGAATGATGGTGAAAGTTTTTCTTTTTCGGGCCACCCTGCCTTGGTGGGAATCGGCCAGTGTGATAATAATAATAATAATAAAGTCGTAATAATTCGCACTCTCCACACACTTCTTTACTTTATTGACTTGAGGTCGTGTCCTGCAAAGTTGCACAGTTTGACAGTTGTGTAAAATGGCAGCTCAATTAGCAATGAAGTTTTTGGTGTAACTATTTCTAATGGGAAGTGAAAAATTGATTGTTAAATGTTTGTATATTCGTTAAGGATATCTGCATATATATTATTTTACCACTTACCTAGACTGGTAACTAGAAGATTATCGGTCTAAACCGTGATTTAGCTTGTCTACAAAACGCCTGACTTTGGTATGAGGAAAGCATTTACTGGTCTCTGCCATCTGTGTCCCCTCGTCTTGGTCCCTGTCTTCTTTGTCCACTCGTCCTGGTGTCTGCCATCTGTGTCCCCTCATCCTGGTCCCTGTCATATGTCTCATTTCTACCTAATCCCTGCTATCTGTGTCACCTCGCCCGGGTCTCTGCTATCTGTATCCCCTCGTCATAGTCCTTGCATTCATTGTCTCCCCTCCCTTGTCCCTCTATTGTAAGTCTTCGTCTCTGGGACAGCTAGGTGAATACACTCAGGTAGTGTATCTACTGGGTACTTACTGAAAGGAGGATCGCGCCTCTGCCACTCCTTGCACTGAATAACCAACCAGGATTTATTTTTTAATGTAGGTATATTATCATTTGTCAAAGTCCCTGAATATTTTCTGTTTTAACTATATTTCTTCTTGGTACTCTGCGAAGGTCCTCCAAAAATGAGCACTGAAGACTAGTTTATTAGATACATTATTATCAGTCTAGACCCAAATGTTTAAATTTTTTTAATGATCGTTTTATAATCACTTAATTGTTAATGCTGGGATCAACTGTCGGCTTCTAGTCAGACCTCTTCATTATTTACGATCGGTCATACACTGTTTCTGGTGTCATGGACCTTATCATACTTACTCTTGAATCTGTGTATGGACCCTGCTTCCACCACTACTTCCTTAACTAGAATGTCCTACTGTCTAGTAATTCCATCTGTATCCCCATGTTTCCGGTTCCCTCTTTCAAAAACCTTTTCTGTGTCTACTCTGAATAAAGATGTGGAGGCAAATTTCATACAAAGTTTTAAGAATAAGTATCATAAACCCAAAAGACTTGATTGAGTGAGCCTAGTCACGGCCAGTTATGAAACAAACAGGGTGTGCGAACCTCACTCGAGGAGGACCTTCTGGTGAACATCTACCGAGCAGAACCCATGTTTCATAGATGGGGAAATAGGAACAAGAAGGTACAGCTGGAAGTTGAAAACTCAGACGAGTCAAGGGGGCTCTTGATCTGAGGAATTAGACCCTTCGGTCTTCTTCCATTCGAACCTAATTACCCCCCATTCCTCCCCTTCCCTGTCCCATCCTCCCCATCCTTCCTTTCATATTCCTCCTTTCCCCATCCCTCCCTTTCTTTTTCCTGTTCTCAGCATTTGAGGTTGTTCCAGTAGGCATTGTAGTTCCTAGACCTGGGAAGGGGCTCCGGGGTCCACCACATTCCATTGAGATCCTTGGTGGTGGTGTAGTTTGTCGTGGAATCTGGATCGCCTGGAGATCCCTCTAGGGCAGTGATTCCCAAACTGGGGGTAAATTACCCCCTGGGGGTAATTTAACCATTTTTGGGGGGTAATGGAGGGGTGACAGAAAAAAATTATGAATTCTGAAAATCAAGAAAACAATGCGGTACCCGGTATGAGGATTATTGTTAACTTTGTCTTAGTATATAAAGTTGTAAAGTAAACCTATTATAAGTAAGTAATAAAGTTAAACCAAATAACAATAAACATCAAAAACTAATATACAGTATTAGAAAAGAAGAAATATATAGCTAAGTGTGTGGAAACCCAAAAGTATTTTGACAAGTATGCTTCAGGACAAAAGTCACTCAGTAGCCCAGATCGACCTGTCCAGTATGCGTCACTCACTTCCTGAGGCTGCCTCTATTTCACACTGTCAGTTTATCTGTGAGCATCAGCCGAGGTAGACATAAGCTGGTATGTATGTGTACTGCCCTGTGCAGTATATAGTTAGTATTTACACACTGTTACTGTGAATTTGTAGCTATTATTAATTTTATATATAATGTATGTGTGGTTCTTACGTTTTCAATGGTTTTGCTAGGATTAGCAGAGTATGCGAGGCTGTATACGTTCACGTTTAGCCATATATATCAATAATAACAACATTTTGTGAAAGGGGTAACATGCTTTATGTGGCATGTTAAATTGGGTAACAAGATGAAAAAGTTTGGGAACCACTGCTCTAGGGTCTACAGGGTGGAGGTTTCGAGTGTCTTTCAAGTGATGGGTGTATCTCTGGAGGCTGCCTGTTGGATTCTAGAAGTGGTGGCCGAATGAGGTATGCTTTGTGGCGGGTTTCTGACTGCCCTCCCTTTTGTCCGCCGAGGTGACTCGGTAGATGTGAGGTTATCCCGGTTATCTTATTCTTGTCATTGCCACGTTTACTTAAATGAATGATAAATCCGTTATCTCAAAGAGACAGAATGCTTTACCTACGCAATGGCAGTCTCTCATCCACCCCTCCAAGGGAGACTTCCCAGTATTTCTTATTCTCGATTTTCTAAGAGGCCCCCAACCTCTGGGGTCCCCACTCCAGCAGTCTCTCCAGTGGTCACACCTTCCACAGTCACTTCTTTAACTCTTTTGCAGTCCTGAACTCAGAGGTCCCTACCTCATCACCTCATACTGGTCTCAAATCTTCATCTCCCTTCTCACGAGTTTCTATGTATAAAAGACCTCGCACACCAGCTCCTCTCCTTCACCCTCTACTTCTCCACAGTCCCCAAAAACCACAAAATGCAAATCATTTTCCTTTCCTGTCTCTGTGCCTGATTCTTTACCTCTTACTAGCTCTGTTACGAGTGTGGAGGCTCATCCTTCCCTTCATACAGTCTCTCCCTCTCCTGTCCCCTCCCAGGTTACTTCCTCTCCTATCCCCTCACAGGTTTGTTCTTCTCCTGCCCCCTCCCAGGTTTCTTTCTCTCCTGTCCCCTCCCAAGCTTCTTACCAAGTTAACTCTAACCTTTCGTCTCCCCCTACTTTAGTAACTTCCATCGTTGTTCCGATGTTTACTCACCTTCCCCCTTCTATCTCCAGTGTCGTCCCACATACACCGTCCTTGTCCTATGAAACACTTGAAGCTATCTCCGAATATACTGAGGAGACTAAATCCTTGATGGACACTGATCCACCACCCATCGCTACTCTTCACTCTTCTACTCCACCTGCACTACTCTTGTCTTCGTAGCGTTCTAATCCTTTTTTGCTTATTCGCTAATCTTTTGCTGCTTATTCGCTAGTCCTTTGCTGCTTATTCGTGGATTTCACTAATCCATCTAGTCCATAGATACCTATTGCTTCATATTTCCTGTATCCTTCTCCTTGCAAATCATGGCTTATTTATTTATCCGAGGCCTCAGGGGTAACTGGGGTGAGCTTCAGGTGCTGCTCCCAGTTTTCCCTCGTTTGTTTGTTTACAAGAATCCAAATTACGCTCTGCTGTTATCCATCCCATCTCGGGCCATGTTTTATTATATTCATCGGATCCTTTTCCCGATGGAACCTTTAATTAAAGTGCACTTTTCGTATGCACCAGTATACCATACCATCAGCTCTTTGTTCATACTTTGCTCCATTACTCTGCAGCACGTATGTTCTTAAATAAGTAGTATACGGTCTGTTCTTTGTATCTCTGCTTCTCGAGCATTATCTATCCCAGATGTTGCATTTCTGGTTTCTTCATTACCGCCACCACTTCTGTTATTAGGAGATTTTAATGGTCGCTATTTCCTCTGGGGATGGGGGGCTCTCACTGTGACTCTCGTGGTATTCAGTTAGAGGCTCTTCTCGGTTCTCTCCCCCTCCATGTTTTAAATACAGGAGCTCTCACTCATTTTGACCATTATTGCAACCCAGGAGTCCAAATGGCCTGTTATCCTGGGTGTAAAGGGAGCAAAATAAACACAGCAGAAAAGTTTTGACTTATATTATCCTTCACCAATTTTAGAACAGCAATATGTACACTATATACAGTGATAGGTATTAGTGCACTCCACGGTAAGCAAGGCAGAATAAAAGCCACAAGAGAGCAGACCGTGCTTCAACCAGCTCTAGAATGGGAATGACAAGGGCAGACAGGAGAGTGGTACCCACATAACCTCTGCGATTGCCAAAACCACCATCTTATTGGCTGGAACCTGGTTACTAGTTGAACAATGGGGCCCCATCGTCAACTCTTAGTCACCTGGTTCGCTGGTTGGGGGAGATGGCCTGTAAATGAGGGTGTGTACATGCGCCGAATAAAGGTTACGTACTCTTTACATGCCACAACCATCGTACTCAATCTCTCTCTTGCATCGATCTCTCAGTTTGCTCTTCCTCAACTGCACTAGACTTTATCTGGTCTGTACTCCCGGACTTACATCAGAGCGATCATTTTCCAATCCTTCTTACTTCCCATTCGTATTCTCCACTACCTCAAAGCCCACGCTGGCAATTTGACTGAGCGAATTGGGACCTGTACTCGAGTCCAACTGCATTTAGGGAGAATCCTTCTTCGTTCTCTATTGATGAGCTGGTACACCTATTCTCGACCTCAGTTTTAACTGCGGCTTCATATTCTACACCCCAAACTTCGGACAGGCAGTCTCAGAAATGCGTGCATTCATGGTCTCCTATTTTTGCTCGTGCGGTACGTTTGAAACGTGCTGCATGAGGCAGATATCGTTACAATAGACCACAGAGCGACTCCTTGATTATAAGCAGGCGAGAGCGGTCGCTCGCCGTGTCATCCACGAAACTAAATGCACTTGTTGGTGGGGCTATGGTTCTACCATCACTTCGGCTTCCTCTATGAGTGCAGTCTGGAAAAAAGTATGGAAACTGAGTGGCAAATACTCTCCAGACCCGGCTCCCACTCTTCAGGTTGCCAGTGTCACTAAAGCAAACCCTCTTGAAGTTGCCACCATCCGTATCTCCCAGGGGCTCCATCTATGCCCCTCGTTTCTTTCCTCCAAGTCTGCCAGAGAGTTAGTGCCCTTAAAATTTTCTAGCAGAGAAGAGTCTTATTAAGTGCCTTTTACACTTCTGGAATTAGTCAACCGGAATTAGTCGCCGGTTATCGGCGGCTGGGACTGACGGCATTCATATTCGTATGCTCCAGCATTTACATCCAGCAGCCCTTGTTGTCCTCTTACGACTAATCTTATTTGGTCGCAAAGAGTTCTTCCCCGGTTGTGGAAATCTGCCATTCTTCTACCTTTTCGTAAACCAGGTACTTCGGGAAATAATGTCTCTCACTATCGTCCCATTGCTCTTACCAATGCAGTTTGCAAGGTGATGGAACGTCTGATGTGGTATTTAGAGACAATAGTCCCTCCACTAGTCAGTAGAGCCGTCCTACTATTGCTCCCTTACTACGTTTAGATACGCATGTTCGTAATGCTTTTGCCATTAACCACTCAGTTATAGCCGTCTTATTTTTTTATCTTTAGAAGGCATATGACACAACTTGGAGACATAACATCTTGGCGAGAGTTCACTCCTTAGGCTTCCGAGGCAATCTGCCTTAAGAACTTCTTATCTGGGAGACATTTCTGTGTTCGGGTTAATAATATGCTTTTCCCGGACTTTGTCCAAGCTGAAGGTGTCCCCCAGAGATGTGTCCTTAACTCCACACATTTTCTGCTTGCTATAAATGTTCTTGAATCTGTTCACCAAATTACTTTCACTAAACATTCAATCGTCCCTCAAAATCCATTATACCTGTATAGTTCACGTATCCTTTAACGTTGTACTGTCAGGTTTTCTCAGCCTTCTCTTTGACCGTCGGTTCCTTGAAACCCCACATCATCTCCTTGAAGGCAACTTGTCATAGCCAACTGAACCTCCTTAAAACACTCGCTTATCTTTCATGGGGGGCTGATCGTCGAACTCTTTCGACTACATTCAGCCCTAATTTTATCGAAACTGGATTATGGAAACTAGATATATTCAGCGACCTCTCCTGTAACTCTTTCTAAACTTGATCCCATCCATCACCAGAGACTGCGTTTATTAGGTGCTTTTTGCTCTTCACCTGTTGAGAGGCGAATATACCAGCCTTGAACGATTGCCGTGATACTCATTGCCTCTGATATTTTGTTCGCTCTCATGACCTTCGCAATTCTTACGTGTATGAGATAGTCATGGACGTTAGTAGAGGTTCATTGTGTGTTCGTCTCCCCTGTTTACTCCGTCCGTTTTCTCTTCGTCTACATTCGCTCTTGTCTTCTCTTCAGTTGCCCCCTTTATTTGTTCATGTAGCATCAAACTTTTCTTCCGTGGGAGGTTCCGACAGTTCGTGTCTGTTCTTCCCCACTGCCATGCGCGAAATCCTAAATACCCACAGTTGCTTCTAGCTCTCTTTTTCTTAATAATTTCCAGTCTCATTCTCATGCCCTCACAGTGTACACTGATGGTTCTAAATCTTTTGACGGTGTCGGGTTTGCAGCAGTGTTACCTGACAACGCAGTGCGAGGGGATTTATTAGACTCGGCTAGCATTTTTAAAGCTGAATTATATGCAATTCTCATAGCAATTATCCGTATTGCATCTATGCCTGTGTCGCCATTTGTGGTAGTCTCAGACTTCCTTAGTGCTTTGCAAGCTACAAAAAAAATTTTGATTTATCTAATCCTCTGGTTCTTCGTATAAAACTTTTGTTGCGCCGCATATCTAGCGAAAACAAAGATATTGTTTTCTTTTGGGTTATGTTGACGTACAGGGCAATGAACAGACATTGCTGCGCGGTCAGCAATGCATGACTTCCAAGTTTCATGTAGAGGTCTTCCATTCACAGACTAATTTGCTGTAATTTCTAACCACCTTCGTAACAGTTGACAACAACGTTGGTCTGATTATGCACGTAACAAATTACATTCTAATAAACCAAATTAGGTTTCTGGCCATCTTGTCATCGATGCTGGGGTTAGGAGACCAAGTTCTCCCGTCTTGGCTTGTCTTACTCACGGGTATGTCATGAACAGGCACCTACTTCCACTGTGAGACTTGTCAGGTTGTAGTTTCGGTTTGCCATATTCTGTTGGGTTGTCCAGTCTATCAACGAACGTACAGAATTTACCTCCGACGTCGTCACCGCTCTCTCTCCATCTTCCCTCCTCGCTGATGGACTGACCTTTGCCTTCGATTCCCTCGTTGACTTTTTGACAGCAACTGGTTTGCTACACAAACTTTGATGATCCTTTCTCTAGCATTGTTCACAGCTCTTTCTAACTCTTTCTCTGTTGTCCACGCAACCCTTACTACTTGATAATTCTGCACTATCCCCTGCCCCGCTGCACAGTATGACCCTTGTAGGTTTAGCGTTTCTTTTATTATATTAACATTGGGAGAATTACCGACAATATGGTATGTAAAAGGACACAAGTGCAACTAATGTGACTTTTTGTGGCAACGTTTCGCTCTCCAGGAGCTTTGTCAAGCCGTTACAAACAATACGTACACACAAAGGGTATATATAGGCTTCGAGTGAGGTATAATAGTTGTAATATTAGTGGAGGTAGTAATAGAGATGGTATAAACCTTGGTAATAAATACCGACAAGTTGGTTTAGAAAGACAAGTAAGCAAACACTAGGACATGTTAGAAAACTTTTCGGTCTTGGGACCTTGATCACTTCTAACATTATATATAGGCGGAAAGTGAGGTGTGAGTGACGCATGGTGACCTGAAGAATGTCACGTTGGGATGGGGACGGGTAGACGATGAGATCATGTGACTCCTGTGTTGCTGGGTAGATGTTGCTGTGTCTGCTCGAGTATCATGTATGCTAATGTTTTTGAAATTTTGTGGTTTCCAGTGTTACGTTATATTATGTCGGTGACGGCGATGCCGCTGAATAGGTAATGAAATTTTTTACCTGTTTTTTTATGAAAGTTGGAATATCCATTTGCAGTGAATGTTGTTCATGAGACAGATAGGTTATTTTGTCTTTCGAACTAATATACACATATGTGCTTTATTCCAGTGGTTGTATATAGCATAAATAACAGCCTTAATTAACTGTGGTAATGCAGTGAGGCCTAGACATTTTTGTAGTCTTAATTTTAGAGGGAGACTGCAAGTACAGAAATGCATCCTGATAATGATTTCTTGGATTTTGAAGATAAACATGATCGAAAAAGGTGAAAATTATATACAAGCAGACTATTGTTATCACTGCAATACGCTGCAATAGCTATCAGAAGCTATGCAGTACGCGGCAATAGCCGCGTACTGCATAGCTCCTGATAGCTATTGTTTGTATCACATTCCACGCGAGAATAGTGCAGTGCGGATTTTTTTTAATGCATTTGTGCTGTATACTGTATTTTCCTGGAAGATTAGCTCATTCGTCTTATGAAACTGATGATTTTTTTTTTTTTTTTTTTTGGGGGGGGGTTATACACTGTGTAGGTGCCCATTTTCTTGGATTCTTTACAATAATTAGAGAATGTCTCTTCCGGTCGGTTTAAACTTCTAATCCTGAAGGCTTTGACTGGTTTTTAGATTGTTTAAGTTTTAATACGCCAGTTTTATTAATTTGTTTTGTCTGAAATAACTGAAGAATGTCCCTTCTGATCAGGAATACATCAGTGTTTGACTTTGTTGAGCTCTCCTAAGTCTTCATAATGATCATTTAGTAAGACTTATTTAAGTAATTAATTACTTAAGCCTCTGATGATGGTAACTCTTAGAGGAAACCTTGGTTTATGTTTTTCTCGTGTTGGTTCTAATTTTACCTTTTGTATAGAAGTCACTTATAAAGTTGAAGCCATGATTTTCATGTGATAATTTCTGAGTGTTTCGTTTAGTAACTTTTATCTTTCAACGTTGATAGCTCGGAAATTGAAATTCTGACTTGTTTCAGACTTACTGTGCTGGTGAGATAAAATTACTCTTTTAATTAGCTTCAAAGTTGGTGTTTCTTAGTCTAAGGCTGAAATTAGTTTACGTCTGAACATGTCGTAATTTGTAATTTTTAAGGAAAAAATGGGATGTCAGTGTCATGTGATAACTTGTAAATACCAAATATGATTCGTTTTCGAGCTTCAACACACTAAGACTTTTAATAATGTTGGTAGAATTACCTTTTACTGCTGCAACGTTTCGCTCGTCAGGATCTCTCTCAAGACAGTGCAATCAGTGAGTGATCTTTGTGGGATTGGATGGCCTAGTGGGTTAGAGCGTCGTGAATTTTCGCTCACCATGAGGCGGGCTAAAACAACACGGGTTCGACCCCCCGGCTAGTCGCAGTGTTGTTTTATATATATATATATATATATATATATATATATATATATATATATATATATATATATATACCCACCCTCCCAAACCCTCACACTCCAACCAACACCTCACAATTTTCACTCATAACCCCCAATTTTTCTCGTTTTAACCCTTTTAGTTCATTAAAGTTAATAAGGGGACACATGCATCAGAAAGTCACCACATCGCTTACATCCACTTTCGTTAAATTCACTACTCACAATTTTACATATTACGAAGTTAAATACGCACTTTTACTTTGAACATCTTCAAAACACTCTCATAAATCATTTGAATACTCACAAAAAATACCTTTATACATTTCCAAACAACACTGAAATACTCCAAAAACATCATTCGAACACCCCCAAATCACCTCTGAATACTCCCAGAACACCTTCATAAGTACTCTTGCACATCATTTGAACACCTTCATAAGTACTCTCATAATCATTTGTACACCTTCAAAAAACACCTTTGAATACTCACATAAACACCCTTGAACACCTTCAAAACACCTTTGAACATTTCCAATCAACACTGAAACACTTCCAAAAACACAATTTGAGTACTCCCAATTACACCACTGAATTCTACTAAAACACCGCTGAATTCAATCAAAACACCCTTGAACACCTTCAAAACACCTTCAAAGCACTCTCATAATCATTTGAACACACTCAAAACACCTTTGAATAACCTCAAAACACCTTTGAACACCTTCAAAACACCCTTGAACACCTTCAAAACACCCTTGAACACCTTCAAAACACCTTTGAACACCTTCAAAACACCTTTGACACCTTCAAAACACTCTTGAACACCTTCAAAAACACCTTCGAACATTTCCAATCAACACTGAAACACTTCCAAAAAAAACACAATTTGAGTACTCCCAATTACACCACTGATTACTACTAAAACACCGCTGAATTCAATCAAAACACCCTTCAACACCTTCAAACACCCTTGAACACCTTCAAAACACTCTTGAACACCTTCAAAAACACCTTTGAACATTTCCAATCAACACTGAAACACTTCCAAAAAACACAATTTGAGTACTCCCAATTACACCACTGATTACTACTAAAACACCGCTGATTTCAATCAAAACACCCTTCAACACCTTCAAACACCCTTGAACACACTCAAAACACCCTTCAACACCTTCAAAAACACCTTTGAACACCTTCAAAACACCTTTGAACACCTTCAAAACACTCTCATAATCATTTGAACACACTCAAAACACCTTTGAATAACCTCAAAACACCTTTGAACACCTTCAAAACACCCTTGAACACCCTTGATCACCTTCAAAAAAAAAAACAACATTTGAACACACTCAAAACACCTTTGAACACCTTTGAACATTTCCAAACAACACTGAAACACTTCCAAAAACACCATTTGAGTACTCCCAAATACACCACTGAATACTAAAACACCACTGAATACACTCAAAACACCACCAAAATCACCATAAACTAAGATCAACACCCACATCCCACAACACCCACAACCCACAACACCCACAATTTTTTTCTCGTTTTATCTAATTTCATCAGAAAGTCACAACACCCACACCTCCCATTTTTTTTTCTCGTTTTAACCCTTTTAGTTCATTAAAGTTAATAAGGGGACACACTACATCAGAAAAAGTCACAAAAACAACCCACTTATAACGTCTTTTCGGTATCTCTAGTTCGACAACAACACCCACATCCCACAACACCCACATCCCACATCCCACACATACACACAGACACACACACACACACACACACACACACACACACACACACACACACACACACACACACCAAAAAACATTTGAACACACTCAAAAGTACTCTTGCACATCATTTGTACACCTTCAAAACACCCTTGAACACCTTCAAAACACCTTTGAACACCTTCAAAGCACTCTTGAACACCCTCAAAAACACCTTTTGAATAACCTCAAAACACCTTTGATCACCTTCAAAACACCCTTGAACACCTTCAAAACACCCTTGAACACCTTCAAAAACAACATTTGAACACACTCAAAACACCTTTGAACACCTTTGAACATTTCCAAAACACTATTTGAGTACTCCCAAATAAGATTTGACATCTCTAATTTATCTGCACTTACACATTTCATTAAATTACAACTCATCCCTCAGTCTCCAGACTTCACAACATTATCACAAAAACTAACTCAAACACTTTACTTTGAACACCCCCAAAAACACTCTCATAATCATTTGAATACACACATAAACACCCTTGAACACCTTCAAAACACCTTTGAATATCGTTTTTAAACTAATTTCATCACAACCCACTTATATCATCTTTTTTCGGTAACTCTAATTCGACTACACTACCCTCATCAATTACCAACAAATTTTACTCGTTTTAACTAATGTCATCACTGTAACCAAGATTTTCACAAAAAAAAAAAACTATGTCACCTAACACACACGCACACACACCCCACAACACCCACAATTTTTCTCGTTTTAACCCTTTTAGTTCATTAAAGTTAATAAGGGGACACAGTACATCAGAAAGTCACAACAACAACATCCACAACCCACAATTTTTTCTCGTTTTAGCTAATTTCATCAGAAAAAGTCCCAACAACAACCCACTTATAACATCTTTTTTCGGTATCTCTAGTTCGACAACAACACCCACATCCCACATCCCACAACACCCATGAACATTTCCAAAACACTATTTGAGTACTCCCAATTACACCACTGATTACTACTAAAACACCGCTGAATTCAATCAAAACACCTTTCAACACCTTCAAACACCCTTGAACACCTTCAAAACACTCTTGAACACTTTCAAAAACACCTTTGAACATTTCCAATCAACACTGAAACACTTCCAAAAAACACAATTTGAGTACTCCCAATTACACCACTGATTACTACTAAAACACCGCTGAATTCAATCAAAACACCCTTCAACACCTTCAAACACCCTTGAACACACTCAAAACAGCCTTCAACACCTTCAAAACACCTTTGAACACCTTCAAAACACCTTTGAACACATTCAAAACACTCTCATAATCATTTGAACACACTCAAAACACCTTTGAATAACCTCAAAACACCTTTGAACACCTTCAAAACACCCTTGAACACCCTTGATCACCTTCAAAAAAACAACATTTGAACACACTCAAAACACCTTTGAACACCTTTGAACATTTCCAAACAACACTGAAACACTTCCAAAAACACCATTTGAGTACTCCCAAATACACCACTGAATACTAAAACACCACTGAATACACTCAAAACACCACCAAAATCACCATAAACTAAGATCAACACCCACATCCCACAACACCCACAACCCACAACACCCACAATTTTTTCTCGTTTTATCTAATTTCATCAGAAAGTCACAACACCCACACCTCCCATTTTTTTCTCGTTTTAACCCTTTTAGTTCATTAAAGTTAATAAGGGGCCACACTACATCAGAAAAAGTCACAAAAACAACCCACTTATAACGTCTTTTCGGTATCTCTAGTTCGTCAACAACACCCACATCCCACATCACCCATATCCCACATCCCACACACACACACAGACACACACACACACACACACATCCCTAACCTAGCCTAACCTAACCTAACTTATCCTAACATAACCTAACCTAACCTAACCTAACCTAACCTAACCTAACTTATCCTAACCTAGCCTAACCTAACCTAACCTAACCTTACCTAACTTATCCTAACCTAACCTAACCTAACCTAACCTAACTTAACCTAACCTAACCTAACCTAACAGAACCTACCCTAACCTAACCTTACCTAACATAACCTAACCTAGCCTAACCTAACCTAACCTAACTTAACCTAACCCAACCTAACCTAACCTAACCTAGCCTAACCTAACTTAACCTAACCTAACCTAACCTACCCTAACCTAACTTATCCTAACCTAACCTATCTTAACCTTACCTAACCTAACCTAACCGATCCTATCATAACCTAACCTAAAATATATTAGAACACTTCCAAAATACATTAGAGTACTCCAGAATTACTTTGAACGACTCCATTTTTTTGGATATTTCCAAATTAGTTTTGAAAACTTTATCGTAAAATCGAACATTATTTTCTTGTTGGTAAACACACTCAATGGTAGAAATATTTACTCGATTTCCGAATAGAAACACTTTCCTCGCTCTGAGAGACTCATTGTGGGTCACCCCTTCCCCCACCCCCCAACACCACTGGGGTAATGCGCTTCACACCCAAGGTAGATTTAAGATAATCATGAACACCTGCGCCAACTCAGGACAGACAGACGCCATGAAATGCGGGTAACATCCAAGGTAGAAAATCATCTCTTTCCAGACCAACTGTCTATCCTAACCTAACCTAACCTAATTCCTAACCTAACCTAACCTCACCTAACCGAACCTAACCTAACTCCATCAATCACCTCTATCCTAACCTAACCTAAACACTGACTAACTTTGAACCAACTCTGAACACCACTGATCTTCTTCAAAAAATGCTCTGCACATCATTTGAACACCTTCAAAAAAACACCATCAAACACCTCCGAATACTCCCAAAAAAAACACTACTGATTACTACCAAATCACCACTGAATACTACCAATCACCGTCAAAATCACCAGAAACTAAGTTTAACATCACCATCTAACATCCTTTTTATAGAAATCCCCTCAAATCACTATAACCAAGAACTCCCTCCCCATTTGGCGCATAAAAAAAAAGCATGAACACAAACCTAATACGCAAACACTTAGTACATGATCACCATCAACTGAAAACATATCTTATACACACACATAATATAAGACAATCACCAACTACAATCACCCATGTTCACTTACCTCAAAATCACTAATATCACAGAAAACAATCATTTTTATAAACATTTCACACACACACACAAAAAAAAAAAAAAAAAAAAAAAAAAAAATCATATTTGACAATATCTAAGCGCACTCACCTCACTACCACCAACACACGATGTCTCACCTCACAGGACCGACGAGCTCACCTCCAGTGACGTCACACTCCCATTGTGTTACTTGGTGGTTGGTAACATCACACCTAACCCCCCTTGTTTCAACCTGTTGTACCCTACATTATCTAAGAACACTATATCCAAGACGATTACCAGATTTTATGATCCCCAACACCAAGATCACAGAAAACACACATTTTTTATAATTATTCACACAAAAATCACGATCACCAATTCCATATCATGTTTACCGTCATCTATCAACACTAATCACCAAGATCACCAAAAAAAATCTAAGATCATGCATCTCAAAACTACTATGATCACTGAAAACACTTATTTTTTAAACATTCGCACAAAAATAAGAAATACACAAAAATACCACAACACTTCCACCAACATCTATAACATAACATGAGCACTATAACATATCACTATCACAAAAAAAAAATAATACACAGACACCCACATATTATACATTTCAATTGCAAATTTAAGACATGAGACATACACACCAAATCTAAGACATTCACCTCCAACTAAGACATACACATCACCCCTAAAACTTCCTTCCTTATTCATTCCGTATATCTCCTAGAGCTGTTTTAACCCCGACGGATCCACCACGACGTAGGAGCCAGAGTGTAGTAGGTGGTGTTGGAGTGGTGATGGTTCCTCTGGCTCCTACGTCGTGGTGGATCCGTCGGGGTTAAAACAGCTCTAGGAGATATACGGAATGAATAAGGAAGGAAGTTTTAGGGGTGATGTGTATGTCTTAGTTGGAGGTGAATGTCTTAGATTTGGTGTGTATGTCTCATGTCTTAAATTTGCAATTGAAATGTATAATATGTGGGTGTCTGTGTATTATTTTTTTTTTGTGATAGTGATATGTTATAGTGCTCATGTTATGTTATAGATGTTGGTGGAAGTGTTGTGGTATTTTTGTGTATTTCTTATTTTTGTGCGAATGTTTAAAAAATAAGTGTTTTCAGTGATCATAGTAGTTTTGAGATGCATGATCTTAGATTTTTTTTGGTGATCTTGGTGATTAGTGTTGATAGATGACGGTAAACATGATATGGAATTGGTGATCGTGATTTTTGTGTGAATAATTATAAAAAATGTGTGTTTTCTGTGATCTTGGTGTTGGGGATCATAAAATCTGGTAATCGTCTTGGATATAGTGTTCTTAGATAATGTAGGGTACAACAGGTTGAAACAAGGGGGGTTAGGTGTGATGTTACCAACCACCAAGTAACACAATGGGAGTGTGACGTCACTGGAGGTGAGCTCGTCGGTCCTGTGAGGTGAGACATCGTGTGTTGGTGGTAGTGAGGTGAGTGCGCTTAGATATTGTCAAATATGATTTTTTTTTTTTTTTTTTTTTTTTTTTTTTTTTTGTGTGTGTGTGTGTGAAATGTTTATAAAAATGATTGTTTTCTGTGATATTAGTGATTTTGAGGTAAGTGAACATGGGTGATTGTAGTTGGTGATTGTCTTATATTATGTGTGTGTATAAGATATGTTTTCAGTTGATGGTGATCATGTACTAAGTGTTTGCGTATTAGGTTTGTGTTCATGCTTTTTTTTTATGCGCCAAATGGGGAGGGAGTTCTTGGTTATAGTGATTTGAGGGGATTTCTATAAAAAGGATGTTAGATGGTGATGTTAAACTTAGTTTCTGGTGATTTTGACGGTGATTGGTAGTATTCAGTGGTGATTTGGTAGTAATCAGTAGTGTTTTTTTTGGGAGTATTCGGAGGTGTTTGATGGTGTTTTTTTGAAGGTGTTCAAATGATGTGCAGAGCATTTTTTGAAGAAGATCAGTGGTGTTCAGAGTTGGTTCAAAGTTAGTCAGTGTTTAGGTTAGGTTAGGATAGAGGTGATTGATGGAGTTAGGTTAGGTTCGGTTAGGTGAGGTTAGGTTAGGTTAGGAATTAGGTTAGGTTAGGTTAGGATAGACAGTTGGTCTGGAAAGAGATGATTTTCTACCTTGGATGTTACCCGCATTTCATGGCGTCTGTCTGTCCTGAGTTGGCGCAGGTGTTCATGATTATCTTAAATCTACCTTGGGTGTGAAGCGCATTACCCCAGTGGTGTTGTGGGGGGGGGGGGAAGGGGTGACCCACAATGAGTCTCTCAGAGCGAGGAAAGTGTTTCTATTCGGAAATCGAGTAAATATTTCTACCATTGAGTGTGTTTACCAACAAGAAAATAATGTTCGATTTTACGATAAAGTTTTCAAAACTAATTTGGAAATATCCAAAAAAATGGAGTCGTTCAAAGTAATTCTGGAGTACTCTAATGTATTTTGGAAGTGTTCTAATATATTTTAGGTTAGGTTATGATAGGATCGGTTAGGTTAGGTTAGGTAAGGTTAAGATAGGTTAGGTTAGGATAAGTTAGGTTAGGGTAGGTTAGGTTAGGTTAAGTTAGGTTAGGCTAGGTTAGGTTAGGTTAGGTTGGGTTAGGTTAAGTTAGGTTAGGTTAGGTTAGGCTAGGTTAGGTTATGTTAGGTAAGGTTAGGTTAGGGTAGGTTCTGTTAGGTTAGGTTAGGTTAGGTTAAGTTAGGTTAGGTTAGGCTAGGTTAGGTTAGGTTAGGTTAGGATAAGTTAGGTAAGGTTAGGTTAGGTTAGGTTAGGCTAGGTTAGGATAAGTTAGGTTAGGTTAGGTTAGGATAAGTTAGGTTAGGTTAGGCTAGGTTAGGGATGTGTGTGTGTGTGTGTGTCTGTGTGTGTGTGTGGGATGTGGGATATGGGTGATGTGGGATGTGGGTGTTGTTGACGAACTAGAGATACCGAAAAGACGTTATAAGTGGGTTGTTTTTGTGACTTTTTCTGATGTAGTGTGGCCCCTTATTAACTTTAATGAACTAAAAGGGTTAAAACGAGAAAAAAATGGGAGGTGTGGGTGTTGTGACTTTCTGATGAAATTAGATAAAACGAGAAAAAATTGTGGGTGTTGTGGGTTGTGGGTGTTGTGGGATGTGGGTGTTGATCTTAGTTTATGGTGATTTTGGTGGTGTTTTGAGTGTATTCAGTGGTGTTTTAGTATTCAGTGGTGTATTTGGGAGTACTCAAATGGTGTTTTTGGAAGTGTTTCAGTGTTGTTTGGAAATGTTCAAAGGTGTTCAAAGGTGTTTTGAGTGTGTTCAAATGTTGTTTTTTTGAAGGTGATCAAGGGTGTTCAAGGGTGTTTTGAAGGTGTTCAAAGGTGTTTTGAGGTTATTCAAAGGTGTTTTGAGTGTGTTCAAATGATTATGAGAGTGTTTTGAATGTGTTCAAAGGTGTTTTGAAGGTGTTCAAAGGTGTTTTGAAGGTGTTGAAGGCTGTTTTGAGTGTGTTCAAGGGTGTTTGAAGGTGTTGAAGGGTGTTTTGATTGAATTCAGCGGTGTTTTAGTAGTAATCAGTGGTGTAATTGGGAGTACTCAAATTGTGTTTTTTGGAAGTGTTTCAGTGTTGATTGGAAATGTTCAAAGGTGTTTTTGAAAGTGTTCAAGAGTGTTTTGAAGGTGTTCAAGGGTGTTTGAAGGTGTTGAAAGGTGTTTTGATTGAATTCAGCGGTGTTTTAGTAGTAATCAGTGGTGTAATTGGGAGTACTCAAATAGTGTTTTGGAAATGTTCATGGGTGTTGTGGGATGTGGGATGTGGGTGTTGTTGTCGAACTAGAGATACCGAAAAAAGATGTTATAAGTGGGTTGTTGTTGGGACTTTTTCTGATGAAATTAGCTAAAACGAGAAAAAATTGTGGGTTGTGGATGTTGTTGTTGTGACTTTCTGATGTACTGTGTCCCCTTATTAACTTTAATGAACTAAAAGGGTTAAAACGAGAAAAATTGTGGGTGTTGTGGGGTGTGTGTGCGTGTGTGTTAGGTGACAGAGTTTTTTTTTTTTGTGAAAATCTTGGTTACAGTGATGACATTAGTTAAAACGAGTAAAATTTGTTGGTAATTGATGAGGGTAGTGTAGTCGAATTAGAGTTACCGAAAAAAGATGATATAAGTGGGTTGTGATGAAATTAGTTTAAAAACGATATTCAAAGGTGTTTTGAAGGTGTTCAAGGGTGTTTATGTGTGTATTCAAATGATTATGAGAGTGTTTTTGGGGGTGTTCAAAGTAAAGTGTTTGAGTTAGTTTTTGTGATAATGTTGTGAAGTCTGGAGACTGAGGGATGAGTTGTAATTTAATGAAATGTGTAAGTGCAGATAAATTAGAGATGTCAAATCTTATTTGGGAGTACTCAAATAGTGTTTTGGAAATGTTCAAAGGTGTTCAAAGGTGTTTTGAGTGTGTTCAAATGTTGTTTTTGAAGGTGTTCAAGGGTGTTTTGAAGGTGTTCAAGGGTGTTTTGAAGGTGATCAAAGGTGTTTTGAGGTTATTCAAAAGGTGTTTTTGAGGGTGTTCAAGAGTGCTTTGAAGGTGTTCAAAGGTGTTTTGAAGGTGTTCAAGGGTGTTTTGAAGGTGTACAAATGATGTGCAAGAGTACTTTTGAGTGTGTTCAAATGTTTTTGGTGTGTGTGTGTGTGTGTGTGTGTGTGTGTGTGTGTCTGTGTGTATGTGTGGGATGTGGGATGTGGGTGTTGTGGGATGTGGGTGTTGTTGTCGAACTAGAGATACCGAAAAGACGTTATAAGTGGGTTGTTTTTGTGACTTTTTCTGATGTAGTGTGTCCCCTTATTAACTTTAATGAACTAAAAGGGTTAAAACGAGAAAAAAAAATGGGAGGTGTGGGTGTTGTGACTTTCTGATGAAATTAGATAAAACGAGAAAAAAATTGTGGGTGTTGTGGGTTGTGGGTGTTGTGGGATGTGGGTGTTGATCTTAGTTTATGGTGATTTTGGTGGTGTTTTGAGTGTATTCAGTGGTGTTTTAGTATTCAGTGGTGTATTTGGGAGTACTCAAATGGTGTTTTTGGAAGTGTTTCAGTGTTGTTTGGAAATGTTCAAAGGTGTTCAAAGGTGTTTTGATTCAGTGTTAAATGTTCAAATTGTTTTTTTTTGGAAGTGTTTCAAGGGTGTTGATTTTGGTGGTGTTTTGAGTGTATTCAAAGGTGTTTTGAGTTATTCAAAGTGTTTTGAGGTGTTCAAATGTGTTTTTTTTTTTTGAAGGTGTTTCAGTGGTGATTTGAAGGTGTTCAAAGGTGTTTTTGAAGGTGTTGAAGGGTGTTTTGAGTGTGTTCAAGGGTGTTTGAAGGTGTTGAAGGGTGTTTTGATTGAAATCAGCGGTGTTTTAGTAGTAATCAGTGGTGTAATTGGGAGTACTCAAATTGTGTTTTTTGGAAGTGTTTCAGTGTTGATTGGAAATGTTCAAAGGTGTTTTTGAAGGTGTTCAAGAGTGTTTTGAAGGTGTTCAAGGGTGTTTTGAAGGTGTTGAAGGGTGTTTTGATTGAATTCAGCGGTGTTTTAGTAGTAATCAGTGGTGTAATTGGGAGTACTCATATTGTGTTTTTTTTGGAAGTGTTTCAGTGTTGATTGGAAATGTTCGAAGGTGTTTTTGAAGGTGTTCAATAGTGTTTTGAAGGTGTCAAAGGTGTTTTGAAGGTGTTCAAAGGTGTTTTGAAGGTGTTCAAGGGTGTTTTGAAGGTGTTCAAAGGTGTTCAAAGGTGTTTTGAGTTATTCAAAGGTTTTTTTGAGTGTGTTCAAATGAATGGAGTGCTTTGAAGGTGTTTTGAAGGTGTTCAAGGTGTTTTGATTGAATTGAAGGGTGTTTTGAATTCAGCGGTGTTTTAGTAGAATTCAGTGGTGTAATTGGGAGTACTCAAATTGTGTTTTTGGAAGTGTTTCAGTGTTGATTGGAAATGTTCAAAGGTGTTTTGAAGGTGTTCAAGGGTGTTTATGTGAGTATTCAAAGGTGTTTTTTGAAGGTGTACAAATGATTATGAGAGTACTTATGAAGGTGTTCAAATGATGTGCAAGAGTACTTATGAAGGTGTTCTGGGAGTATTCAGAGGTGATTTGGGGGTGTTCGAATGATGTTTTTGGAGTATTTCAGTGTTGTTTGGAAATGTATAAAGGTATTTTTTGTGAGTATTCAAATGATTTATGAGAGTGTTTTGAAGATGTTCAAAGTAAAAGTGCGTATTTAACTTCGTAATATGTAAAATTGTGAGTAGTGAATTTAACGAAAGTGGATGTAAGCGATGTGGTGACTTTCTGATGCATGTGTCCCCTTATTAACTTTAATGAACTAAAAGGGTTAAAACGAGAAAAATTGGGGGTTATGAGTGAAAATTGTGAGGTGTTGGTTGGAGTGTGAGGGTTCGGGAGGGTGGGGAGGAGGTTACTTCGTGGGGGAGTGACCTGAGATGAAATAGTTAAAAAATGTCTAGACTTGTGTTGTAAAGAAATTGTGGGTATTAACGAAAAAATGTGCCTTTCTGATGTACTGTGTCCCCTTATTAACTAAAAGGGTAGACAAGATTCAGCCTGTGTGTGTGGGGGTCATCGCGTGACGTCACTGACCGTCGAGTAAACACATTAATGAGAGGAATAATGACGTCACACTTGTTTAGACCTGTAGTAAGAGAGAGCACCATGCCCCATAGGAGGAGTTCATTTGAATGCTTACCCCCAGAGGGGGGAATCCAAAAAACCTTGATCCAATTTGGGGGTGGGGGGGTGAAAGGAAGGGTATCCAAAAAACTTGATCCGAGGAGATGGAGTCATGGTATTGTCGAAAAATTTTTGGGGTTGGGGGGGGTGAAAGGAGGGGTATCCAAAAAACTTGATCCGAGGAATTGGAGAATTTCGAAAACCCCATAGGGGGGAATCCAAAAATCTTGTATTATCGAGAAATTTTTCGGGTTGGGGGGTGAAAGTGGGAGGGGGAATCCAAAAACATGTATTATCGGGAAATTTTTGGGGTTGGGGGTGAAAGTGGGAGGGGGGGATTTCGAGGAAGTGGAGACTTTGATATTGAGAAATTGTTTGGGGTGAAAGTGGGAGGGGGAACTTCAAAAATTTGATCCGAGGAGATGGAGAGCACAAGAAAATGAAATTCAAAAAAAATTCGAAAAAAAATCGGAAAAAAATTCGAGGCGCGGGGGGCGATCCGGACGACGCTGCAGAAAGCGCAGCAGAAGGCGCGGGCAGGGGTCGCGAAGGGCGCGGGCGGGCGCGCGGGCGGGCGCGCGGCGGGGGGTCGCGAAGGGCGCGGGCGGGCGCGCGGGCGGGCGCGCGGCGCGACGGCGCGACGGCGGGGTCGCGAAGGGGGGGTCGTGGGCGGGGGTATTGGTTGGGGGGGTCAAGGGTGAGGTAGTCTCGAGGGCGAGGTCATGGTCAAAACCGGAAGTAACACCTAGGTGTGAAAAGGTGACCCTCCAGCTGCTGGTCCTAGACCGGATACACCGCCCAGTGGAAGGCCTAAACCGGAAGGGACCTCCCAGTGGAAGGCCTAAACCGGAAGGGACCTCCCAGTGGAAGGCCCTAAACCGGAAGGGACCCCCCAGTGGAAAAATCGACTACTTATATATATATATATATATATATATATATATATATATATCAATAACAACACTGCGACTAGCCAAGGAGTCGAACCCATGCTGCTTTGGCATGCCTTATGGTGGGCGAAAACTCCTTGGCTAATCGCAGAGATGTTATTGATGTCCTTGGGTAGCGAGTACAACATCCAGTTCCGCTGGATGCACTACTCTTAAGGAATGTGTGGTCCTGTGGATTAAGGTGTCATGAGTTTTCGCCCATCATAAGGCAGGCCAAAGCAGCATGGGTTCGATTCCTTGGCTAGTCGCAGTGTTGTAATTGATCAATACCACATGTTCGTGGGTACAATAATATATATATTATTTTTTTTTTTTTTTTTTTATTATCACACTGGCCGATTCCCACCAAGGCAGGGTGGCCCGAAAAAGAAAAACTTTCACCATCATTCACTCCATCACTGTCTTGCCAGAAGGGTGCTTTACACTACAGTTTTTAAACTGCAACATTAACACCCCTCCTTCAGAGTGCAGGCACTGTACTTCCCATCTCCAGGACTCAAGTCCGGCCTGCCGGTTTCCCTGAATCCCTTCATAAATGTTACTTTGCTCACACTCCAACAGCACGTCAAGTATTAAAAACCATTTGTCTCCATTCACTCCTATCAAACACGCTCACGCATGCCTGCTGGAAGTCCAAGCCCCTCACACACAAAACCTCCTTTACCCCCTCCCTCCAACCCTTCCTAGGCCGACCCCTACCCCGCCTTCCTTCCACTACAGACTGATACACTCTTGAAGTTATTCTGTTTCGCTCCATTCTCTCTACATGTCCGAACCACCTCAACAACCCTTCCTCAGCCCTCTGGACAACAGTTTTGGTAATCCCGCACCTCCTCCTAACTTCCAAACTACGAATTCTCTGCATTATATTCACACCACACATTGCCCTCAGACATGACATCTCCACTGCCTCCAGCCTTCTCCTCGCTGCAACATTCATCACCCATGCTTCACACCCATATAAGAGCGTTGGTAAAACTATACTCTCATACATTCCCCTCTTTGCCTCCAAGGACAAAGTTCTCTGTCTCCACAGACTCCTAAGTGCACCACTCACTCTTTTTCCCTCATCAATTCTATGATTCACCTCATCTTTCATAGACCCATCCGCTGACACGTCCACTCCCAAATATCTGAATACGTTCACCTCCTCCATACTCTCTCCCTCCAATCTGATATTCAATCTTTCATCACCTAATCTTTTTGTTATCCTCATAACCTTACTCTTTCCTGTATTCACCTTTAATTTTCTTCTTTTGCACACCCTACCAAATTCATCCACCAATCTCTGCAGATTCTCTTCAGAATCTCCCAAGAGCACAGTGTCATCAGCAAAGAGCAGCTGTGACAACTCCCACCCTGTGTGTGATTCTTTATCTTTTAACTCCACGCCTCTTGCCAAGGCCCTCGCATTTACTTCTCTTACAACCCCATCTATAAATATATTAAACAACCACGGTGACATCACACATCCTTGTCTAAGGCCTACTTTTACTGGGAAAAAATCTCCCTCTCTCCTACATACTCTAACTTGAGCCTCACCATCCTCGTAAAAACTCTTCACTGCTTTCAGTAACCTACCTCCTACACCATACACTTGCAACATCTGCCACATTGCCCCCCTATCCACCCTGTCATACGCCTTTTCCAAATCCATAAATGCCACAAAGACCTCTTTAGCCTTATCTAAATACTGTTCACTTATATGTTTCACTGTAAACACCTGGTCCACACACCCCCTACCCTTCCTAAAGCCTCCTTGTTCATCTGCTATCCTATTCTCCGTCTTACTCTTAATTCTTTCAATTATAACTAACAGCTCACCCACTCTCTCATTTGCTCTCTTTTTACATTGCTTCACCACTCTCTTAACCTCTCTCTTTTTCTCCATATACTCTTCCCTCCTTGCATCACTTCTACTTTGTAAAAACTTCTCATATGCTAACTTTTTCTCCCTTACTACTCTCTTTACATCATCATTCCACCAATCGCTCCTCTTCCCTCCTGCACCCACTTTCCTGTAACCACAAACTTCTGCTGAACACTCTAACACTACATTTTTAAACCTACCCCATTCCTCTTCGACCCCATTGCCTATGCTCCCATTAGCCCATCTATCCTCCAATAGCTGTTTATATCTTACCCTAACTGCCTCCTCTTTTAGTTTATAAGCCTTCACCTCTCTCTTCCCTGATCCATATATATATATATATATATATATATATATATATATATATATATATATATATATATATATATATATATATATATATATATATGTATGTATGTTGATGATTTATTAAGTTTCTTATCTAAAGAACTCGTTAACTATGATTTACCATTGCCAGTTCCTACTATCATTAAACTTATTAAACTTTGCATTGTTGATGCAAAATTTGTATTTAATGATAAGTTTTACACTCAGAAGTTTGGTATGGCAATGGGAAATCCTCTTTCACCTGTTCTTAGTAACCTATACATGGAATTTTTTGAAACAAGGTTGCTAACACAATCCTCCCTAATAGAGCTAAATGGTTCAGATATGTTGATGATATTTTGTGTCTTATGCCCAAAAATGTAGATATACACCATTTCCTTGGAAAATTAAATAGCTTAGCCCATTCTATAAACTTTACTGTTGAGTTTGAAGAAAATAACTCATTGCCTTTTCTAGATGTTTTAATTATTAAGGGTAATAATGAATTCAAATTTAAAATTTACAGAAAACCTACAAATAACTGTTCCTATGTCCACTATTATTCCTCGCATCAAGATAGAGTCAAACTGTCTGTTTTCTCATCAATGTTTTTGAGAGCTTTACGAATTTGTAGTCCTGAGTTCATAGATGAGGAAATATCCAAAATTTATGAAATAGGTAATGATTTAAAATACCCAAGAAATGTAATTGATAAATCTTTTAAAGTTGCTAGAAATACTTTTTACAATCCAAAAAGGGACAACCAGCCTTATTCAACTAAAAATATGTTGGTTCTCCCTTACCATGAAAACTTGGTTGATATGCCTTCTCTTCTTAAGACTTTTAATATTAAAGTTGTATTAAAAAATCTTGATACAGTAAAAAAAACTTTTGATAAAGAATTCCCCCCAAAATGCTGATGGATGTGTCTATAAGATTCCTTGTAAAATTTGCGATAAAGTTTATTACGGTCAAACTGGTAAAAATCTCGAACTAAGATTAAAACAACATAAATATAACATTAGAACTGGACAAGATTCCAATGCTCTATTTATTCATGTAAGAGATTTTAACCATCCAATTGATTTTCAAAAAGTTGAGAAAGGAGTATCAAGCAAGTCCATGGTCGACAGGAATATAATTGAATCTTGTTTCATAAAAAGCAGTTTTGACAATAATATGAATATTTCCTTTGGTTTATATAAATTAGATCCAGTTATAATTAATAGAATTTGGGAAGAATTTAATAATACACTGGACAAATAATAATTTTTAAATTTTCTTGGGTAGAATAGTTTGTGGGTGAGTTGTGCAAAGGACCTATCCAAGTTGGGTCGGCGCGCGTCAGGTGTTTAACCGTTGTGGGATCTGATAGTGAGGTGCTGGCCAGACCCCTTATATAGCTTCCTTGGATGCTTTACTTTCATAGTTCCTTGATAATGTGAGTAGTCACGAAAGCGCTTGGAATTTCTCTATTCTTTCAGAGTGGTTGTTTTGCATATATATATATATATATATATATATATATATATATATATATATATATATATATATATATATATATATATATATATATATGTTACAAAGTGAGGTGAAAGAACATAAGCACTGCTGTAGACCTACTGGCATACTGTTGTTGTTGGTGGTATAAGTTGTAATTGTAGTAGTAATGGGGGAAATCATGGTTGGTGTGTGATAGAAGGATGTATTCCTTTAAGAACCCTTGCTAATATTTCACAGATGACGAAACTACGTTTATCCTGTGTAATAGTGTCTGAAATTGCGATTACACATGATTCAAGGCATTTTTATCTACGGAAATTTGCTTCTTTGAGCACTAGGCGAACGCCACTGAATCTCTTGAAACGGTGGAATTCCTGTGCTGCTCACATGCGTTGTTAAAGTTGTTTCTGCATGCATCGATGTGTTTACTGAAACATGCTTTAAGGCTCCGTGCTGATTCACTCGCCTTGTCACAGCCTCCACAAGGAATTGTGTAAACACCAGCATTTACTAGTTCAAGGTACTTCACTTCGATGGAGCTGCTGGTTACGACTTAAAGTGAGGACTTTGGACATGTTCAAAGCAACTCTGCTGTTGGGTAGAATTATACCTTTATTTAAGGTGGTGTTTGTGCGTGAAGAATTGATTTGGAGTGCTCTTTCCATACAGTCCTTGATAAAGAATGAAGGAAACTATAGTTCTCGAAAGCTTGGCGTACAATTACGTATGTACACTCCTCGTCAAGACTCGAGGCTGCAAGAATCGGTATGCTTTTTAGAAAAAATCCAGTAATGATACCACGTTTGGCTTCAGTATACTGACTGGAAAAAAGTGAGATCGTTTTTGGTTTATAGGCTTCCAGTAAATTTGAAAATAAGGACATCGATGAATGGTTACCTGTGACTAGACTCAAGTGATATCTGGGTTACCGGTTCAGCTGCATTGAGTTCGTGAAAATATGTGGGAGCTATTATGAGGACGTCGTGCCCCTAACATAACCATGTGACGTTGGTGAGGATAATGTTGGCGAACTGTTGAGCTTCTATGAACTCCATGTACAAATTTGCTAAAACGGCGTTGATGGGCACCCAAACAAACATATGGCCGATGCCTCATGTTTGTATAGAGCCTCTTGAAGGAAAAACAGTTGAAGTTAATGCAGGTTTAGTTACAATGCTGACAGAACAATTTATTTAGCTGTTTTTTCTCTCTGTATTATCGACGTTGCACCTGAAAAATTGCGTACCTCATTTTCTACAATCAGAGATGAAATGAAGAGGGAGGTATAATTTATGTTACCTACAATATGTTTCCCGCTTTAAGTTTATGTTCGTCCGACCTCTTGCACTACCCATGCTCGTTATAGTGTCTCTGAATTACGACTAAATAAGCCACTAGTAGCGACGCGCTTCCTTAATAAGTGTCTTGAATTGTGCCCATATATCTGTCTATTCACTCACGGTGCAGGTTTAAAGAACATTTAAAGAATACTACAAAATTAAGTTTCAGTCTATATATTCAGAGGTGGTCTCCCCCATCCCCCTATCCCTGGTCTTTACTAGCACGTTTGAAGACAAGCCGTAAAAGGTTTTGCAAGTTATTGGAGCCATTCCAGGAATCTTTGAATGGGTCCTGTAACTGGTCTTAGGGAACCTACAATTGGTCTTAGGGAACCTACAACTGGTCTTAGGGAACCTACAACTGGTCTTAGGGAACCTACAACTGGTCTTAGGGAATCTACAACTGGTCTTAGGGAACCTACAACTGGTTTTAGGGAACCTACAACTGGTCTTAGGGAACCTACAACTGGTCTTAGGGAACCTACAACTGGTCTTAGGGAATCTACAACTGGTTTTAGGGAACCTACAACTGGTCTTAGGGAACCTACAACTGGTCTTAGGGAATCTACAACTGGTCTTAGGGAACCTACAACTGGTTTTAGGGAACCTACAACTGGTCTTAGGGAACCTACTACTGGTCTTAGGGAACCTACAATTGGTCTTAGGGAACCTACAATTGGTCTTAGGGAACCTACAATTGGTCTTAGGGAACCTACAACTGGTCTTAGGGAACCTACAGCTGGTCTTAGGGAACCTACAACTGGTCTTAGGGAACCTACTACTGGTCTTAGGGAACCTACAATTGGTCTTAGGGAACCTACAATTGGTCTTAGGGAACCTACAGCTGGTCTTAGGGAACCTACAACTGGTCTTAGGGAACCTACTACTAGTCTTAGGGAACCTACTACTGGTCTTAGGGAACCTACAACTGGTCTTAGGAACCTACAACTGGTCTTAGGGAACCTACTACTAGTCTTAGGGAACCTACAACTGGTCTTAGGGAACCTACTACTAGTCTTAGGGAACCTACAACTGGTCTTAGGGAACCTACTACTGGTCTTAGGGAACCTACAACTGGTCTTAGGGAACCTACAACTGGTCTTAGGGAACCTACAACTGGTCTTAGGGAACCTACTACTGGTCTTAGGGAACCTACTACTAGCGTTAGGGAACCTACTACTGGTCTTAGGGAACTTACATATGCCAATAATCAAGGCGATAAATAAGAGTTTATTGAGTATGAACAGAAAACTGAGTGAGGAGAGGACAGTACGACACACATACAATGTCACAGTAACACATCTAACTATATAAACTACACTCATATATATTGAACTGTCACATTATATAACTTACAAGAGTCCGCTCACTTCGCGCCGTCAGCACGTATTTATTGTACACTTACAGCTCATGAACAGACCTGTAAAAAATAACAATTACTGTGGTGACAACGTGCTTTTCTAAGGCCCTACTTGGTACAGTTACCTACAACATTACGATATTTGACTCACTTCATATTTTTCAATCTCGTTTCACAGGTAATCTACTCAAAGCAATATCTGAAATGAGCTGAGGTAGGGTAACAGCTCTTAGTCTGAAAGACTGATATGAAAAAAATATCAATGCAACTACAGTTGATCAGGCTCCGATCCACCAGGAGGCCTGGTCACAGACCGGGCCGCGGGGGCGTTGACCCCCGGAACTCTCTCCAGGTAAACTCCAGGTAATCCTATTTTCTCACTAACACTAGAAATTGATTACTTGATTAAACTCGCGTGGATACAGTCTCAGGATTTTAGTTATCTCATCATTAACAAGGAAGTAATTTACCATTTCCTTTGTGGTTTATTAAGACTCTAAAACAGGTTTACTGTCTGAATATTTTGAAGTATAATACTTTAGTGGAGGGCTACTCAACTGGCGGTCCGCGGTCCGCACCTCGACCTTGTGAGTGTTGTAGTTGGACCGCGAGATTCAGTGTTGTAGTTGGACCGCGGACTTCAGTGTTGTAGTTGGACTGCGAGATTCAGTGTTGTAGTTGGACTGCGAGATTCAGTGTTGTAGTTGGACTGCGAGATTCAGTGTTGTAGTTTGACTGCGAGATTCAGTGTTGTAGTTGGACTCCGAGATTCAGTGTTGTAGTTGGACTGCGAGATTCAGTGTTGTAGTCGTATGAGCACCAGGTAGTATTCAGTCTGTATTAATATTGGTAGAATTGCCGACAATATGTTAAGTAAAAGGACACAAGTGCAACAAATGCGACATTTTGTGGGAACGTTTCGCTCTCCAGGAGCTTTATCAAGCCGGCTTGATAAAGTTGCATTTGTGCCATTTTACTTAACAATATTCAGTCTGTCAGTTATCGCTACTTCGGGTTAATCAGTTAACTTGCCTCCACGTGCTGTTAAGATAGAAATTTGGGGCTTTCGCATTATTTAATTCAGGATAAATTTAAACCTGAAAATACATCTCAAGATTATTACATCTTATATCAGTTGAAGAGATAACTAACACACAGAGAATTAACATATAAAGTGAATAATGAAATTTAAAAAAAAAATAGTAAATTAACTATAAAATTCAACATTTCTGGGTACATCCCCTTGTTTTCTAATTTCCGCTTTGACGATTCATTCAATAATCTCTCTAATGCTAAATGCACTGAACTCCATGCTCGCACCATGATATTTTTTGAGAGGTTTCCAGTCCTAAATCTGGATCAGTCTGATTGATCTCTCCTCTTACCTCGTTACTGCAACCCTATAATACTGTATTCCTAAAGATTAAATAAATATCTGAATGCATAAACGTTAAAAAAGAAATTAAACATGGTAGAGAAAAGTAACAATAATATAAAATAAATGTTTTGGAAATGATTAAGGGAAGAGGAAAAATATCATAGCCAGGTTAAGTCTTCAGACAAGGAGGCACTACATGAAACCATACCACGGGCGGGGATACAACCCGCGATCAGAGAGTCTCAAAACTCCAGATAGTCGCGTTAGCCACTGGACCAGCTAGCCACAATAAGATTCGTCCAACTAGGTACATTTCTACACGAATCTTATTGTGGCTAGCTGGTCCAGTGGCTAACTCGACGGTCTGGAGTTTTGAGACTCTCTGATCGCGGGTTCTATCCCCACCCGTGGTATGGTTTGTTTGCAATCGTGTCATCACGATTTCGTGAGTCAGGCACTAAATGGAGTAGCATTGAGAAGAAAAGAAAAAATAGATGATCTGACAAGAATAAAGTGGCGAGTAAGCAAGTAGAAGCATAATGTAAGAAAATATGAGGACATAATTAGAAAAAGGTTAATGTATAAAAAATGGCACAGAAGACAATAAGCAATGCCACCAGCGGCACATGTGAGGCTGGCTAAGGGCGCACATTGGACGCGTCTCGGACGAAGAGCGGTGAGCGGGTTTTTGAGCGGTATGCAAGGCAAATTTTTTGCGATAAAAGCGAGCGGTATGCGGATTGTGCGTTATGTGATGGCGACGGTATGCGGGGGTCCACTGTATTGGGTTGGAAATAGGGTAGTTGATGAGTGGAACAGTCTTCCTAGTTGGGTTATTGAGGCTAGGACTTTGGGTAGTTTTAAATTTAGACTGGATAAGTACATGAGTGGGAGGGGTTGGATTTGAGTGGGACTTGCACATCAGAGCTTATTCTTCGGTAGCATTGAAAATTGGGTTGGGCAAATGTTTTGTTAGTGGGATGAATTGTAAAGGGCCTGCCTAGTATGGGCCAACAGGCCTGCTGCAGTGTTCCTCCTTTCTTATGTTCTTATGTTCAAAGGAATAAGAAAAATCTGTAGCATAGCATATATAAATACTCAAGAAAAATGAAATACGAAAAATACGTGTGATAGCATACATAAAGTAGGAAATTGTTAGACACAGAAAAATGTCAAAGAAAAATGAGCATAAGATAGATATTGCATTAGATAACGTAGAGACGCATGACAAACATGTGTGATAACATGAAGATAATGCAGCATAAGATTGCAAGAATAAGATATAAAAAAAACAGTAAACAGGACAATAGTGACAAAGATAAAGAAAACACAAAGAAAATAAGAATAGTAGATAACAGCAGATGAAAACGTACATTAAACAGCATCAGCAAGATAGCATCAAGTAAAACAAAAAGGTTACAAGAGTAAATAAAGACAAGATATAAAAATAACGAATGACAGTATAACATAGATAAAAAGCAAGAAATAAAACTGTTATATAATAGCAAAAGATAATACATAGATAACCTGGTGAGATAAAATGCAAGATAGGAAAACATAAACAAAAATGCAAATAGACTAAATGACGAATATAGATAGTCAAGTTATAAGAAAAAATAAAGATTCAAACGTGGACATGCGAAGAAATAATAAAGATAAGCAAGGATAATTATACATAAGATAACATTAGAAAAGCATAAGATGAAATATAGTAACGAGTAAAGGTGGCCCGGTGGCCTGGTGGCTAAAGCTCCCGCTTCACACACGGAGAGCCCGGGTTCGATTCCCGGCGGGTGGAAACATTTCGACACGTTTCCTTACACCTGTTGTCCTGTTCACCTAGCAGCAAATAGGTACCTGGGTGTTAGTCGACTGGTGTGGGTCGCATCCTGGGGGACAAGATTAAGGACCCCAATGGAAATAAGTTAGACAGTCCTCGATGACGCACTGACTTTCTTGGGTTATCCTGGGTGGCTAACCCTCCGGGGTTAAAAATCCGAACGAAATCTTATCTTATCTTATCTTACCCACCTATACTAATACTAACTCAGTAAAGCTGCGCTAAGTTTTACCTGGATATCACTAGAAGTGCCTCGAGAAGCTTGTTTTGGATATCACTCTTAGATAAATTGGAATAATTGCTCAGTCACTTGCCCCTAATCAGAAATGTGTGTATTTGATATACCTTTGAAGAGTTTCGACCCCTCAGGAAGGGTTCCTTGATGTTGGTGAGGGGCTTTTGATTTAGGGAATTGGATCTGTGCTCCAGTTCCTCGAATTAAGCCTGAATGCCTTCCACATTCCCCCAGGCGCTGTATAATCCTACGTGTTTAGCGCTTCCCCTTGATTATAATTTGAAGAGTTTCGAGAGTTTATCTACTCTCTGAGCCCGGCCATGGACCAGGTTCGTCTGGTGCTTGCCTAGTTAACCAGGCTGTTGCTGCTGGAGGCCCGCTGCCCCACATATCCATCACAGCCTGGTTGATCTGGCACCTGGTGAAGATTCTCCTCGAGTTTTCTCTTGAAGGCTTCTACACTTGTTCCAGCCGTGTTTCTGATATTTTCTGGTAAGATGTTGAAAAGTCTGGGACCCCGTATGTTGATACACTGTTCCCTTATTGTCCCCACCGCACCCCTGCTCCTCGGTGGGTTTATTTTACACTTCCTCCCATATCTCTCACCCTGTGGAGAAATTTTCTCCACGAGGGGGGTATCAGCCCTCTTCAGCCCCCTTTAGCCCCTTTCAGCCCCTTTCAGCCCTGAGGGGCCCAGCCCTCTCAGAAGGGGCAAGCATCTTGTTTACTGCTACAGCGAGTAATTGATAGCAGATGCAGTACGAGTATGTGACGTGATCGCTTCGACCGACGCTCCTTGCAGACTCTAGTGTTGTAAAGTGTATTTTAATAAGAGACAGTCCATCTCTTACCTTAGCAGGACAATTAAGGAAAATCCTGCTCCCACTTTATTATCATGGTAAAGATAGTGTATATTGTTGTCTATGCTTAAGACAGCAAGAATCAAGCATTCTGCTTTGCTTCATGGAGGAAGTGCCAAGGAAGCAAAAGTACTAGGTCAGCTTTTCCTTTGTGCTGGGGGCAGTGACGGCGTGGGGCGTTGTGGCATCTTCAGATTACTTTTGACCCTACTGGGAGTAACACTGACGCCAGGATAACCAAAAAAGAGCACTGATCCGTGCATTAGTGTGAACAAAGTCTCTCACAAAACACGATAAACACTTACAGAGAAGTGTGATCAACTTCTTAGTGATATTGTGTGAACAATTATTGATGAACAGTGTAACAACGAGTGTTGCAATCCAACAGAGTGTAGTGCGACATTCTTCAAAGAACACTATTCTTCAATCAACTCAATGGATATCCGGGCGTAATTACGGGTCAGATACATATACCCAGGTAAGTGTTCTATCTCGTGATGTACTACTATTGACTGCGCAGTTGAGTATAAAGTCGTGAGTTAGTCACTTATCATAAACCCCGGTGATATGCCGACCTTTGAGTCCACACACGTAAGTTTGTCAGCCATCAGTGAATGAAATATGCTGACATAACACCCCCTAGGGGTAATTTATTGTTTACAAATTATAACTCATTTCAACCCGTTGAGGAATGACTTCGACAGCTTCTCAAGACCTCGTCTGCAGGGGCGGCTGTGCAGGCGATGAGCTGTCTTTCTAAGTTAAGTTTTCCCTATACAAAATGTATAAGCTTAGCTGGTAATACCATTTCTCAACATTTTGGTTGTGCTCGAACCGGATAAAGGCCACACTGTGGTCCAAATATGTTGTACTACAGTGTACAAATAACCTACGAGCCAAGGTCCTTCGAAAAAAGCTGTAAAACTAGTGTTTTACAATATAAATCAGTATGAGTCCCTCCAGACTCAATCACAGAGAATGGGCAGCCAAAAGAAAACGGGGGCTCACCCAGCGTTCACCCAAAGAAAACGGGAGCTGGGTGACTCACCCAACAAGAAAACGGGAGGTGGCACCCTGCATCCACTGCTCCAAGCTCGAAAATCGCTGACTACGACAACAACATCCCAGCTGATGTTCGGTTTGTCTGAGTGTATATACACATAGTGTTTATAATGTTTATAGACAGAGATTAAGAGACAAGATTGTGTTAAAGTTTGTTTCTTATAGATATACATGTTATATTAAAGGAACTTATATATAAAGTGTAAGCTTTCATATATATATTAATAGTGACAGTTATATATGTGTGTAAGTAATATTCACGTGTGATTTACAGTTATACAGTGACATTTATAGTGTATAGTGAATGAAGTGTATAACATTATTTACGATTGATCCTCGTTGTCAGGCTGACACAGCAAACTCAAGCCATAAACACCAGCCATATGTACTCTGTACCCTTCATGGTCATTGACCCTGAGGTTAAGCTTAGTAGGTCAGTAGTGTCTGACTCGATTATTGCTGACTTAAGCATAACAAAAACTCAGCTGTTTATAGCAGTACAGTGTTTTTTAAACACTCTAAGTGTGGTACTAGAATTTTCAGTATACCATTAAAATAGCTTGTTTGAAAGCTCAGTTTCAGTCTTTACAGACTAAGATTACACAATTAGAAAATCTAATTTCAGTCTGTATAGGATTAACTCAAGATACAAACATAGATTTTGATGATCTTGAGGTCAAATTTGAATTACTTACACAACGTCTGGAAATAATTAATTCAGACTATACAGATTATGAAAATAAATTTCTTGAATCAGATCCATCTGAAGATGAAATTAAAAATGTTTTGGATACTTTTAGTAATCAACAATTAAGGTGGACAGGAGTACAGGCTATCTGCCGTAAAACTCTGTCACAGAGACCTACTGTAACTAGTGGTCAAACACCTGTTACACCTGTAACAAAAACAAGTGTACCATTACCAAGATTATCTACCTTGTCATTATCTATTTTCCAAGGTCATAATTATGAAGAATTCATTAGTGGTTTTCAATCCATAGTAAATTCACGAACTGACATAGATGAGATTGCTAAGTTCAATTATCTTAAATGTCTTGTGAAGGAAGAACCCTATGAACTGATTAGTCATTTCCGGTGGTTAAAGGCAATTATCAAATAACCTTACGTGTCTTAGCAGACAATTACTTTGATGCTGACAAGGCCAGAGTTAGACATTTTTTTTTATTTATTATCACACTGGCCGATTCCCACCAAGGCAGGGTGGCCCGAAAAAGAAAAACTTTCACCATCATTCACTCCATCACTGTCTTGCCAGAAGGGTGCTTTACACTACAGTTTTTAAACTGCAACATTAACATGCAGTCTTAATATCAAGCTTGAAGCCACCCAAACATTGTTTTTCAGACTTGCAGGCATTTAGAATCACATTAGACAATAGTCTCAGATCTCTAGATGCTAAATATGACCTAAGGCAATGTGATTGGTTTATCAGTGGCATTGTACAGGATAAGCTGTCACCACAAACTATTGAACGATTAAATATTATGTTCAATAAACGCTATTTCACTTGTGAAGAAATTAGCAATGGTTTACAAACAATAGTTTCATGCATGCAAGCAACGAGACAAGATGAAAAATCCACAAATCCAGTGGATAACAAACCTTCAACTCAGTATAAAAAGAGTATACCTACTCCCACTAAACCACAGAATGGGAAATCCCATATAGGCACTTATCAAGCTGTGAATACAACAGACAATAAACAGACTGTCACACATAAACGTACTCCAAAATGTGTACTTTGTGATGGAACACATTGGGCACAGTTTTGTAGTCAATACACATCAATGGAGGCATGTAAACGTGTTCATCAGCTGAAAAGGTACATCAAGTGTTTAGGTGAACACAAGGGAGGAAAATGCTCACTGAAGAAGTGTTTTAAATGCAAGGAGCGTCGGTCGAAGTGACCACGTCCCATACTCGTACTGCATCTGCTATCAATTACTCGCTGTAGCAGTAAACAAGATGCTTGCCCCCTTCTGAGAGGGCTGGGGCCCTCAGGGCTGAAGGGGGCTAAAGGAGGCTGAAGAGGGCTGATACCCCCCCTCCTGGAGAAAATTTCTCCACACACCCCAGTATGTTGTTATGGCAGTGTGCAGATTTGGGACCAAGCCCTCGAATACCTTTCAGGTATATATTGTCATGTACCTCTCTCTCCTCCGCTCCAGTGAGTACATGTTCAAGACTTGCAGGCGTTCCCAGTAGTTTAGGTGCTTTACTGGCGCAGTGTAAGCCGTAAAAGATCTCTGTATTTGTTACAGTTCCGATATTTCTCCTGCCCTGAATGGGGCAGTCAACACTGAGCAATATTCTAAGTGAGGGAGCACTAGCGATTTGAAGAGTATCACCATCGGCATTATTTCCCTTGTTTTGAAAGTTCTCAATACCCACCCCGTCATCTTCCTGGCTGTCGTGATCTTTGTCTTGTTATGGTCTTTAAAAGAAAGATCAGCTGTCATAATTATTCCCAGGTCTTTTACGTGTTCCTTATGTTCTATTTGGTAACGCTCTTGAGTTTTGTACATAGTGTTCCTTTTGAGTTCTTCATTCTTTCTATACCTGAGCAGCTGGAACTTATCACCATTGAACGTCATGTTGTTCTCCACCGCACACTGGAAAACCCTGATTATGTCTTCCTGTACTTTTTCAGTGTCCTCTACCGTAATGACTTTCATGCTTATTTTAGTGTCATCTGCAAATGATGATACAAAAGTGTGCCGGGTGTTTTTGTCTGTCTGCTATGAGGATGAGGAACAGCAGAGGTGCCAGGACAGTTCCTTGGGGCACTGAGCTTTTGACCTCGCTGATGCTGCATCTTGCCCTGTTCACTACTACTATTTGTGTTCTGTGTGTTAGGAAACCGAAAATCCATCTGCCTACCTTCCCCGTAATGCCCATGGCCTTAATTTTGTGTGCTATCACTCCATGATCGCATTTGTCAAATGCCTTTGCAGAATCTGTGTAAAACACAACTAAAAGTATGAAAAGTCATTGCAGGAAAATTATCTCCATACTTGAGGTTTAGAGCGACATGTTGACACTCCAAAGTTTAATGTATGAATAACATAATCTGTGCCTGACTTCTATATGTAAACTCTCATGATGCTGAACTTGGTACTCTTAAAATCCCCATATTACTCCATAAGTTCTTCTTCGGGGGGATGAGGGGGACTCCTTGCAGCGGGGAAGAGAGACTCGGTCTGAGGAATTAGACCCTTCGGTCTTCTTTCGACTGCACTGAAGTCCCCCCAGTCCCGTCCTCTCCTCCCGTCCTAACCTTTTCCCCATTCCGTTTGTAGCCTCTGGGGTCATTCCCTCAAGCATTGGGGGAAGTGTGCCGAGGTTCATCCCATTCTGTGGGGTCCCTCGGGGGTGGTGTAGTTTGCCGTGGAATCTGGATCATCTGGAAGCGCCCTGCTCCCTTCGCGGATTCCCGGGAGGTGGGGCAGTGTCTTGAGGATGACAGGTGTATCTCCAGAGGCCTCTTTTAAAAAGTCCGCTGAGGTGACTAGGTGGATGCGAGGTTGCTATCCCGGAGTGCTAGTTTTCTGGCGTGAAGAGTAGAGTATCGCACGGGTTCCATGCTGCATCTGCGCTGCTGGCGGATCGAGGTTCTCTTGGATGTGGAGTGAAACTTACGGCCCTTTCATGCCTTCTAGTAGCTGCCCCTCCACTTTCCCTCCTCTTTTATTTTCTTTTTTTCTCTTTCCATCTTTATTTTTTTCTCATAATAATAAATAGTATCACCATAATGGAGCCTTTGTTCTATGATCAACCTCCTCCTACCAGGCCCTTTTTGTTACCGCATCCTGTTCTGACCTGGCTTCGTTATTAGACCATTCTCCAGACCTTTCCCATACCCCTGTACCTTCTGCTGATGATGCTCCATCGCCTGCTCCAGGTGCCGAGGCTCCGTCCATCTCTTCTAGTGCCTCTGACACTTGCATGTCTTTATGCATCAAGCTTCTCCAAATACAGTGTGACGATTTTCGAATCGCCCACCTGCCTCTTGTCGGGCTGCCTTCAGTACTTCACCTGAACGTTCCAGACCATTTGTTGATGATGCTCCTTCGATTTTTGCTCATTCTGCCTAGAAACGACCTACACGACACTCGCTTCTTTTGCGTGCCACTTTTACAAGTATACAGTAAACCAAATTCTTTATTTTGCAACTGACGTCTACTCGCTATCAGACCATGGTATCAGTAAAGCTTTCTTACGACATGTTGGCCAAAATATATCCTTTCACACTCTTCAGAGTGGTGCGCACATCATTATGGTTCAGAACACAGGCCAAGCTCATGATCTTTCTCATCTTTTATTGATAACGTTCCTATTACAGTTCACAAGCATGCTTTCCCAGTAGAGTTGCCAGCTTAACCTTTGACTGCCATGAGCTTCCATCCTCTGTTTATATTGCAGGACATCGCCAATGGGTCCGTAAGGTGGTCCCCACACCCCAACAGTGTCAAAATTGTTGGTGCTTTGGCTACCCAGCTAAATACTGCTGGTCTGTGGTGGAGTGCCCTGTCTGCGATGCCATGCATCATGCCAATAAATCTTGCAGTCTTCCCCCCACTTGTCTTAATTGCAACGAAGCTCACCCTTCTTATCTTAATGAACTTGAAATCCTTTGTCTTAAGGAGAGTGAGGGCCTTCCTTATGCTATGGCTGCTACTCGGCTTTGCCTTTACGGGACTATTCCTCATGTTCCTTATTCTCGAGTGCTTAGGAGACCTCCAACCTCAGCGGTCCCTCGGCCTACCAGCTCCTCCAATGCCGCATCTTCTGTGGTTACCCCTATCTCTGATTCTTTTGCAGTTTTACCCTCTGAAACCCCTACCACTTCTACTTCATCTTCTCGCCCTCTTGTTTGTGTCTACGAGACCTCACAAGCCTGCACCTTCTTCAAACCCGTCCTAGCCCAAGTCTCTTTGCATTCCTCCAGTGCTTGCAATTCTCCCACAGCTCTCCTTTTTGACCTCGGAGCCTAGTTGTCACCTTCTTTCAAGCTCTAACACAAAGGCAGAGGTTCCCCCCTCTCGTGTAGTCCCCCTCTTCTTCTGTTCCCTCCCAGGCTTCTTCTCCAGCCCCCTTCTGGACTCCTTCCTCTCCTGTTCCCCACAGGTCTCTTCTTTTGTCCTTGCCAGCACACCTCCCCATGTTCATACTCCCCGATCCTCTCAGACCTCTTTGGTTCCTTCCATTGTCTCCCCAGTCTCTACTTGCTCTCCCTCACCTATGTCTGAAGTCGTGGTATCGGCAACTTCCTTGTCCGCTGAAACACTTGAGGCTATCTCCGAATATATTGAAGAGAAGAAACCTATGATGGATACCGGTGCAATCCCTCATTCCCCTCCTTATTTCTCACAACCGTCGCAGCAATCTTTCCTTTACAGCTTTCCATTGCCTCCACACGTTGATTTCAAGGACCCCACTAACCCGTAGGTTTTTATCGATTCTCATATTTGAAATACCTATTTTTGTGAATAATGACTTATTTACAATGGAACAGTCATGGCCTGAGGTGTTGCTCTCCCAGTTTTCCCCAGTATGTCAGGGTACAAGAGCCTAAAGTTCGTTCCGCCGTTATTCATCCCGTTTGGTGATGAAACTTTTAATGAGAGTGCACTTCTTGTGCACGTTGGTATACCATTTCAACAGGTCTTCGATCTTTACTTCATTATTCTGCAACCCATAGCTATTTGTACGGGTGGTGTACAGTTTGCTCTCTCTATATCTCTCCACTTCTCATGCATTATGTATCTCAGATGTTGTGTTCTTGATCTGTACTCTGGTGCCGCCCATCTTGTTAGGTGATTTTAATGCTCATCCCACTCTGACTCTCGTGGTGATCAGTTGGAGAGACTTATCACTTCTCATCATTTTCATGTTTTAAATACGGGTGCTCCCACCCATTTTGACTCGTGCTCAGTCTCTCTCTTGAATTGATCTTTCTATCTGCTCCTCTTATGTTGCACTTGATTATACTTGGGCTGTTCTCCCGAATTGGCACGACAGTGATCACTTTACTATTCTTCTTACTTCTACATATTCCCAACCTCATTGGCAATTTGGGTAATGAATCGGGACTTATGCTCTTGCCTTACCACTTTTTGTGGGGAACCTTCTTCATCCTCTACTGATGAGCTGGTGCACCAGTTAAAAGGGGCATAAGCATTTTGGTTTTAGAGATTTTAAAACTGAAGTTGAAAAATTATGGAAAATAAGGTTTTCTTACCAAAAAATAGAGCAAAATTCTGTCAACATGTTGATGTAATCAGCTTGTTTCTATCATATTTCTAAGTATGTTTTTTTTCTAAAATGTAATTTTTATGTTTGTGCCGTCATCAAGGACATGTTGGCAATTAGTGTTTTTTGTTGTTGTTGTTGTTGTTGCTGTTCTTTTTTACTCCAAAAATTACTGTTGTTATGATTGTTTCATTCTAAATACCCAACATAGCAAGTTCTGTGAGGACTAAAGTGAAGAGCACGGAGTGGTTGCTGCTCAGTTGCCTCTGGGCTGTCAACAATGATAGGGGTTTGCAACACGCTCAGATTTGGCATGCCATGTCCATAGAATTTTATATAAACAAAAATATAACTCAGGAATAAGTTATTGACATTTGTTTTATTTTTTTTTTCCAAAGAGTAATAGGAGTGTCATGATTTTTTCACACATTATTGATGAATGATGGCTCTATTAATTTTCGAAGGTGATTTGCAATATATTTTACCATTTTGTTTTTATTGACTCTTATTCTCCCAAAAAAAAAACTCCTAAAAAAACGCAAATTTCAGAATTTTTTATAATGCAATCTATTGACATTTCTCGCAAAAAAACTTTGAAATTTAGATAATCTCTCTATCTTTCATCTGATGTTGACTAGAACATTGCACATCTTACCAATTTTGTAGGCCAGGGAAGCAAAAAAAATTTCAATGTCTTGCAACTTTGCAACAAGAAGCCAATACAAACAAGTGTGCAGGATGCAAACTGCTTTTTAAATCACAGGATAAGGTTTCATTGAAATTGGACAAAAAAAAAAAAAACTGTGTCCGCCCCTTTTGCTCTTGCCTTACCACATTTTGTAGGGACCCTTCTTCATCCTCTACTGATGAGCTGGTGCACCAGTTTTCGACCTTAGTTTTCACTGCAGCATCACGTTCTATTCCTAAACCTAGTGCAGGCATTCTCAGACATGCGTGTCTTGGTCTCCTGCATGTACCCATGCATTGTCCTTGAAGCGTGCTGCATGAGGCCTTTGTCAACAAAATTGGACTGCAGATTGTCTTGTGGATTTAAGCAGGCGAGGGCAGTTGCTCGCCACATAATACGTGATGCCAAACACAACAGTTGGCAAGACTACGTTTCTACCATTATCTCGACTTCCCCTATGAGTGTGGTTTGGAAGAAGGTATTGAAGTTGTGTGGCAAGTACGCTCCAGACCCCTCTCTCCTTTCAAGAGTTGCTGGAAATTGCTACGGAAATTGGAAAACATCTTGTCCGTTTCTCGCAAGGGCTTCACCTCTGCCCCTCGTTTCTTGATTCTAAGTCTGCCATTGAGCAAACGTCCTTGGATTTTTCTTCTAATGGGATGGAGCTGTATAACATACCGTTTACTCTCTAAAAGCTAAAAGCTAGAGCCCACGCTTTCTGCTTGCCGGTCATCGGCTTGATGGTGTTCATATCTGTATGCTACAGAATCTACAGTACTTACAGTTCTTTTGCATCTTTTCAGTCTTACTTGAACATGAGAGGTTTGCTTTCAACAATGGAAATCTGTCACTGTACTGCCGTTTCGCAAACTAGTCACTTAGGGGCATGATACCTCTCACTATCGTCCCATTGCTCTCACCAGTGCAGTCTGCAAGGTGATGGAACAATTGGTGAATAGACGTCTGATATGGCATTTGGAGACTTAGGATAGTCTTTCTCCTCGCCAGTACGGCTTTCACAAGGACCTCTCTAATCTGGACCCTTTGCTCCACTTAGATACGTGCAAAATGCCTTTGCTAAAAGCCACTCCATTATAATAGTCGTCTTTGATCTCGAGAAGCCATATAACACCACTTGGAGGTACATCATCTTAGCCCTGGCCCATTCCTTAGGTTAGGTGTCCGCGGAAATCTACCGTCCTTTCTTGCTGTTTTCTTATCTGAAAGGCATTTTTGTGTTCGTGTTGGTGCCACCTTTTCCTCAAACTTTGATCAGGCTGAGAGTCCCACAAGGTTGTGTCCTTATCACTACCCTTTTTTCTCTTGGCTATAAATGATGTGCCGTCCATTCTTCCATCGAATATTTGGTTGTCACTTTATGTGGACGACTTCACTATAGCTGACATAGGCGCTGACTGTCGCCTGGTAGCGGCATCCCTTCAGGATGCAGATGACCGCGTTTCCCATCGGGCCATTGGTGTGAAAACCCATTTCATTACTTTCATTAGACGTCTTCCTGTACCAGATATTCCATTGTACTTGCACGGCTCGCATATCCCGGAATGTGATACGGTCAAGTCTCTTGGCCTTCTATTCTTTGAAAGCAGCTTGCCATGGTCGGCTGAACCTCCTTAAAATTCTTGCACATCGTTCATGGGGGAGGGGTCGGATCGCAGGACTCTCCTTTGTTTACATTCTGCCCTAGTCTTGTCGAAGGTGGATTATGGTGACCAAATCTATTCTGCAGCTTCTCCTGCAACTCTGTAAGCTAGATGCCCTTCATCGTCGAGGTTTAAGTTTGTCTTGGTGTTTCGTTCATCCCCTTTTGAAAGCCTCTATGCTGAGGTGAATGTTCCTTACTTAGCCGATCGTCGTGATGCTCATTGCCTTCGTTGCTTTGTCTGCTCTCATGATCGTGTTCCTTCTACGTAAAGGTTGGTCTCCGACTTTAGTAGAAGTCCGTTGTTTGATCGGCGCCCCTGCTTACTCCGTCCTTTTTCTCTTCATCTTCACTCATTCTGGTCTTCTCTCCAGTTGCCTGCCTTGTATGTTCATGTAGCGTGTGTCTTTTCCCTTTTTGCTTGGAAGATTCTGATGGTTCGTGTCTGTTCTCCCCTACTGCCATACATTAAAGCCTTCATGCCTACAGCTGCTTCTTGCTCTCTTTTTCTTGATTACTTTCAGTCTTATGCTCGTTCTGTACCTGTTTATACAGGAGGTTCTAAATCTTCTGACGGAGTTGGATTCGGGGCGGTGTTCCCTGATGGTGTCGTACAGGGTCAGTTGTTAGACTCGGCTAGTATTTTTACAGCCGAGTTGTATGCCATCCTTACAGCTCTTCTCCATATTACATGTATGTCTCCTTTGGTGTTTGTGATCGTTTCGGATTCCCTCAGTACTTTACAATCTATTAAACAATTTGATTCACCTCATCCGTTGGTCCTTCATATTCAACTTCGGTTGCGTTCTGTAGTTAGCAAAAACCAAGACGTCGTTTTCTGTTGGGTCCCTGGACACATTGATGTGCAGGGTAACGATCGGGGGACGCTGATGCACAGTCAGTGGTGCGTGATCTTCCGGTTTCCTATAGAGGCATTCCGTTCAGGGACTATTTTACCACCATCTCTACCCATCTTGACAACCACTGGCAACAACGGCGGTCAGATATGCACCATAACAAATTGCATTCTATTAAACTACATTTGAGATTGTGGCCGTCTTTTTACCACTGTTGCCGTACTCAGGATACTTCACTCTCCCATCGCCGCATTGGCCATACTCGTCTTACCCATGGGTATTTCATGGAGTGACGGTCCCTTTTTCGGTTTGTCACTTTCTTGTGGAATGTCTGGTTTACCAGCGAGCTCACAGAATTTACCTCGACCGTCGCCACCACTGTTCTGCTCTTTATCATCCTCCTTGTTGACGGTCCTTGAATTTGACTCATGCTGACTTTTTTTTTTACTTTTTGTCAGCAACAGCATTACTACACAAACTTTGACGTTCATAGCTGTTCATAGACCGGGCACTACTCTGCCATGCAGCGCTGCATGACCCTCGCCAGTTTAGCTCTTTATTTGATTATAATAATAATCTCTAAGTTACCCATCAGACACTATGTGATAATTATTATCGAACATAATTAATATACAGCAAATTACAAAAATATATAACATTAGAATAAATGATAACACGCACGGTGAATTACAGAGTAGAAACATTGGACGTGTTTCTTTCCACCTGTTGTCTAATCATTACCTGGGTGTTAGTCGATCGCATCCTGGGACACTGACCTAAGGAGGCCTGGTCACAGATCGGGCCGCGGGGGCGTTGACCCCCGGAACTCTCTCCAGATAAACTCCAGATAAACACCGTTGATGTCACCAGTACCAGGCCACTGGGGCGTTGATCCCCGGAATACCCTCCAGGTAGTACCCACATTCTTAACAATCATGAAAAATAACTTAAATGGTGGACATAGGCATGGCACACTGGTTAGTCAGTGCAGTAATCCCGGTTATAGAACAACCTTGCATCGGTTCTAATAGTGAACTGAATTACATCTTTGTGAATATCATGAATAAATGGAAGACATCTCTGGGAGCGTCAGGAGACACATGTTTCTTAGTACAACCATATCTTACTATAACTACAATGGAACTTACAGCTATAGGCAAAACTAATTGCAAATGGCTGCCCCAGCAACATCCTAGAAACATAAGTGGAATATTCTAGACCTGAAAATCACATTGCTTTGCTTGTGTACATCGTTTATAATAAAATATTTTATACCAAACCTTCATCATTCTCTCTTTAGTCCGACTACAAAGTCATCTCATCCCACTAACACATATCGTCAAAATATTACATGTGTCTGGCAGTCGGGTTCAGCGATACTCTTCGGAGGTTACGCTGCTTTATTTGGGTTCTTGATACACAGGAAGTGTGTTTAAGTTGCCCTGGTCCAGCAGGGCTATGCCCACGAGGGAGAGATGTGGACCTTGTTGTTGACTCTAGGTCAAGTTGGCGCCGAGTGAGTGTGGGTAAGCGTGGTATGGGTTAAACTGGGTATGCTTCGAGGCTTGCCCTCTGGTGGAAACTATGGAAACTAGCCATGAAGGCTTACTGTCTTCATTTTGCTCGGCCACCTACCCATAGTCACCCTCGACCATGATTGGCTGAGAAAAACAAAACTTGGTCTCTCGCAGGAACAGGGCACAGAACACAAAATAAAAACATACATATACATGTAGACATGGGGAAAAAAATTTCCTACAGGGAGGGAAGAAAACAAGGGTGGGGGTGCTAAAACATCGTGGTCCAAGGCAGTGAGCGGCGGTGGACATCACTGCACGCGTTCCTGCATCTGGACAGATACTGCAACACAGGAGACATCGCTACGGCTGAGCTGTGACGGAACGGTTAAGCAGTCATCGTAGTAGTCGCTTCAGGGTTCACTCTTCTTGGGGCACAACCTGCTGGTGCCCTCGAGTGAGGCGTCGGCAGTACTCGGCAACTGGGCAGGACTTCTGGTAAGCGACTCAGGAAGACATTTCTCGGCTGGTACTGTCGCTGGGGCTGTCACTGCCGGCGAGCGAAGTGAGTCGTAGCAAAACGACTCAGGCAAAACATCTGGGAGTAGTAGCAGCATACACCATAACTGGAGTGAGCGATCTAGCAGTCAAAGTGACATCTTTGTGCAGGCTGCTCACTGAAGCTGTGACACGAGTCAATCGCTTGCCGACAAGACTACTGCGGCTTGACGATGTCATTCTCTCGACAGTTGGAGTCATAGCACAGGTTAGTCTAAGCATCCTCAGACTGGTTTTTTTACATATAACTCCACTCTGACGGTCAGGAGGTGGAGTGAAATAAGTCTCAACAGGGAGTCTTAGTAGGTACGACTCAGCAGGGCATCTACGAGTGGCAAACATAAAGATCTTTCTGTACAAGGGGCTCAGACATAACTGATGCCTGGACTGACTAATGTCAGCTGTCAACGGTCAATGGTCTAGGCTCAGGCCACACACTAGGACACATGGAAAGCTTGCACACACCCACACTGCACATGCGGTTACATGACGCTTTTCTGTGCGTATATTGACAGTAAGCCATACATGAACATGTGAGAACACTGACTGAGAGGAAATTAACACATGACATATATCTTCTCTCAATCTTCTCGACAACAATGAAAAAAATGCTCACTGTGAAACTATAACACTATGGAAACTAGCCATGTAAGCTTACTGTCTACACACACCCTCAGTATGAAGTCCTTCAACTGTGCAGAGCCACTAGCTCCTTCAGAAGAAAAATAATAGTTGCATAATGCCACAAACCAGCATAATGGAAAATGACATAAGCACCTAAATTCCAGCTCTCACCTTCATCACATCAAAATAATGCCAGACATCCACGAGGAGAGGCAGATATTAATTTTTCTGCTCTATAGCATGTATCTGCCCACTCTGTATTTCATGTTATTATCATTTTAATACACACCGAACTGTCATGGATACATATAACCTTAGCCGAAGAATGACGACAACTTCTAATGTAGACTGTTGAATTCTTCTGTTTGACACATTTCACTATGATGGGCAGTGTATCAGCTAGTTTCTCTCTGGACTGTTCTACCTCTTACTTGCTTTGCTATTTCTCCTCCATGTTTACTGTTAGATAAGCTAAGGCATCGACTGTATCTTGCTCGCGGTGATCAATGAGGAAATTCGATTTGTGTAAATTTCGATTTGCCAATTTGATTAAATAATTTGGTTCCTATGTAATAACTAAAGAATGTCTCTTTTGATCGGTTACAAACCATAAACATTGGCGTGTCTTAATCGGAAGTATTTTTACACTCATTTTGCCAATTTTTTTAAAACCAATTTTAGGAAAAAAAATGGATTTTCTTAAATTAAATATTTGTTCTTATAGACTTGCAGAAAATTTGTAATAAAATATAAACGAGAAAACAAAATTAAAAAAAAAAAATCCGCGTTTTTTTAATTAACGGTGAACGACTTAACTGTTTTCAGAATATATCTCAGCAGTAGGTTTCGTTTCTTCCAAATTTTCATCTATAACAAGACAACGCCTTTCTCAATCGTCTACAAATTTTCGTTGTTGAGTATGAGGACCTTCACCACAGCAACACCAGGGACTCTTGGTACAGAGGATACCTTCTGCTGTGAGGACCTTCACCACAGCAACACCAGGGACTCTTGGTACAGAGAATACCTTCTGCTGTGAGGACCTTCACCACAGCAACACCAGGGACTCTTGGTACAGAGAATACCTTCTGCTGTGAGGACCTTCACCACAGCAACACCAGGGACTCTTGGTACAGAGAATACCTTCTGCTGTGAGGACCTTCACCACAGCAACACCAGGGACTCTTGGTACAGAGGATACCTTCTGCTGTGAGGACCTTCACCACAGCAACACCAGGGACTCCTTCTGCTGTGGTACAGAGAATACCTTCTGCTGTGAGGACCTTCACCACAGCAACACCAGGGACTCCTGGTACAGAGAATACCTTCTGCTGTGAGGACCTTCACAGCAACACCAGGGACTCTTGGTACAGAGAATACCTTCTGCTGTGAGGACCTTCACCACAGCAACACCAGGGACTCCTGGTACAGAGAATACCTTCTGCTGTGAGGACCTTCACCACAGCAACACCAGGGACTCCTGGTACAGAGAATACCTTCTGCTGTGAGGACCTTCACAGCAACACCAGGGACTCTTGGTACAGAGAATACCTTCTGCTGTGAGGACCTTCACCACAGCAACACCAGGGACTCTTGGCACAGAGAATACCTTCTGCTGTGAGGACCTTCACCACAGCAACACCAGGGACTCCTGGTACAGAGAATACCTTCTGCTGTGAGGACCTTCACCACAGCAACACCAGGGACTCTTGGTACAGAGGATACCTTCTGCTGTGAGGACCTTCACCACAGCAACACCAGGGACTCTTGGTACAGAGGATACCTTCTGCTGTGAGGACCTTCACCACAGCAACACCAGGGGCTCTTGGTACAGAGGATACCTTCTGCTGTGAGGACCTTCACCACAGCAACACCAGGGACTCTTGGTACAGAGAATACCTTCTGCTGTGAGGACCTTCACCACAGCAACACCAGGGACTCTTGGTACAGAGAATACCTTCTGCTGTGAGGACCTTCACCACAGCAACACCAGGGACTCTTGGTACAGAGAATACCTTCTGCTGTGAGGACCTTCACCACAGCAACACCAGGGACTCTTGGTACAGAGAATACCTTCTGCTGTGAGGACCTTCACCACAGCAACACCAGGGACTCTTGGTACAGAGAATACCTTCTGCTGTGAGGACCTTCACCACAGCAACACCAGGGACTCTTGGTACAGAGGATACCTTCTGCTGTGAGGACCTTCACCACAGCAACACCAGGGACTCTTGGTACAGAGAATACCTTCTGCTGTGAGGACCTTCACCACAGCAACACCAGGGACTCTTGGTACAGAGAATACCTTCTGCTGTGAGGACCTTCACCACAGCAACACCAGGGACTCTTGGTACAGAGGATACCTTCTGCTGTGAGGACCTTCACCACAGCAACACCAGGGACTCTTGGTACAGAGAATACCTTCTGCTGTGAGGACCTTCACCACAGCAACACCAGGGACTCTTGGTACAGAGAATACCTTCTGCTGTGAGGACCTTCACCACAGCAACACCAGGGACTCTTGGTACAGAGAATACCTTCTGCTGTGAGGACCTTACACTCTTGGTACAGAGAATATACCTCCTGGTACAGAGGATACCTTCTGCTGTGAGGACCTTCACCACAGCAACACCAGGGACTCTTGGTACAGAGGATACCTTCTGCTGTGAGGACTGTATCTTGGGCAATATTTCGCAGGACTACTGTATTTTCCAGGACTACTGTATTTTCCATGTGGCTGCTCAGTGGACAATATTACATAGGTCATTCACAGGTTTTCACTGGGATAACTGAAGAAAATTTCCAAGAGTTTTCAAAATTTCTTTGATTGTTTATATTTTTAATGGAATTTATAGATGCCATTTTGTTACTTTTATTTTCAAATTGAAATAATATTTTACGTTATTGCAGTATTTTGTCTTGACGTTGGTGAAGGGCTCTTGTTCCAAGGAACTGGACTTATCCTTTCCATGATTTAATAGAAACTGACCGCATCTCGTTCCACAGTCGTATAAGGAATTCTTTGAAATACCTGTAGTGCTTATGCCAATTTTGTGAATAAAACTGGTTTCAGTGAAATAACTGGAGACAGTATTTTCTGATCAGGAATAAATCACAATATTTAACTTGAATGTGTTGTCCTATTTTAAATCTACATAAAGTTTCTAAATTGTTTACATGCATATTCACTTAAATCTTAAACTAAAACGCACCAAATTACTTCCACCAGACGTTTAATCGTCCCTGATACTCCCCTGTACCTGTATGGCTCATGTATCCCTGATTGTGATACGGTCAGATTTCTCTGTCTAATGTTTCATCCCATGTATCAGAAATCTTCCCTATGAGGATAGACTGAGGCCCTGAATCTGCACTCTCTCGAAAGGCGTAGAATTAGGGGGGATATGATTGAGGTGTATAAATGGAAAACAGGAATAAATAAAGGGGATGTAAATAGTGTGCTGAAAATTTCCAGCCGAGACAGGACTCGCAGCAATGGTTTCAAGTTGGAAAATTTCAGGTTCAGGAAGGATATAGGAAAGCACTGGTTTGGTAATAGAGTTGTGGATGAGTGGAACAAACTCCCGAGTACAGTTATTGAGGCTAAAATGTTGTGTAGTTTTAAAAATAGGTTAGATAAATACATGAGTGGGTGTGGGTGGGTGTGAGTTGGACCTGACCAGCTTGTGCTGCTGAGTCTGGTGCCGTGCTCTTTTCTTAAGTGGAGGTGACCAGACTGGGTGGGTCATTGGGCTAATCCGGGGGGAGCATGGACCTGCACCGCATGGGTCAGTAGGCCTGTTGCAGTGTTCCTTCTTTCTTCTTATGAAACCTCACATTACCTTCCTGAAAGCAACTTGTCATAGCCGGATGAACTTCCTTAAAACCCTCGCTCATCTTGCATGGAGGTCGGATCGTCAAACTTTCCTTCGATTGCATTAAACCCCAATTTTATAGAAGTTAGAATATGGTGACCAAATATATTTTGCGGCTTCTCCTGCAACTCTTTCTAAACTTGATCCCATCCATCACCAGGGATTACGTGTGTCTAGGTGTTTTTCGCTCCTCCCCTGTCGTGAGCCTATATACAGAAGCAAATGTTCCATCCTTGAACGATCGTCGTGATGCCCATTGTCTGCTCTTTTGTCTGATCTCATGACCTTCACGATCCTTCTACATTTATAAGAATTGGCTAGCATTTGTGCAACTGAATTGTATGCCATCCTCATTGCATTTATCCGTATTGCATCCAAGCCTACTTCAATTTCTGTAATCTTAGTACTAGGCAAGCTATTAAAAATTTGATTCACCTCATCGCCTAGTTTTCGTATACAACTCTGAGCCGCATTACTAGCAAAAACAAAGAAATAGTTTTCTGCTGCGCTGTCTGCAGTACATGACCTACCAGTTTCATATAGAGATATTCCATTCTTGGACTATTTTGCTGTAATCTCTACTCACCTTCGCAACCGTTGGCAACAACGTTGGTCTGGTATGACTCATAAAAATGTCATTCTATCAAAGGAGGTTTGGGTTTTATGTGATCTTGTCATCGATACCGAGGATGGGAAACAACACTCTCCCGTCTTCCTATCGGACACACTCGTCTAACTCATGAGTATCTCATGGAGAGGCATCCTGTACCACTTTGTGAGAACTGTGCGCGTCCAGTTTCAATTTCCCATATTCTATTGGACTGTCCTGTCTATCAACGAGCACGCAGAATTTTCCTCCCATGTCGTCACCGCTCTAACACTCTTACTTTATCTTCCCTCCTCACTGACGGCCCCACCTTTGACACAGACTCCCTCTTTGACTTTCTATCAGCAACTGATTATTACACAAACTTTGATAACCCTTCCTTTAGCACTCCTCACAGCCCCTCCTAACTTTACCTTTGTTGTCCTCTTCCTCCCTTAAATATCCTTTGATCCTGCATCAGTTTCTGCCCTGCAGTACTGTATGACCCTAGCAGGTTTAATGTTTCTTTTTTATTATAATAACTAAATCTTAAACGCTTGTAAACATAGAGAAGAATCAGAATTTACTCTATTCTTTGTTTATTTGACTTTTCTTATAGAAGAAAATGGCAAAGTTGGAATACTGATTTTCATGCCATAGACTCTTGAGTGCCTCGTCTAATTGATTTCATCTTTCAACTGTTACAGCTTGATAATTCAAATTCTGACTGGCTTCAAACTTACTGCGCTGGCATACTTTAGGATAATGACCTCTGTCATAGCAAGGGAACTTGTATTTAGTTTGGTTTCAAAGTTGATGTTACTTAGTGGAAGGTTTGTCGTAGTTTGACACTGTGTATCCTAATTTGTCATTTTTATTGAAATTGGGATATTAATGTCCATGTGATAACTTGCAAATATCAGATCTGATTGGCTTCACATCTTCCGCAATAATACATTACAGCTTTATAAACTTATGCTTCACTCTGTATTAATCTTTTCGCGTGCTTTGTTCGGAAGTTTGCAGTTATACAATACGGAGATAATTTCACGGATCGCGCAGGAAGCGAAATACATCTAGCTAGTTATTGCAACCGTATTGAGTAGTGATAAACACAACTATCATATATCAAAACAGTGCAAGGACAAAAATGTTAAATCTTATATTGAAAGTGGAATGAGCTGTAAATAATATCACATAAATAGTGCTCAGTAACGTTATCTCGTTACAGATATCTATTTCGGTTCCAGATAATTATACAACAAAAAACAGGTGTAAAATGAAGGCCGGTTCTTTGAATGTCATGGCAGAAATTTAACTGGATAGGCAACTAAAGTCAGTACCTGACAGCCGAGCTGTGGTTCCTTCGTTGGGGGGGGGGGTGAGGCCGGCAGTAACAGCCTGGTTGATCAGATCCTTATCCACCGCGAGGTCTGGTCATGGACCGGGCAACGGGGGAGTTGACCCCCAGAACACCCCCCTCCCCCCAGGTATACAGTCCGCCTCAGCTCTATGCCACCGTCCCTATTTCCTAAGTACACAATTCCTTGACAACAGATGCCACAACACAACTCTGCCCTCCAAACCAACCTCTCCTGGATGGACAGATGGAAGATTAAAGGCCAGGTGCATAAATATTAATTGCATTCTCTTAAAGTGCTGTACATAAAGAGGAGATTACCAGAAAAAAAAGGGAAATAGCAGCCTTAGCAGAAACGAAACTCACATCAATGACAATGCCATATTCACCGACTGATATCACACAGTTAGAAGAGAAAGAGAAGATAGGAAAGAATAGAGGAGAGGACGGCAAAAAAGACAAGAGGAAAAGAGAGTAAAGGAGAAGCGAGGAACTGAGATAAGGGGAGGGGAGAAGAGAGTAAAGGAGAAGAGAGGAGAGGAAAGAAGATAAGGCAAAACTTGCTGATTAAGTGAATAAAACAAGTTATTAAAATTAAGAGTGACTTACAGGCAGACAGACTTACAGGGACAGACTGACAGAGATAGACTAACACTAACACAGACAGACACTGACTATGACAGGCTGACAAAGACAGACCGACAGAGACAGGCTGACAGAGATAGACTGACAGAGACAGGCTGACAGAGATAGACCGACAGAGACAGGCTGACAGAGATAGACTGAGAGAGATAGACCGACAGAGACAGTTACAGAGATAGACAGACTGACAGATAGACAGTCAAACAAAGCATCCAGTCATAATGTTCCAGCACAACACCGGGAACCGACAGCTTTGTTCACTGTTTAGATTAACTTCGAGTATTACTCTTACATAAATAAAAAGTCAGCTGGCCATTATTTATGCATAGGTTTTCTGTTGTTGACCTTTTATATAATTATTCTATTTTGCTGTTGATCGAATACGTTAAAAATAAATAATACAAACCGATTATCTCCATTAAGTTCAGTATTTATTTTAATCCATTTCAATCTATATATATACTTGTATAATTTTATAATAATTTAATAATTTATATTGCAATTTATATTGCTGTTTTAATAGTCCAATTTATTACTTAATGTAACTTATAAATTTAATAATCTAATGCTCTAACATATTTTAAGATTAGTTTTATTCAACGGGAAATAATTTGAATATACTTATGGTCTATCAACATTATTCTTAGGAATATCTAAAATATATTAATATCTGACGCATATTTTGTTAATGTTAACCACATCAACAAAATATAGCAGGCGGTGTGCTAACGACTGGACCTTACCGGCCTGACAAGACTCTTCAGATTAGTTACATTTCTGAACACCATAGGAAGGTTAGAATGGGCCTCAAGGTAACCAAAAATCCCACACCAGCGTGACTGTGGGGAGTTTTAGAATCGTGTTATTACGATCTCGTGAGGAATTATTATTATTGTTATTATTATTTGGTAGCTCCGAAGGGAGACTTTAAAGTGGTTACCTTAAAAAAAAAAAAAAACATACCACGGGCGGGATTTGAACCCGCGGTCAGAGAGTATCAATCGTGTCATTACGATTTCGTGAGTCAGAGTGGTTACCTTAATTTTTTGTACTTTTTTTTTTATTTTTCTTCCTACATTTATGGTTTAAATTTCGCTCATTACTGGTGAAGGTCTCCTGTTCTCGGGTTGCATCCTGTGACCAATATTGCTGAACTCATGGCACCAACCCTCAGCGTCCTGGCACCAACACTCAGCGTCCTGGCACCAACACTCAGCGTCCTGGCACCAACACTCAGCGTCCTGGCACCAACCCTCAGCGTCCTGGCACCAACCCTCAGCGTCCTGGCACCAACCCTCAGCGTCCTGGCACCAACCCTCAGCGTCCTGGCACCAACACTCAGCGTCCTGGCACCAACCCTCAGCGTCCTGGCACCAACCCTCAGCGTCCTGGCACCAACCCTCAGCGTCCTGGCACCAACCCTCAGCGTCCTGGCACCAACACTCAGCGTCCTGGCACCAACACTCAGCGTCCTGGCACCAACACTCAGCGTCCTGGCACCAACCCTCAGCATCCTGGCACCAACCCTCAGCGTCCTGGCACCAACACTCAGCGTCCTGGCACCAACACTCAGCGTCCTGGCACCAACCCTCAGCGTCCTGGCACCAACCCTCAGCGTCCTGGCACCAACCCTCAGCGTCCTGGCACCAACCCTCAGCGTCCTGGCACCAACACTCAGCGTCCTGGCACCAACACTCAGCGTCCTGGCACCAACACTCAGCGTCCTGGCACCAACACTCAGCGTCCTGGCACCAACACTCAGCGTCCTGGCACCAACACTCAGCGTCCTGGCACCAACACTCAGCGTCCTGGCACCAACACTCAGCGTTGGTACCGGGAATTGTTGGAATCTGTTCTAAAACTGAAGAATGACTCATCTGATCGGCTTAAAACTTCCAGCATTATTGTGGTTTCCTGAAAGTAAAGTTAACGATGTTACTGAATGACATAAGTGTCAATTTGTCAATTTTATGCAATAAATATTTATATTCAATAACTAAGAATGCTTCTGAGTGGCTCAAAAAATATGTATATAATTCTATAGAAGGATGACGCCAGGTAAGTTCAGTTTGAGTAAGTTCAATTTTGAAATTTTACTTAAATTTTTGAAAAACTGGGAATTGGTGGAATAAGATCCGTTACTGGAGAATGCCTTTTCTGGTCGGGTTCAAACCCTAAACGCGAGCATATTGTAATCGGGATTATTTTTGTTTGATTTTGGGCTATGTGACTACCAACATACTCTTTTTTAAAGTCATTTTTCCAAAAAGATTTTCTTGAAAATTAAACATTACATTTATTCTAATAGAATTGTAGAGAATTTGAAATAGATTATAAATGACGAAAATTTTTTAAAAAAATCTGTTTTTAGGACATTTTAAGCAATATTTCTTTTTCTTTATTATGAACACAGGTGTAGTCTTATGGCTTGTACACCTGTACACTTGTACACCTGTACACTTGTACACCTGTACACTTGTACACCTGTACACTTGTACACCTGCTTGTGGCATGATTAACCAAGGTAGGAATGAGGAACGACGCAAAATCAGCAGCGAGTAAAGACGTATATATTTCTTCACCAAAACAGCATGCAAGTGTATGTACAATGTATATACACTATGTACAAAGCAAGTTTGCAAGCAAAAGAGACAGTGAGAACTGTGGATGACTAGAGTAGACTACTAATGTTGATCCAGGAGTCTCCGACTCATGGAGTTCGGTATAAGAGTGAGGCCCCCGACAGCTATACTCTTAACTGATGGTTCACTGGCCAGAAGAGCATGTCTATATGGGTGTCTGACATCCTGAATAAAATGTAACGTATTTATACCTTGACACATTTTTTCTCCAGAATTTTTATTTGTAAGTGTAGAACGACTTATACTTTCAGCTTCTAGCTTTGAGTTCTGGGTATACTGTACCCAGGGTAAGATTCATGCTACTATTTGTATTCATGGGTGCCCAGTGAACAATGTTTCATAGGCTATTCCATCAGTAGCAAGTTTAATAAACTCAGCGATTGTGGGTATTGGCAGAGTTAAATCGTAATTACCAAATTCTTCAGATAGGGAACTTAATAAATCATCAACTGGAACTTTTGTAAAATAAGAAATGATATCAAAACTAACAATTTTGTAATAATTTAAATCAGTCATGGTGCTTCATTTATCAGCTAAATAAATACTATATTTAACATTAAAGTTACATATTTTGCCAACAATTGGGCTCAGCATATCTAGCCATTGGGGTAATTTATAGGAAACTGAACCTATGGAGCTAATTATGGGTCTGGCTGGATTACCTGGTTTGTGTGTATATTTATTCATACATATAGTATATGGTAAAGATGGATTGGTGGTCATGAATTTTTTTTAATTAGTTCATCATTGTGTTTCATTAGTCGTTTTATTATTTTGTTAAAGTTACTATTAACTGAATCTAAGGAATACTTTCTACGTTTGGAATAAGTACCTGTATCATTTAAGAAATTATTCAATTTTCCTTACCTGGAGTATACCTGGAGAGGTTTTCGGGGGTCAACGCCCCCGTAATGAATTTCTTTTAAAATTACCAATGCATATATTTGGTCTGCTTTAGTAATAAGCAAATTTTTATTATTAATAAGATTTTCCTAAGACTTAAAAATCTTTGAGGACAATTGGGAATATTTTGTTTTATCAGGTAACTACAAACCATCCCAATACTTATATTAATTTCATCAATGGCTAAATCAATAAATTTTTCCAAGTTACAAAAATCTTTTACAATTTCCACATTGACTTTTTTAAGAGGTTGCAAAAATTAGACCTGAATCTAGAGCAGAGGTTATAATTTTATCTAGTATTTCATCTGACAATTTAATTACAAAATTGTTAGCATGTTTAGTCCACTCACTGTATTCCAGGTCCTCTTTTGTAATAAACGATATCTTTCTCTGTTATTTACCACTTTTAAAATATTGTATGATATTTAATATTGAGGGGCTGGGTAAAGTGCAGGTGACTCCTTGCACTATCTACATAACGAGTATACGCTGTGCCTAACTCTCGCCACCTGCTTCCCCTCACACACACACACACACACACACACACACACACACACACACACACACACACACACACACACACACACTTGTTCAGAGATGAGCGGTTGGTGTTGCTGCCGACCAGGCAAAAGATGTCAATTAGAGTTGTTCTGTTTCCATTACTGTAGTCTCATACACAAATACGAGATTAATCTCGTGGCGATCAAGTTGTAGAAACTCTTTGCCAGTGAAGAGTAGGAATGGCAGCAGGAGAGATAGAAGAGAGGATATTCGTGTCTTTTGTCACATGAAAAAAGACTAGTATACAGAAAGCGGCCTCTGTTGTGCCAGAGTCTATGGAAAATGATCCTCACATTCATGGCTAGGTTTTCAGAATTCAAGAACATGCTTTATAGTGTACCAGAAGGCAGGGGGCAGCCTACATACCGCCTTATTAACTGGAAAAACATAGATATTGCTATATTATATAACCTGGATTATGTGGACTACGATAAAGTCTGATGAATAAGACATGTGCAGCACCTGGATAATTTTAATGGAGTAACATTTCGTCATTATGTGTCTCATTAAAACAAAGATACCCAGGTATTACACATGTGTCATATTCATCTACTCGAAGTGAAGTCATACCGTTCTTTTAAAGTATCCCATTCTAAATGCATATGAAATTGCAACTACTAAATATCAGCAGTGTTTTAGCAAGCTGAAACACATACCTGGACAGTCACACATAGAATATGTAAGAGCTAAGCAAGCAGCATTACATGTTTGGTACAGGTCTGCTCAAGTGCCACCATGTTGTTCTAGTTTAACCATGATGAGGCGTTCAATAATTCTCTCTCTCTGAACACTCAGTGTTATTTGGACGAATTTTTATGTGGAGAAATAACTGAAGGTGGTGAACTGTCACAAAATTTAAAGGGTAGCATTCAGTGTCGAGCCGTGCTAATCACACTCGGGCAGCAGCAACAGCACTTTGCTGAAAATTTCCTGTCCACTACCTGTTTCATTTAAGCATCAACCACCCACTACTACACGTACAATTAATCCTAAAGCCACAGTTTCTACCCATCTTGGAAATATTGCAGTACAGTGTACATGCGGAATGAAAAAGGGACACACTAGAAGTCAATTCTTTAAGTTGAAAAGAAAGATGTCATGTAATCGAGGTCGTGAATCTCATAAGACTAGTCATTACAGAACCCCAAACCACCTTCAGGGGATGAAAATACGCGGCTGTTTACAACAAGAGCGAAATTATCAAATTGTTATACTTCATAATCATCTGAAGAGACCTTATGATTGGAAAAATAAACTTATCCCTCGCCCGACGCAGTTGAGCGAGAGATGAGATCTTCCTAGAGTGATGTTATAGCAGCTTATTCTGTGATAGATACTATAACATATGTTCTACCATATAGAAATAATGAAGCATATGCCATGCCGTTGAGAAATGAATTATTACATATCTCTTAATGAATCACATGGAAGCTCGCTAATCATTACCAAAGTTATCTCTTAATAATGTAATCATGGGGGTATGGCAAAGATACATTAAACAACATTACTTCCAGATATCTACAGAAGGTAAAAGAGAGGTACCTATCATTATCTATTGCTGAGATAATGTCTGACTTTGTTGTAATAACCTATATAATAATATATAATAGCCGTTTTATAATAACGTGTTACAGGTTTCATATATGATACTGAGTGGGAAAGGACTTAATTCTAGGCAATCTACCAGTGGTACCTTCTTCATTCCCCCCCCCCACACATACTCGGACGTCAGTCCAAGTATAGGATGTGAGGTATAGCTGCTCTGCTTCCACTAACAGCATCATTCACAAACATAATGCATAATATATCCATTTTGTGGACTGTGTCGTTTAAACTCATTACTGACCATAGCCTCTGAGAGGGAGTGCTTACATTCTGAGCTTCAAGATATCCATATATCACTGCTACATTTTCTTGAAGACTCATCTTACATTATGACGTTGTGGATTCAGTTCCAATACCTGTCCTGTCATAATTAAGCATAGTCTGAGGTGCTCACTTATATGTACTCGCCTGTATGTGGTTTCAGGGTCAAGTCACACTTGGCCCCGCCTCTTCACTAGGTGTCAGTGCTCGAATATGTGTGACATCTGTGTTCTTTTTTTTTTTTTTTTTGAGGGGGGGACATTTCTGATGATGAGCGGCTTGGGACCAAAACTCATAATGCACCTTAAGTGGACAGACCATGTTCAGTGTAGTACACTATGTGACCTGGAACTGACTGTGGGTGCTGTTAGCCTTCAATTATATTTGGTGTATTGGATTTTAATTCTGTTTTATCTAGTGTGGTTTCCAGAAGTGGTTTTCTTCTTGCTTAGCAAGTGGTGAGTAAAGGTAATATTTGCCCAGCTTCGTGGACTCGGTATATGCTATGCCTGAATTGACTTTGTCATTATTTGCCTTGTTGATGTCTACACAGTGAATGTTGGAAATGTTTTCTTTGACTTAATGCCATGCACATGCACTGTGTTGACTTGGGGTCGGATGCAAGTGAATGGAGAACCTTGATACTTGTGCAGGTCTTAAGAATTTTGTGTTATATGTCTTTCGTGAGATGTATTTTTCGTATGGTTTTTTTATAGAATTGGTCTGATGTTGGATTTAGATTGCCATTTGTGAATTGTTTAACTTCCATTCAGAATACACATGTAATCAAGTATTTTAAGTATTCTATTGCTCATCCATAAGATAGATATATACAGATTCGATATATTTATTCAATAGAGATAAGGATTTTTAGCACTTTTTAATTAATAAATGGAAGAAATATTGGAAGTAAGATTTTCGGTTTAAATTATGAGAGAGTTTGCCTGCTCGGAAGTACTCTGGACACAGACAAACATGTCTCTCAGTATTCTTCTGCTGGAGCTGGCATTGTTGGCGTAGTTTTTAAGTGTCTTCTGTAGCAAAGTCATATCTCTTTCCTTTGCATTATTCTTTTTATACTTTTCCCCTCGTGAATCTCTCATGATGCTCGTGTTACTGGGCCCGATGTATGATGAACTCGTTCGAAGTGCAGTTTCATTGTGAGGTTAAGGTAGGTAAGGTTTGTCAGGAAACCAAACAGGTGTTTCCTGACGCGAGTTTTAGTCTTATGATGATCCACATCTGGAGCTTCTGGTCATCTGACGGAGAACCTCCTCTGGCTTACTGCTTCACCTCTTTAAAAATCATGGTTATAATTCTAACCATTGGAGATAACTCTTATTATTATGAGGCTGTTTGATTTTTAATGAATTTACAATGTTTAAGAAAAGATCTTTATTATTTTGATTTGTCTCCAACCAAGGAAGTATTCAAGGAACACCTGAGTTCCTTACAGCTGCTGTGTTCACAACTTACCACCTATTTTAATCTATGACTTTTCTCAAAATATCACTTTTATAATATTAATTTACATGGCTAGACTGGCCGCTAAATGGCAGGTGCATCACTCCTGCATGTGGTTTTCAGCCTTTAAAATCCAAAACATTTCTACGTACAGTATATACACCGAGGAGTATACTGTATCCCTTTCAGTGTATATACACAACCCGCACATAGAAGAGAGGAGCTTACGACGACGTTTCGGTCCGACTTGGACCATTTACAAAGTCACACTAACCAGAAGTGGAGCAGGACGGGTATACATAGGCAGGAAGAGGTAGTGGTAGTAGTAGTAGTAGTGGTTGTAGTAGTGGTGGTAGTAGTAGTAGTGGTAGTAGTAGTAGTAGTAGTAGTAGTGGGGAATTAAGGAGGAAGAGCCAGTCAAATACAAAGAAAGAGGAGCACTGCAAGGGAGCTAGGTGCCCACAGAGGGAGAGCAAGTGCACATAGGTGGGGGGGAAGGGGAAGCGATGAAATAAATAATGAAGGAACAGAAACACGAGACAGAAGAAAGAAAGACAACCCAGATGAGAAAAAAGGAAAGAGAAAAGGGGAAGAGGGAGAAGAAGAAAAAATGAGGAATCAGGTGAAGTATATACCTTGAAAATTTAGTTTAATCTATTTTGGAATAAAGTTCTTGGTTACATATTGGAATTATATATAGGGAAAAGCGATAAACCCACAGGGATCATGCAGCTAATGGAATAACAGGAAATAGTTTCAGTCCACAGGAGAGAAAAGGGTGATTTCTTTGAATGAAGACGCTATAATCAGAAGCTTAATTAGAGGATTGCAAGTCAAAGACGAACGTGTAATCGATAGAATTAAACCTAACAAACCAGCAATCTAAACACATTCTACTCTCCCACTAATTTAGGCATTAAAGTAAATTTGATTACCAGTGGCCAGGAGAATTGAAATCTTCACGCCATTTGCAGTCTATGGAACTGTCATCTAGCGTCGTAACTTAAATGAAATCCGCAAATTTTGTGCAGGATTAAATTCTTGCAATAGCAGCAGATTTCCTGCTGCTGCTGTTGTAAGAGTCTGCCTGATACTAGAATTACCAGTGACAATGGTAGTGGTATTGGAATCACCTGTGGTAATGCAAGCACTCGTGATAGTGGAACCACTAGTGGCTTTGGAACCGTTTTTGGTACCAGAACCACTTGTGGTACTGGAGCCACGTGGGGTTCTCGAACAATTAGTGGTACTGGAACAACTAATGGTACTGCGGCCACTAATGGAACTGGAACTTGTAAGGGTACTGGAACCAATTTTAGTACTGGAAAAGTGATGGAACCACTAGTGGTAGTGGAACTACTAGTGGTAGTGGAACTACTAGTGGTAGTAGAACCACTAGTGGTAATGGAACCACCAGTGGTACAGGAACCACTAGTGGTATTAGAACCACTAGTAGTACAGGAACAATTAGTTTTACTGGAACCTCTAGTAGTAAAAAAAACCATACCACGGGCGGGGTTGAACCCGCGGTCAGAGAGTCTCTTGTGGTTCAAGATTTAATAATGGTACTGGAACCATTAGGGATACTAGAAACATTAGAAGTAATGGAACCACTAGTGGTACTGGAACCACTACCGGTACTGAAACCAATAGAGGTACTGGAACCAGTAGTGGCACTGGAACCATAAGCGGTACTGGAACCACTAGTAGTACTGGAACCACTTTTTGGTACTAGAACCACCACTGGCACTGGAACCATAAATGTTACTGGAGTTAGTACTACAAGTTGTATTGGAACCTCTAGTAGTACTGGAATCATTAGTGGTACCAGAACGACTAGTGGTCCTGGAAATAATAGTGGTTCGGGTATCACTAATAGTGGTAGAATCACAATTGGTACTGGAAGTACTTGTCATACTGGACCAACTAGTGGTACTAGAACCGATAGTGATATGATATCGAAACCATTAACGGAACTAGAAGCACAAGTGATACTGGAACCATTAATGGTACTGTAACTACAAGTGGTACTCTGCCCACAAGTGGTACTGGAACCATTAGTGGTACTCTACCCACAAGTGGTACTGGAACCAATAGTGGTCCTGGAACAACTTGTGATACTGTAACTACTAGTTGTACTGGAACCAGCATTCGTCCTTGAACCATTTGTGGTTCTGAAACCAATAATGGTACTGGAACCACTAGTGGTACTACAACAACTAGCACTGGAACCACCAATGATATTGGAGCTACTAGTGCTACTGGAACAACTAGTGATACTGAGTAGTAGGAAACCTCTCGCTATGGAGAACCACACCTTTGATATACCTCCGATGAGTTCCGATATTCTTTTTACTTCCGGAGCCCGGCCATGGTCCAGGCTCGTCTGGTACCTGCCTGTTCAACCAGGCTGTTGCTACTTGCGGTCCGCTGCCCCACATGACCATCACAGCCTTATTGATTTGGCACTCGTTGAATATATTTGTCCAGTTTCCTCTTAAAGACCTCTACACTTGAAAATTAAGACACATGTACAACATCTGGGTATATTTAATGTAGACGTTTCGCCACCCAGTGGCTTTATCAATACAAATTCTAGGACATAATTTGAACACATTAGAACTATATACAAAAGATGAGGTAATCAGTCCCTCAATCTTGGAGTTGGTGTGAAGAGCACTGTAGTCGTGATGATTCTGGAGCACAGGCGAACGAACGAACGAACACGTTCAGGTAAGATCCCAAATGGGTTAAGCCAGGGCTTAACCCAGCAGCGAAGGCGATCTTGGGACAGACATTGAGAACAGTAATTCAGGCTCTTCTGTTGGGACTCCGGTGGGGTGAGCGGGAAGTAAGGGACAGGCGAAGATAAGCGCTAGAGAGGAGTGTAGAACTGAGCCATGTCTTAACCCTAAAGCTAAGGTGAACGTGGGTCAGAGAATGAACAGCACAAGGTACCTGTCAGAGAATCCAAGGTTATTTGTAAATAAGGTTAGGAGCAGGATTATACAAGGAGTAGAAAAGGTTGTGTTGGTTTGTGGGTCTGCGAATGTCTTCGTCAAGGAGAGAGGTCCAGTAGTTATGTCGTGTCTCAAGTTTGTTTATCTGTCACTGAGCGTTTTCCACTACAGATTCAGCGCAGGGATGTCTAATTGGGCATGGAGAGACTCGCTTGGGGCGAAGTCCTCCCATCTGACATCAAGCACCCAGCGCAGCGCCTTGTTCTGGACACGCTGCAGTTTAAGTAAGTTTGTTTTAGCTGCAAGAGAGAGAGCTAGAGAAGAGTAAGTTATCAGAGGACGTATTAGGGATTTGTATTGGTGTAGTTTGGTGCGTTGGGAGGCATGTTGCAGCTTGTAGAGGCCCGCAAGGGCCTTACTAGCTATTGCATGCCTTGAGTGAATGTGTCCGTGTAAGCGAAGAAGGTAGTCAAAATTAACGCCAAGGACAGTGACTGATTGTGTGATGGGGATGTAAGTGCGGGTGTCAGCAGTTCTGAGCTCGACAGGTAATGGAGGATCACGTTTCCTATAGTTAAAATATGTATTGCTGGATTTAGCTGCATTGGATTTGATCCTCCATTTTTGTTCCCAGATGGCTATCCTGTCGACCTCATTTGTGTTTTGTATGTGAGTGTATCTATATTGGCATGAGTGATAAGTTGTGTAATGTCGTCTGCATAGGCTAGTGTGATGGAGTTATGGTATACAGGTGTTGGAATGTCGTTAGTGTATAAAATGTAGAGGATAGGGGAGAGGACAGATCCCTTGGGTACTCCAGCATTTAGTGTGAAGTAGTCAGAGTAACAGATTTGGAATTTGATTCTTATGGTACGGCCGTCTAGGAAGTTGTAAAGGAGTTTACGAGTAGTGAGAGGCAGGTTAAAGTTAGTGCAGAGTTTGTACTTGAGCCCTTCGTGCCAGATAGTGTCAAAAGCTTTTTCAACGACTTTTGCAACCAGGGCTGTCCTGTTTCTTTGTTTTGTGTTTATGTGGATGTAGTTGAGAATGATGTTAATGGCATCCTGTGTGGATCTGTGAATTCTGAAGCCAAACTGGCCATCAGAAAGTAATGAGTTGTGTTCCAGGTATCTGCGAAGGCGATGGCTGATAAGTTTTTCAAAGAGTTTTCCTAAAGTTTCGAGGAGGCTGATAGGGCGATAGTTTCTAGGGTCAGAGTGGTCTTTTTAGGGTTTAGGAAGGAGGATAGCAGTGGCAGCTTTAAAGAGGGAAGGGAAGTATCCAGAGGCAAGGGAGGCATTGAGGAAGTTTGTGTAGGCAGTAATGAGTCAGGAATGTGTTTTAGGATAATATGGTTTAGGCCAGAGGCACCAGGAGTCTTGGGAGGAAGGTGTCTGAGGAGAGTTTTAATGTCTGTGTTGGTGAAAGTAGTGTCGAGTTCTTGGGAGGAGGTAAGAGAGTCCAGATGGATGTGGCTATCTGGTGTTGTTTCGTGTGTGTGTGTGCAGTGTTCCAGTGTTCTATGCTCTGAATGTGTTGAATAGCGTTAGGGTGAGGTGGGTGATGGTGGAAGATGTTCTCCCAGATGTGTTTGAAGATGTTAGTAGCAGCCTGCGGGTCTAAGATGTGTGTGTTGTTGTGAGTGATGTTTTTGAATTTGTTGGTGGGAGTTGTGCCTCTGATTTTTTTGATAAAGTTCTAGAAGGCTTTGGTGTTTTTAATACGCTGTTTGTCTGCTTGTTGTATGAGTTGTGACCAGTGATTGTTGTGGTCTTGGTCTAGGCTGTGTAAAATGTTGTTTCTAAGGTAAGTGAGATCTAATCGGACTTGATTAAGTCTATGTGTGTTGTAGAGGAAGCGGTTGTGGTAGCAGATAATTAGTCTTCTTGTTCTGATTGAGGGTTTGAAGGAATAACGAGTGGTGTGAGTTTTCTTTGGTATTGCGATGTTGGCTGCTTGTGTAATGGTGTCCTGGATGAGATCAGGTTGAGTGTCGATGTCAGAGATAGGTTTGTTGTTCAAGTCATAGGTGAGGTTAGTATTGTCTGTGTTGTTTGAAAGCATCCCAGTCAGCGTTCTTGTAGGAGAAGGAAGGTGTGGTTGGGATGAGGATAGGGTTGGAGGAGATGTGTAAGATGACCGGGATGTAATCAGAGCCTGTAATAGGGCTAGGTGAGATACAGTGTTGAAATAGACAGCTGGCTCAGTTTGCCAGAATGATGTCGGATTTATCTGGTTGTAGAAGGTGTTGAAGTCTGGGCCGAGGTGAATTAGGTGTTTATGGTTTGTGAAAGTTGAGTAATTGGTGACCAGGTTGTTTGTTACTGGTGTGATGAAAGACGGTGTGTTTGGCATTCATGTCAGCTAGTAGGTATGTTGGTGTGTTGGTGTAGTTTAAGACTAAGGAAAGGTCGTGTATGTTGAGAATAGTGTTTGGTCGAGCATTGGTGGTGGAAAAGATAAAGGGTCCAAGGTGGGTGTGTATTCTGACAGCAAGACAATGTTGGTGAATAAAAGGGATTGGGAGAAATTCGTGTTTTATGTTGGATTTGACAAGGATGGTAACCCCATTGTGGGGATCATAGGGGGACTGTAGTGCAATATAACCATAATGGCAGATACTTTGAGGGACTTTGAGGCAGGTACTGTTTAGTAAAACAATATCTGGCCTCTCTGCTTCAAGGAGCTCGGCCAGTAGGTGTCTAATTGTAAAGTAAGAACGTACATTGAACTGAATCACTTTAAACATGATTTAATGGTTTCGTCATAGCAGAGTTAATGTCGGGGGAGGAGTTTGGATTAAAGCCTGTGATAGTGGTGCCATCGGTGGATGTGTGTTTGTAGGTGTTACGGACCCGTTTCCTGGAATGGGAGGAAGAGATGGATCTAGTTTTATGTTCTTTGGTCTGTCTGTCAGAAGTTGGGGCAGGTTTAGGTTTGAGTGAATTTTGTCTGGAGGAGGTGGAGTTGGACCTGGATGAAGTGTTGGTTGTGGTCGAGGAGTGGGTGAAGGTGGATGCAGAGGAAGTGGAAGCTTTGGTAGGGAATGAGGAAGTGGAAGCTATGGTAAGGGATGAGGAAGTGGAAGCTTTGTTTGGGGGTGAGGAAGTGGGTAAGGAGGTGAGAGGAGGGGTGGTCGTAGCAGCAGCAGTAGGGGTGTTGGTGGGAGGGGTAGAAGTAGTGAAGAGGGGTAGGGGAGGAGGAGAGCTGGTGGGTGTAGGAAGTGGGGAAGTGGGAGAGAGGGAGGAGGGAGATATTGTAGGGGGCTTAGAAGAGAAACAGGAAGGGGAGATAATTAAAGAGGGAAGAATGATAGCAGACAAGATTAGGTTAAAGACATGAGTAGTCTGATTGGTAAGCTTGAGAGATTACAATCGCAGAGTGGGCAGCAGTGGTGAGTTGACAGTTTTGTAGTCTAGTGTGGGTGTAGGTGTAGAAGGAGAAGTGCTTGTAGTCTGTGTGTTGGTGTTTGATGTGTGTAGAGTAAAAGAGGTAGACCAAGTGCGTTGAGTAACCCAGGCATTTGGGGTAGGGAGGGAGGTATGGAACGGGGTAAGGTGCAGGGAAGGATTTGGGGAGGGAGGGAGGTTGGCTTGCTCTGAGGGAGGAGAGAATGTCTTTTCTAGAAGGGCAGGAATTTGCAACTGCAGTGTGTGACCAGCCGCAGTTAGAACATTTAAGGGAGACATTGCAAGTATTCCAGAATTGGCCAGTTGCTGAACATATGGAGCAGATTTGTGTGGATGTGCACGAGTTTTTGTCGTGGCCGAATTTATAGCATTTCAGACATTGTGTGATGGGGTGGAAGTTCGGAGTGAAGTGAGTGTTTGGAGGAATGCGGATGGTCTTTGCAAGGATTCCTTGATTGAAGAGTGTAGAGGCGTCAGAAGGAGTTGAACAGCGTATTTTGAGAATGATAGTGTTTTCAGGTCTGTAAATATCGTCAACAGAGACTTTGTTCTTAGTTCTAATGTCTTTGATTAAGTCTTCTTTGTCTGTGTCATAGGCAGTCAGGAGACAATAGTCTCCTGACTGCCTATGACACAGACAAAGTTTTGCGATCACTGTGCATTTGGCGCGGTGCTCAGGAGTCCAAAAAATAGTGAAGCCGGCGTTGAGAGATTTTTTTCTGGTCTCGGTTGAGGTGTATATTTCGTAAGAATGTCTGTCAAGAAGTTTGAAGCCTGAGTTGATTTTAAAGACTTTCAGCTGAGGTACTCCAGTGATCTGGTACAATAAATTTCCAGGACAGATAGTGGCATGATCATAATTAGAGTATTTGAGGTTAAGCGAGAAAGAATTGGGTTTGAAAGAGGTAGAGGCAGGGTAGACCTTAGAGGCAGGAGTAGACGGAATAGAGGCAGGTGTTGACGGCAGAAGAGGAGTGGTAAGGGGAAAGGAGGTGGAAGGCATTGAAGGCATCGTAAAGATGAATAATCAGTTGTGGCGGCCAAATCTGTGAGAATACTCGGCTAGGCAAGTACGTGTGAAGTAGACACACGTACTTGCCAGGCTATAACTTTAAAGTTTTCTTGTGGAGTCCGTCACTGGAGGCACAGGACATTGAGGAGGTGAGCTGTAGCTTGATGGAGCACTGTATGCCCTGGAGGGCGAGGAGAGGCAACACTGGCTGTGAGCGGTGAGGAGAGGCAACACTGGCTGTATGGCGTGCAGACTTCACATACAGGCTGAGGCGTGGAGACTTCAGAATGCAACAGGAGTACAGAGGGAGGCTTCCTGCCCTTGAGTAGGCAGCCACCGACGCACCAATCCTGATGGTGAAGACGAAGGAAAGTCACTCTCAACACGGGGTAATTAGAGAGGCGAGATCGTTGGTCGATGAAGGTGTGTGTGACAGCGGATAACTTGGTTGTAAGGAATAATACGTGAGATTCTCTAGATCATATCTCGGAGGTTTTCAAAGTACTTGTGTATTTAATTAAGAGAGAAGGAAGAGACAAATTTGACCGTGAAAAGTACGACAAAGTAGTGAGGTGGATGAAGACAGAAAAAAATTGAGAGTATATGAAATAAATGGAGAGAGAGAGAAAAAAAAAAAGAGTGGACAGATCAAATGGTGGAAGGTTTGTTGGAGCAGAAATTTGAGGTGAAGAGACACTTATCCATAAGTGTTTTTATATCCAGACATGAAAAAAAATTATGAAAATGGATGAAGGTCATTAAGAATTTTCAACCTAATGTACAAGTAATTTGAGTAAAAAAAACTGATGGGGCGAGAAGGCCTGGATTAGTACCTATGGTAGCATTGAAGTCACTAATATTCTGAGTGTTTTAATAAATTATAACGGAAATCTTTTTGTGTGTATCGGTACTTTTGGAGTAATGATTTTTCATTGAATCTTTGTATATTCTCTTAATTCGAGATTTTTGAAGAGTTTGAAAACAATACACAATACTGAACCCGCCTTTAGGGAGAATCAAGCCAATGATTCGTTTTACTGGTGACGTTGTGTGACTTGAGCAGAATCACCGATGTGTATCTCCAGTTGGAATGACTGATGTGTATCTCCAGTTGGAATGACTGATGTGTATCTCCAGTTGGAATGACTGATGTGTATCTCCAGTTGGAATGACTGATGTGTATCTCCAGTTGGAATGACTGATGTGTATCTCCAGCTGGAATGACTGATGTGTATCTCCAGTTGGAATGACTGATGTGTATCTCCAGTTGGAATGACTGATGTGTATCTCCAGTTGGAATGACTGATGTGTATCTCCAGTTGGAATGACTGATGTGTATCTCCAGCTGGAATGACTGATGTGTATCTCCAGCTGGAATGACTGATGTGTATCTCCAGTTGGAATGACTGATGTGTATCTCCAGTTGGAATGACTGATGTGTATCTCCAGTTGGAATGACTGATGTGTATCTCCAGTTGGAATGACTGATGTGTATCTCCAGTTGGAATGACTGATGTGTATCTCCAGTTGGAATGACTGATGTGTATCTCCAGTTGGAATGACTGATGTGTATCTCCAGTTGGAATGACTGATGTGTATCTCCAACTGGAATGACTGATGTGTATCTCCAGTTGGAATGACTGATGTGTATCTCCAGCTGGAATGACTGATGTGTATCTCCAGTTGGAATGACTGATGTGTATCTCCAGTTGGAATGACTGATGTGTATCTCCAGTTGGAATGACTGATGTGTATCTCCAGTTGGAATGACTGATGTGTATCTCCAGCTGGAATGACTGATGTGTATCTCCAGCTGGAATGACTGATGTGTATCTCCAGCTGGAATGACTGATGTGTATCTCCAGCTGGAATGACTGATGTGTATCTCCAGCTGGAATGACTGATGTGTATCTCCAGTTGGAATGACTGATGTGTATCTCCAGTTGGAATGACTGATGTGTATCTCCAGCTGGAATGACTGATGTGTATCTCCAGTTGGAATGACTGATGTGTATCTCCAGTTGGAATGACTGATGTGTATCTCCAGTTGGAATGACTGATGTGTATCTCCAGTTGGAATGACTGATGTGTATCTCCAGTTGGAATGACTGATGTGTATCTCCAGCTGGAATGACTGATGTGTATCTCCAGCTGGAATGACTGATGTGTATCTCCAGCTGGAATGACTGATGTGTATCTCCAGCTGGAATGACTGATGTGTATCTCCAGTTGGAATGACTGATGTGTATCTCCAGCTGGAATGACTGATGTGTATCTCCAGCTGGAATGACTGATGTGTATCTCCAGTTGGAATGACTGATGTGTATCTCCAGCTGGAATGACTGATGTGTATCTCCAGTTGGAATGACTGATGTGTATCTCCAGTTGGAATGACTGATGTGTATCTCCAGCTGGAATGACTGATGTGTATCTCCAGCTGGAATGACTGATGTGTATCTCCAGTTGGAATGACTGATGTGTATCTCCAGCTGGAATGACTGATGTGTATCTCCAGTTGGAATGACTGATGTGTATCTCCAGTTGGAATGACTGATGTGTATCTCCAGCTGGAATGACTGATGTGTATCTCCAGCTGGAATGACTGATGTGTATCTCCAGCTGGAATGACCGATGTGTATCTCCAGCTGGAATGACTGATGTGTATCTCCAGCTGGAATGACTGATGTGTATCTCCAGCTGGAATGACTGATGTGTATCTCCAGCTGGAATGACTGATGTGTATCTCCAGTTGGAATGACTGATGTGTATCTCCAGTTGGAATGACTGATGTGTATCTCCAGCTGGAATGACTGATGTGTATCTCCAGCTGGAATGACTGATGTGTATCTCCAGCTGGAATGACTGATGTGTATCTCCAGCTGGAATGACTGATGTGTATCTCCAGCTGGAATGACTGATGTGTATCTCCAGCTGGAATGACTGATGTGTATCTCCAGCTGGAATGACTGATGTGTATCTCCAGCTGGAATGACTGATGTGTATCTCCAGCTGGAATGACTGATGTGTATATCCAGCTGGAATGACTGATGTGTATCTCCAGCTGGAATGACTGATGTGTATCTCCAGTTGGAATGACTGATGTGTATCTCCAGTTGGAATGACTGATGTGTATCTCCAGTTGGAATGACTGATGTGTATCTCCAGTTGGAATGACTGATGTGTATCTCCAGCTGGAATGACTGATGTGTATCTCCAGCTGGAATGACTGATGTGTATCTCCAGTTGGAATGACTGATGTGTATCTCCAGTTGGAATGACTGATGTGTATCTCCAGTTGGAATGACTGATGTGTATCTCCAGTTGGAATGACTGATGTGTATCTCCAGTTGGAATGACTGATGTGTATCTCCAGTTGGAATGACTGATGTGTATCTCCAGTTGGAATGACTGATGTGTATCTCCAGTTGGAATGACTGATGTGTATCTCCAGTTGGAATGACTGATATGTATCTCCAGCTGGAATGTATAATAAAGTTTTCCTCAGAAGGTGTGACAGAGTGACCAGCTGAGTCGAAGTACCAAATAAATGCTTTATGGATCTTCAATGAACATTTATTTGAAAATAAAGAATATTTACTGAAAAAATTAAGTATAAGCAATAACGTGTTTATTTCAGTCCTTTTGATGTAGAAACATAACCCTGTTTTAAATGTTTGTTTTTGATATTTCTCTAGAGTTAAACTTCTAGTCAATTTCCTGAGACGAATCAAAAGATTATCACAAAAAAAATTAGCGAGTAATACAAGAAGTTTTTTTTTTTTAATTATTTCTGCGTTTTTCTTTTTTGCCTCGAGATCAACTCTGTATAATAAAGAAACTCGAAGTGTATGTTCATGAGCAAAGTCAATTGTAGGATTGTGAGAAATAATACTGAGTAAATAATAGGATTATTACAGAAATAAACCAAGAGATCCAAAATTTAGTGTATGAAAACCTTCTTCTCACCTTTATATGATTTTTGTCAAGCGATATTATTTGTGGGTTTTTAAAATATCTTTAACAATAAAGTCTTAAGCTTAACATTTTTGAAATGTTATACAAAAAGAACATCATCTTACCTTCAATGTTATACTTTTAGACGAATAACATAATGTATTTATTATAGTTTTGCCATTCCACAAGAGATGTGTTCATCTTTGTTAAGTAAATTTATAGAAAAAATGAATAGAGAATTATATGGAAATAAATTATATAATAAAAGATATATACCGGATTTATTCGGGTATTATAGGGGAAATGCATTCATAAGGTGTTATAAATGGCTTTATAAGAGGAAATTTGCTGAGTTGGTCTTGGTCCAGGAGCTTGAACCTGGGATGAACTACCTAGTGTGAGGGAGTGGTAGGGAGAGAGAGTATGGATCTTGATTCAAGGAATTGGAGCTTTGTTGGTCATGTGTGGTAGAGGGAGGGGGCATCTTGATGACTGGGAGAGAGATGCTCTTAATACGAGATGTTGGGGATGGGTTGGTCTTGGTCCAGGAGCTGGAGCATGGTGATGGTGGGGATGAGGCTATGGTCTTAGGTGGTAGGATGATGTGGGTGAACGGGGGGGAAGGTATCTTGATCGAGGAATTTGAGTTAGAGGAGGTAGGGAGAGGTAGGAGCTTGATCCAAGGTGCTGGAGATAAGTTGGTCCTGGTTCTGGAGGTGCAGTTAGTCTTCCTTCATATTTATAGTGAAAATAAGTGAAAGTTCAGTTTGTAATGTCGCATTGAAATCTCCTCTCAGAGTATTAATATTATTTTGATAGCAGTAACAGCCGTCTGAACCACAGCCCGGCTGGTCAGGTACTGACTTAGGTGCCTGTCTGGCGCCTTCTTGAAGACAGCCAGGGGACTATTGGTAATCCCCTTTATATATATGGGAGGCAGTTGAACAGTTTGGGGCCCCTTACACTTATTAAATTGTCTCTTAGCATGCTCGTGGCTCCCCTGCTTTTAACTGGGGGGATGTTGCACCCCCTGCCAAGTCTTTTGCTTTCGTAGGTAGTGATGTCTTTTGCAAATTTGGTACTAATCCCTCTAGGATTTTCCAGATGTATATTATCATGTATCTTTCTCGTCTGCGTTCCATGGAGTATGTAGACAGTAAGCCTACTGCTAATTCTCGTAGTCTCCCCTTGGAGCGAGTTTGTTGTAGGCCTAGTTTCCCTGAATGCCCACGAGAGGGCACTGCTTCAAGTTAACCATACACAGCCATGCCTCCCCCTCACTCATAGACCTGCTACCTTCCAGTTAACGAACTTCCCTCCCGGACTGGTTTCGACACACCTCACACTGCCTGCTGTGAGCCCCATTATTCCAATAAAGACGTTGCTAGTCAAAGCCGTATGTCTCACCTACCTCTACGCTACTCGACAAGTTACTAGCTCAGCCTAAAGGACAGTTAAAACAAGTACAAATCAAGGAACTTCAACCTTTCCCAGTAATTAAGGTGTTTTATGGTGCTTATGTGTGCCGTAAAAGTTCTCTGTACACACTTCAGGTCAGCAATTTCACCTGCCTTGAAAGGCGCTGTTAGTGTGCAAAACTATTCCAGCCTAGATAGAACAAGTGATCTGTAGAGTCATGAGCTTGGCATCCCTAGTTTTGAAAGTTCTCATTTTTCTAGCAGATGCGGTAGATACATTGTTGTGATCTTTGAAAGTGAGATCCTTTGACATTATCACTCCCAGGTCCTTCACATTAGTTTTTCGCTCTATTGTGTAGTTGAAATTTTTTTTATTCTGATATATAGTCTCAATTTCCTGAAGTTTTCCCATTTTTTTATTAACACATCGGCCGATTCCCACCAAGGCAGGGTGGCCCGAAAAATAAAAACTTTCATCATCATTCACTACGTCACTGTCTTGCCAGAAGGGTGCTTTACACTACAGTTATAAAACTGCAACATTAACACCCCTCCTTCAGAGCGCAGACACTGTACTTCCCATCTCCAGGACTCAAGTCCGGCCTGCCAGTTTCCCTGAATCCCTTCATAAATGTTACTTTGCTCACACTCCAACAGCACGTCAAGTATTAAAAACTATTTGTCTCCATTCACTCAAATCAAATACGCTCACGCATGCTTACTGGAAGTCCAAGCCCCTCGCACTCAAAACCTCCTTTACCCCCTCCCTCCAACCCTTCTTAGGCAGATCCCTACCCCGCCTTCCCTCCACTACAGATTTACAAACTCTCAAAGTCATTCTGTTTTTCATTCTCTCTACATGTCCAAACCACCTCAACAACCCCTCCTCAGCCCTCTGGATAATAGTTTTCGCAATCCCACACCTCCTAATTTCCAAACTACGAATTTTCTGCATTACATTCACACCACATATTGCCCTCAGACATGACATCTCCACTGCCTCCAGCCTCCTCCTCGTTGCAACATTCATCACCCATGCTTTACACCTATATAAGAGTGTTGGTACAACTATACTCCTATACATTCCCCTCTTTGCTTCCACGGACAAAGTTCTTTGTCTCCACAGACTCCTAAGTGCACCACTCACCCTTTTCCCCTCACCAATTCTATGATTCATCTCATCTGCTGACACGTCCACTCCTAAATATCAGAATACATTCACCTCCTCCATACTCTCGCTCCCTCCAATCTGATATCCAATCTTTTGTCACCTAATCGTTTTATCCTCATAACCTTACTCTTTTCTATTTCACTTTTAATTTTCTTCTTTTACATACCCTACAAAATTCATCCACCAACCTCTGCAACTTTTCAGAATCTCCCAAAAGCACAGTGTCATCTGCAAAGAGCAACCGTGACAACTTCCACTTTGTGTTTGATTCTTTATATTTTAACTCCACACCTCTTGCCAAGACCCTCGCATTCACTTCTCTTACAACCCCATCTATAAATATATTAAAAAACACGGTGGCATCAAACATCCATGTCCAAGGCCTACTTTTACTGGGAAATCTCCCTTTTCCTACATACTCTAACCTGAGCCTCACTATCCTCGTAAAAACTCTTCACTGCTTTCAGTAACCTACCTCCTATACCATACACCTGCAACATCTGCCACATATCCCCCCTGTCATATGCCTTTTCCAAATCCATAAATGCCACAAAAACCTCTTTACCCTTATCTAAATACTGTTCACCTATATGTTTCACTGTAAACACATGGTCTACACACCCCCCTACCTTTCCTAGAATTTGTATTGATAAAGCCACTGGATAGCGAAACGCCTACAATAAAGATACCCAGATGTTGCACATGTGTCTCAGTTTTCATCTTCCTAAAGCCTCCTTGTTCAAATGCTATCCTACTCTCCGTCTTCTCTTAATTCTTTCAATAATAACTCTTCCATACACTTTACCAGGTATAATGTTTGCACTCTCTTTTATCCCCTTTGCCTTTATACAAAGGAACTATGCATGCTCTCTGCCAATCCCTAGGTACCTTACCCTCTTCCATACATTAATTAAATAAAATCACCAACCACTCCAAAACTTTATCTCCACCTGCTTTTAACATTTCTATCTTTATCTCATCAATCCCAGCTGCCTTACCCCCTTTCATTCTACCCACTGCCTCACAAACTTCCCCCAAACTCACAACTGGCTCTTCCTCACTCCTACAAGATGTTATTCCTCCTTGCCGTATACACGAAATCACAGCTTCCCTATCTTCATCAACATTTAACAGTTCCTCAAAATATTCCCTCCATCTTCCCAATACCTCTAACTCTCCATTTAATAACTTTCCTTTCCTATTTTTAACTGTCAAATCCATTTGTTCCCTAGGCTTTCTTAACTTGTTAATCTCACTCCAAAACTTTTTCTTATTTTCAACAAAATTTGTTGATAGCATCTAACCCACTCTCTCATTTGCTCTCTTTTTACATTGCTTCACCACTCTCTTAACCTCTCTTTTTCTCTCCATATTCTCTTCCCTCCTTGCATCACTTCTACTTTGCAAAAACCTCTCATATGCTAACTTTTTCTCCCTTACTTCTCTCTTTATATCATCATTTCACCAATCGCTCTTCTTCCCTCCCACACCCACTTTCCTGTAACCACAAACTTCTGCTGAACACTCTAAAACTACATTTTTAAACCTACCCCATACATCTTCGACCCCATTGCCTATACTCTCACTAGCTCATCTATCCTCCAATAGTTGTTTATATCTTACCCTGCCTCCTCTCTTAGTTGATGCTTCTATTTTCCTTGTATCCCATCTAACTTTTACTCTCACTGTAGCTACAACTAGAAAGTGATCTGATATATCTGTGGCCCCTCTGTAATCATGTACATCCTAAAGTCTACTCAACAGTCTTTTATCTACCAATACATAGTCCAACTACTGCCATTACGCCCTACATCATATCTTGTTCACTTATGTATCCTCTTTTTCTTAAAATACGTTTTACCTATAACTAAACTCCTTTCTGTACAAAGTTTAATCAAAGGGCTCCCATTATCATTTACGCCTGGCACCCCAAACTTACCTACCACACCCTCTCTAAAAGTTTCTCCTACTTTAGCATTCAGGTCCCCTACCACAATTACTCTCTCACTTGGTTCAAATGTTCCTATACATTCGCTTAACATCTCCCACATGACCCACTTTTCATATCCGACCCTTATTTTAATCCACATAATTCTTGAATCTACACATTTATATTCCTCCTCCTCCTTCCATAACTGATCCTTCAACATTATTGCCATCCCTTCCTTAGCTCTAACTCTCTCGGATACTCCTTACTAATTCCATTTATTTCTCCACACTGAAACTCGCCTACCCCCTTCAGCTTTGTTTCGCTTAGAACCAGGACATCCAACATTTTTTCATTCATAACATTAGCAATCATCTCTTTCTTGTCATCCGCACTACATCCACGTCCATTCAACCGTCCTAGTTTGATAAAGTTTTCTTCTTTTTTTATATAATGTTGGTTGAATTACCGACAATATTTAAAGTAAAAGGACACAAGTGCAACTAATGTGACATATTTATTGTGGCAACGTTTCGCTATCCAGGAGCTTCGTCAAGCCGTTACGACTTGACAAAGTTCCTGGAGAGCGAAACGTTGCCACAATAAAAATGTCACATTAGTTGCACTTGTGTCATTTTACTTCTTATTTTTAGTAAATGTCTTCAGGAGAAGGGGTTACTAGGCCATTGCTCCCGGCATTCTAGTCGCCTCATACGACACGCATGGCTTACGGAGGAAAGATTCTTTTCCACTTCCCCATGGACAATAGAGAGAAAAAAAACAAGAACAAGAGCTATTAAGAAAAAGAAGAAAAACCCTAGATATGTGTATGTATATATATGCATGTTCATGCCTGTGTAGTGTGACGTAAGTGTAAGTAGAAGTAGCAAGATATCCCTGTTATCTAGCGTGTTTATGAGACAGAAAAAAGACACTAGCAATCCTACCATCATGTTAAACAGTTACAGGTTTCTGTGTCACAGTCACCTGGCAGGACGGTAGTACCTCCCTGGGTGGTTGCTGTCTACCAACCTTCTACCTATATCGTAGTAATTAAAATTTCTCTTCACTGAACTTCATATTGTTTTCTGCGGCCAATTTAAAGATTTGGTTAATGTTCGCCTGGAGTCTTGTAGTGTCTTCGATGAAGAACACTGTCATGCAAATTCGGTTGTCATCTGCAAATGATGACACGGTGCTGTGGCTTACATCCCTGTCTATGTCAGAAATGAAGATGACGAACAGGATGGGTGCGAGTACTTTGCCTTGTGGAACAGAGCTTTTTACAGTAGTCGCCTCAGACTTTACTCTGTTTACTATTAGTCTTTGTGTTCTTTTTGTTAAGAAGTTATAGATCCATCTACCAACTTTTCCTGTTATTCCTTTATCACGCATTTTGTGTACTTTTACACCATGGTTACACTTGTCGAAGGCTTTTGCAAAGTCTGTGTATACTACACCTGCATTTTGTCTGTCATCTATATCATCCAGGACCTTGTCAGAGTGGTCCAATAGTTGGGACAGGCAAGAGTGCGCTGCTCTAAACCCATGTTGCCCTGGGTTGTGTAACCGATGGGTGTCTAGATGGGTGGTGATCTTGCTTCTTAGAACCCTTTCAAAGATTTTTATGATATGGGACGTTAACACTATCGGTCTGTAGTTCTTTGCTATTGCTTTACTGCCCCCTTTGTGGAGTGTGGCTATGTCTGTTGCTTTTAGCGACCGTGGGATGATCCCTGTGTCTATACTCCCTCTCCATAAAATGCTAAATGTACGTGATAGGGGCTTCATGCAGTTCTTGATGAACACGGAGTTTCACTTGGATTTACTTAGATTTTCACTTAGATTTACCTGCAGTTTACCTGGAGAGGGTTTCGGGGGTCAGTGCCCCCGCGGCCCGGTCTGAGACCAGGCCTCATGGTGAATCAGGGTTTGATCAACCAGGCTGTTACTGCTCGCCGCACGCAAACTGACGTACAAACCACAGCCCGGCTGGTCAGGTACTGACTTTAGGAGCCTGTCCAATGCCTTCTTGAAGACAGCCAGGGGACTATTGGTAATCCCCCTTATGTATGCTGCAAGGTAGTTTGACATAAAAAAAAAGAAATATTTTGGGTTTCTTTCACTTTCATTTATGGCTGTTCTTCCTGCGTGTGTCTACAGCTTTAAGTTTACGTGCTTCCCTTCGTATTACAGATATATTAGCCCCTTTCACCTTTTCTGTGATTCTTTGCCTTCGCCATACAGGGAGCGCCTTTCTCTAGTTGCTCCTTAGGATAACTTCCCAGCATGTTTCATTTAGGACAGGGTTAACTTGATCCCACAGCATGTTTTGTTGAATTGGACGAAGGCTCCCTCATGACTGATGACATTTTGTTGATCTGGGGCCCTGCGCATACATGTCTGTATGTCTATTATGTTGTGATGTGAGTATGTCTTTGATACGATTAGATTTCGTATCAGATCATCATTGTTAGTGAAGATGAGGTCCAAGTGTATTCTCCAATCTTGTTGGCTCTATTATTTGCTGGTTAAAGGTGAATTTGGCGCACAGATTTAAAAGCTCGTGTGTGTGTGTGTGTGTGTGTGTGTGTGTGTGTGTGTGTGTGTGTGTGTGTGTGCGCGCGAATTTTCATCCGAGCTGCCTCTTGGGGTTATCTCTGCTACAGCATTATTTGCTACTACTCATTTTAGGTGTCATAGGTTGAAAATCCCCCAGCAGCAAGATGTTTGGGGCAGGAGCTGGAAGATTTTCTAGACGGTGGTCAATTTTCTAAAGCTGTTCCTGGGATTATTGGGAAGTTGCATCCGGAGGCTTGTATACAACCACAATGACCAGGTTTTGGTTCTCGATCTTTAATGCCAAAACTTCAACAATATCATTTGAGGTGTTTGGTAGTTCCGAGCATATAAGTGACTCTGTGGTGTACAGGCCAACCTTCTCCCCCTTTTTGCTTGTTCACTTCTTCGCATCTGTATAGGTTATAACCTGGGATCCTTATTTCGTTGTCAAAGTGATCCTTTATGTGGGTCTCTGTGAAAGCCGCGAACAATGCGTTTGACTCTGTGAGCAGTCTACTGATGAAAGATATTTTCTTTGTTGCTGGTTTTAGGCTGTATATTTGCAAGAATGAATATCATCGTATTAATGGTATGGGGGGACTTTTTTCTGGCATTAATATCTGCTGTTTTGGAGTGGAAGCTACTGACTGCGCCTCCGCTCAAGAAGTTTTTTGAGTTGGTATACGATTTCTGTCATTTCTTGCCAGCTTCTTTCCTTCCCGACGCTAAAAAAAAACCTGTCTGTGAAGTGATTGTGGCTACCCAGGTTTTCCCATGGTATGAATGTTCTGTATCTTCTTGTCCCCTTTAGGTGGTGTGCCTGACAATGTACGTTGTACAGTTGTCTTTCCTTGAATGAAGAGCGACACATTTCAGGGTGGAAAAACTTACAGGAAGAAGTTACATTCTCCTGCTGTCGTGTGAGCACGGCATTTTTTGGGGTGGTCGATGCTGCACGTCCCACCTGTTTAACCAGATATTCCATGCCTGAAGATACCTAAGGCATAGAATTTGCATAGGTTTGATTTCTGCGTGCCATGGTTTTATCAAGCTCCATTCCCTACTGGTATATTTGTTCTGACTCCCCACTGTCTACAGCGCCTGTACTAACAAGGGTGCCTCCACCAGTGTTTACTGGTACTGTATCTTCACTATTGTAATTGCACACTGCAAACTATCTATGTAAATCTCATTGTAAACTTGCAAAGAAATAAAAATTTGAATTTGAATTCCTCATGGCATCATCCCCTTTTTTGCTCTCCAACTGTTTTGCTATTTTGTAACTTTGGGGTTTGCATATCCTTGTCTACACCAATTTCTCCAGCACCTGAACTACTGTCTCCCTCCGGGGCACTAGCTTTCATTTCTGTATTCTTACAGGTACTGTCTTTCAATACAGCCCCCGCACCAGGGGCGACAGCACCTTCTGACCCAGTCCTTATATTTTCCTGACTGTTATACAAGGCTGTAAAGTTTTCTGAAAGGGCTGTTTTGGCGTTTCTGTCTTTTAGTACAGGCGTTATCTTTTACCACAGTTGGCTATCGTTTGGACAGACCCAAAAACATTTCCTTGGTTTAATATACTTTGTGGACGAAAGCTGACGAAGCATGTCAACACTGACCACAGAAATTTCAAAAAATCTAGACAGAAGCCTCGGCTGCCTGTGCAGCGTATACAGCGTTTCATGATGTAAATTTTTGTTCCTCTGTATATATATATCATATATATATATATATATATATATATATATATATATATATATATATATATATATATATATATATATATATATATATATATATATATATATATATATATATATATATATATATATATATATATATATATATATATATATATATATATATATATATATATATATATACATGTATATGTTGTACCGAATATGTAAAATTGGTCAATTAGCAAGAACTCATTTAAAATTAAGTCCTTTCTAAAATTTTGTCTTAAACGTTTAAAGATCTGTTTTTTTTTTCATTAATGTTAATGTATTTTTTTTTTATTTTGCTCCAAAAGAATCTTATAAAACTTACCTAACCATATTATAACAAGAACAATTTATTTTAGCCTAACCCAACTAAAATTATTTTAGATTTGTGTACAATAATTTAATACTAAACAAACACAGTGAAATATATTTTTTTCGTTAGGTTCAGAATGATATTGGCGAAATTATTGCATACACAAATTTTCGCTTGTCCTATATGGCAAGATGAGCCTTGCTATTTAAGCCAAGATCGCAAGTTCTGCCTATATGGCAAGATGAGCCTTGCTATTTAAGCTAAGATCGCAAGTTCTGCATATATATATATATATATATATATATATATATATATATATATATATATATATATATATATATATATATATATACTTTCAACACACCGGCCGTATCCCACCAAGGCAGGGTGGCCCAAAAAGAAAAACAAGTTTCTCTTTTTAAATTTAGTAATTTATACAGGAGAAGGGGTTACTAGCCCCTTGCTCCCGGCATTTTAGATGCCTCTTACAACACGCATGGCTTACGGAGGAAGAATTCTGTTCCACTTCCCATTGGAGATAAGAGGAAATAAACAAGAACAAGAACTAGAAAGAAAATAGAAGAAAACCCAGAGGGGTATGTATATATATGCTTGTACATGTATGTGTAGTGTGACCTAAGTGTAAGTAGAAGTAGCAAGACATACCTGAAATCTTGCATGTTTATGAGACAGACAAAAGACACCAGCAATCCTACCATCATGTAAAACAATTACAGGTTTTCGTTTTACACTCATTTGGCAGGACGGTAGTACCTCCCTGGGCGGTTGCTGTCTACCAACATGCTACCTATCTTTGCTGATGACACTGTGCTCTTGGGAGATTCTGAAGAGAAGTTGCAGAGATTGGTGGATGAATTTGGTAGGGTGTGCAAAAGAAGAAGATTGAAAGTGAACACAGGAAAGAGTAAGGTTATGAGGATAACAAAAAGATTAGGTGATGAAAGATTGGATATCAGATTGGAGGGAGAGAGTATGGAGGAGGTGAATGTATTCAGATATTTGGGAGTGGACGTGTCAGCGGATGGGTCTATGAAAGATGAGGTGAATCATAGAATTGATGAGGGGAAAAGGGTGAGTAGTGCACTTAGGAGTCTGTGGAGACAAAGAACTTTGTCCTTGGAGGCAAAGAGGGTAATGTATGAGAGTATAGTTTTACCAACGCTCTTATATGGGTGTGAAGCATGGGTGATGAATGTTGCAGCGAGGAGAAGGCTGGAGGCAGTGGAGATGTCATGTCTGAGGGCAATGTGTGGTGTGAATATAATGCAGAGAATTCGTAGTTTGGAAGTTAGGAGGAGGTGCGGGATTACCAAAACTGTTGTCCAGAGGGCTGAGGAAGGGTTGTTGAGGTGGTTCGGACATGTAGAGAGAATGGAGCGAAACAGAATGACTTCAAGAGTGTATCAGTCTGTAGTGGAAGGAAGGAGGGGTAGGGGTCGGCCTAGGAAAGGTTGGAGGGAAGGGATAAAGGAGGTTTTGTGTGCGAGGGCTTGCATTTCCAGCAAGTATACATGAGCGTGTTTGATAGGAGTGAATGGAGACAAATGGTTTTTAATACTTGACGTGCTGTTGGAGTGTGAGCAAAGTAACATTTATGAAGGGGTTCAGGGAAACCGGCAGGCCGGACTTGAGTCCTGGAGATGGGAAGTACAGTGCCTGCACTCTGAAGGAGGGGTGTTAATGTTGCAGTTTAAAAACTGTAGTGTAAAGCACCCTTCTAGCAAGACAGTGATGGAGTGAATGATGGTGAAAGTTTTTCTTTTTCGGGCCACCCTGCCTTGGTGGGAATCGGCCAATGTGATATATATATATATATATATATATATATATATATATATATATATATATATATATATATATATATATATATATATATATATATATATATATATTATAGTTTCAGTTCCGATTGACCTGGTATGCTAGACAGATCTCCCAGAAGGTTTCTCTATGTATTTTATATACATATATATGCTTTTATAGGCTTGACAGATCTCCTATTTAGCAAACATAAAGGATTTCTATAGAAGCATTTAGTTTTCAGTTTGTATATTTTTTCAGTGTTATATATACTTTTAAAGATTTCTTAGTCATTAAGAACAAAATTTAATAAAATTGAGTATGTTTACCATGACTCCCAAAACACCTTAAAAACCACCTGTGTGGTTATAACTTTTATTTACTCTATATATTATTTAAAAATATAAGCAACTTTTTAATATACCTTTAAGATTCTATTTTTCATAAAGGTTGATGCCATGTGAAGGTATTCTTGATTCAAGGAAATGGAGCTTGGGAAAGAGGGGGAGGGAGGATTTTGATTCGAGGTGTTGGAGTTAGAGGTGGTAAGGGTCACATAGCTCTTCACAGCACCACCTCCAGAAACAGTGGATTATAAAGGAGTGGATGGTGGAAGTTAGAGGGAGGATCTTCATCCACGGAAGTCGAGCAAAGTTAATCGTGGTGTTAAGTGACTGGGGGAGGGAGGTGATGAATCTTGATGCAAGTAAGTGGAGTAGGGATGTTCTTGGTACCGGAGCTAGAACATAGGGGAACTTGATCTGAGGAAGTGGAGCCGTAAATAAGGATGCTCACGATCCAAGGAAGTGAGTTGGGTAGTCTTGGCGCAGGAGCTAGAGCTTGGCTGAAAATAAATACCTGCCTATAAAGGGATATAGCCTATTCTCCGTAGAACCACTAGTAGTACTGGAACTAGTGATACTGGAACTAGTGGTACTGGAACTACTAGTGGTACTGAAACTAGTGGTACTGGAACTACTAGTACTGGAACTACCAGTGGTACTGGAACCACTACTGGTACTGGAACCACTAGTAGTACTGGAACTACTAGTGGCAATGGAACCACTAGTGATACTGGAACTACTAGTGGCACTGGAACCACTAGTGATACCGGAACCGCTAGTGGTACTGGAACTACTAGTGGTATTGGAACCACTAGTGGTATTGGACCCACTAGTGGTACTGGAACCACTAGTGGTACTGGAACCACTAGTGGTACTGGAACCACTAGTGGTATTGGAACCACTAGTGATACCAGAACCACTAGTGATACCGGAACCACTAGTGATACCGGAACCACTAATGATACTGGAACCACTAGTACTGGAACCACTAATGACCTTCGGATTTGTGTATGAGTTTCGCTTCATTATAAATTTGTTGAGGAATCCCTGGTGAACTTTGTGGAACTTTGATGCCACTAGTCCACAAAGAATTTTCATCAGAGATCAGTTTTTTACTCTGAATTCAAAACTGTTTTCAGTTTTTCTCCTCCACGCATGGTTTTTAAGAGAAGATCAGTCATAATTTTCGGATGTTTTATAATCAAAATAAGATACTTAAGATAGGATCGACTTTTCATAATGAACATAAAAAGTTTTTTCAGAGGATGTAGAGACATTATTTTGACAGTTCATAGTGAAATTCGTTATTTATAATTTTGGTGTCGGCGTTCATGGACTGTTGAAGAGTCAGTTAATTTTATCGCACAATTTGGGGAACTTCCAGAACCAAATCTATGCTGCTTCTTAAGCGGTTCGTCTGTAATAATTATTCTTGACACAAAATCGTAATTACACGATTGGAAACTAATCTGTGAGTTTTAAGACTAACTTTCCATGGGTTCCAGCCTCACCGTTCCCTGATATGATTCTGTTAATCAAGTTGACCGAGATGGTAACTATTAGGCCTATTTTTTTCACTAAACCACTCCAAGTTAACGGAGGATTTTTAGTATTCACATGGAACCAAATCTTGGTTATGTCCTGTTCTTCTGTTCTAATCATTAATGGCAAGAAAAGACTGATCAGGTTCTGTCCCACATCAGGTCTACCCAGAGTCGGTCATTCAACTTATTTTCCTTTAAAATCAAACTATTTGCAATTCAAAACAATGGCCAACACCACCTTTGTGGACTAATCAGCTACCAAAACATCTCCATTTCATTATTCACGTCCTCAAGCCTCTCCTAAGACCCAGAAATTTTATTTTTACGCTTTTTTTTAATAAACGTGATCTATAGTCTACGCTTATTAAATACCTATATGTATTTGCCTATAGGTATTTAACTCTTGTTAAATACCTATAGGTAAATTCCTATAGGTATTTAACAAGCGTATGAAGTGTATTTCTGTAATGAATTATTTGAGCGATATATTACGACCTAAAGCTTGTTAAAATAAGAAATATATATTAAACAGTTATGTTTCGGAAACTCAGCGAGCTGAGGAAAAGCAGATTTGGAATAAATGTTTAAAACGGATTCAGAAAAATGTGTTTAAATATTTGACGAGAGAATAAAGCTTAATTTTGTTGACGAGTGTTCTTAGGAAGTGTAAGGCTCGTGTTGCTGCTAAAACAACATTCTGAACACTGAAACTAAGTTTCCAAACCCTGAAATAACTTCCTGAATACTGAAACAACTTCCTGAACATTAGGCAGGGCTGTCCTAAAATCCGAAATTCCTCAAACCCCTTCCCACCTCGCCCAACACCGCCCCCTCACCCGTGCCAAGCCCTGAACACCTGGCCAGCTTCCACCTTCTCACACTCCCCGGAGACGGCAAGACACAAGACCATTTGAAGTTCCCGGAGATTTAAAATGCAGAGTAGTTTCCATGGGTCGGGGGCGCTGTAGGGAGGGAGGTCGCTTCGTATGCAAATTGGAAATTACAAGTTTAAAGTTCATCTCTGGAGGAAGGGGGAAAAAACGATCACTTTGTGAGTGTAGAAGTAAATTGGTGATGAAATTCTTAAAAAATAATTCCTTGGTGCTTCTCTGATGAGGATAAAAAGAATGTTTTTAAGATTGTGGAAAGCTATGATAGGTTTGTCGAACCAGAGTGACAGTCACAAATATCTTCGTTGTAATGTTTAAAAATAATAGTGAAAGCAAAAGAGGAATTTTAAGAAAACTCTTAAAATTGAGTTAAGACTTTATTATTTCTTTATTATTTCTTTATTATTTCTTATTATTTCTAAACCCTACACATGCGCATAATTACGAACATACGTGAGCACACACAGGGGCGCGCGCGCGCGCACACTCGACCCCTGCACCACTAAGATCATATATATATATATATATATATATATATATATATATATATATATATATATATATATATATATGCAAGGAATTCGCGAGAGCAGGCGAAATATACACAAACACTGATCTCTGGCTGAAGGAGACTCGAACCTACGAACCTTAGGACAAGGTACGCAGTGCTTTACCAATCTACCCACACTGGACCAATACCTTGGCGTGTAGCATGAGCTACACGTTTTGATCCAAGGCAACCAGCTTTCAGGGAGAAGGCTTACAGCTTTTCATCTCATCCCCTGCATGCATCAGCCTTACTAGAGATTTGAACAATGCATTGCATTGTTCAAATTTGTGTATGCAATAATTTCGATAAAAATCATGCTGAACTTAACGATAAAAATATGTTTCATTGTGTTTATTATTAAACTATTGTAAACTTGTCTAAAATATATTTAGTTGGATTATGATAAATTAAATTGCTCTTGTTTTTAATAAAGTTAGGTAAGTTTTCTAAGGTACTTTTGGTATAAAATTATTATTTCATTAACATAAA